>NC_069506.1:241864650-242193400 GCF_027579735.1 Bombina bombina
TCTTTCTCCCTCTCCCCCTCTCTCCCCTCTGTCTCTCTCTCTCTCCCCCCCTCTCTCTCTCTCTCTCTCTCTCTCTCTCCCCCCTGTCTCTCTCTCTCTCCCCCTCTGTCTCTCTCTCCCCTCTGTCTTTCTCTCTCTCTCTCTCTCTCTCACTCCCCCCTGTCTCTCTTTCTCTCACCTCTGTCTTTATCTATCTCTCCCCCCTCTGTCTCTCTCTTTCTCCCCTCTGTCTTTCTCTCTCTCTCTCTCTCTCTCTCTCTCTCTCTCTCTCTCCCCCCTCTGTCTTTCTCTCTCTCCCCTCTGTCTCTCTGTCCCCTCTGTCTTTCTCTCTCTCTCTCTCTCTCTCTCTCTCTCCTTCTCTCTCTCTCTCTCTCTCTCTCTCTCTCCCTCTCCCCCCTGTCTCTCTTTCTCTCCCCTCTGTCTTTCTCTATCTCTCCCCTCTCTGTCTCTCTCTTTCTCCCCTCTGTCTTTCTCTCTCTCTCTCTCTTCCCTCTGTCTCTCTCTCCCCTCTGTCTTTCTCTCTCTCTCTCTCTCTCTCCCCCCTGTCTCTCTTTCTCTCCCCTCGGTCTCTCTCTCTCTCTCTCTCTCTCTCCCCCCCCGTCTCTCTTTCTCTCCCCTCTGTCTTTCTCTCTCTCTCTCTCTCTCTCTCTCTCTCTCCCCTCTGTCTCTCTATCCCTCCCCCTCTGTCTCTCTATCCCTCCCCCTCTGTCTCTCTATCCCTCCCCCTCTCTCTCTCTCCCCCCCTCTCTCTCTCTCCCCCTCTCTCTGCTCTCTGTCTCTCCCCTCCTCTCTCTCTCTCTGTGTCTCTCTCTCTCTCCCTCCCTCCCCCTCTGTCTCTCCCTTTCTCCCTCCCCCTCTGTCTCTCCCTTTCTCCCGTCCCCTCTGTCTTCCTTTCTCCCACCCCCTCTGTGTCTCTCTTTCTCTCTCCCCCTCTCTGTCTCTCTCTCTTTTTCTGTCTCTCTCTCTCTATCATCTCTCTCTCCCTGTCTCTCCCACCCCCTCTGTCTCTATCCTTATGTGTCTCATTCTCCCCATGGTCTCTTTCTCTGTCTCTCTACCCTCTGTCTCTCTTTGTCTCTCTCTCTCTCTCCTCTGTCTCTTTGTCTCTCTCTCCCCCTCTGTCTATCTCTATCTCCCTGTCTCTCCCACCACCTCTGTCCAATTTACATCTAATATCTAATTTCCTTCATTCTCTTGATATCCTTTGTTGAAAATCATATCTAAATATGCTCAGTAGCTGCTGATTGGTGGCTGCACAATAGATACCTCATGTGATTGGCTCACCCATGTACATTGCTATTTCTACAACAAAGGATATCTAAAGAATGAAGGCATATCCTAGCCAGTGCCTCACCTGCCTCTGACCTCACTGCACGTCACTGATATATATATATATATATATATATATATATATATATATATATATCAATAAAGAGATGGCTAGCACTCACTGGTCCTTTTACATATGTGCTTTTATTTGTGACGTTTCGGGGACCGTGTCCCCTTCCTCAGATACGGTCCCCGAAACGTCACAAATAAAAGCAAATATGTAAAAGACCAGTGAGTGCTAATAGCCATCTGTTTATTGATATTCATTCCCTGCATGCACCCTGGCAAGTTGACCTAAGAAGTGCGAGTGCTCTCCAGTTGTCATACATATATATATTTTATACAATCATATACATATTTAGACATGTTTATGTATGTATCTCTTTGTTACAGTCCTTCGCTTGCCTTTATTTTCTAACACCTGAGACCTCATATCTTTGAACCCTTCTAACTTTTTTATGCAATAATTTTTTTAATAATTTTTATTAGATGGTGTTATTATGGAACGGTACTTGTAATGTATTTTTGATGTGCTTTGTGGCACTTTCGTGTTTCAAAAAAGGTAACCAGAGCTCTAAGGTCTTGCTAGCTTGACGCACGTTAACTTCTATTGCGCTCAAGTAATTGTGTTTACTTTCAACTTGTAATAAGAGTGAAAATCCTGACACACGCACCCGCGATAAAACCATCTTTACTTGCGCATAATTGTTAGTGCTATAAATCTGCACATAACCAGACTAGAAGTATAGTAGGCTACATTGCATACTAACAGATTTTGTATCTCTTCCCCGTATACTAATTAAATCAATCGAAGGCAGCTGCACTTAGATACAAAAGTATTTATACTATGTCATAATTTTTTTTTTTTAAATAAACGTTTATATCTTTGTATCATATTCTGACTGACATACGGCTAGATTACGAGTTTTGCGGTATGAGTGAAAAAGCAGCGTTGGGTTATAACGCTGCTTTTTCACTCCCGCTGGTATTACGAGTCTTGCAGGTTTAGGGGCACCGCACACTTTTTTGGCCATGCCGCAAATTAACTTACGCAATTTGCATAAAGTCTTTTTTCTATGGGCCTTCCATAGTGCTGGTAATGCAAGCTTTTTCTGGGAGGCTAAAAAGTGAGCAGTACAGCCTATCCCGCAAGATTCATAACGCAATCTAAAGTCAGTAGTTATGAGTTTTACGCTACAAAGCTGTAGCATAAAACTCATAACTAAAGTGCTAAAAAGTACACTAACATCCATAAACTACCTATTAACCCCTAAACCGAGGCCCTCCCGCATCGCAAATACTATAATAAAAATATTAACTCCTAATCTGCCGCTCCCGACATCGCCACCACTATTATAAACATATTAACCCCTAAACCGCCACACTCCTGCATCGCAAACACTAGTTAAATATTATTAACCCCTAATCTGCCACCCCTAACATTGCCGCCACCTACCTACATTTATTAACCCCTAATCTGCCGCCACAACGTCCCCGCCACTATACTAATTTTATTAACCCCTAAGCCTAACCCTAACACCCCTAACTTAAATATAATTAAAATAAATCTAAATAAAAATTCCTATCATTACCTAAATTATTCCTATTTAAAACTAAATACTTATTTGTAAAATAAACCCTAAGCTAGCTACAATATAACTAATAGTTACATTGTAGCTAGCTTCGGTTTTATTTTTATTTCACAGGCAAGTTTGTATTTATTTTAACTAGGTAGACTAGTTACTAAAGATTTATTAACTACCTAGCTAAAATAAATACAAATTATCTGTAAAATAAAACCTAACCTGTCTTACACTAACACCAAACATTACACTACAATTAAATAAATTGAATTAATTAAATGCAATTACCTAAATTACAAAAAAAAAAACCCACTAAATTACACAAAATAAAAAAAGAAATTATCAGGTATTTAAACTAATTACACATAATATAATAGCCCTATCAAAATAAAAAAAGCCCCCCCAAAATAAAAAAAACCCTAGCCTAAACTAAACTACCAATAGCTTTTAAAAGGGCATTTTGTGGGGCATTGCCCCAAATAAATCAGCTCTTTTACCTGTAACAAAAATAAAACCAACCCCCCAACAGTAAAACCCACCACCCACACAACCAACACCCCAAATAAAATCCTAACTAAAAAAACCTAAGCTCCCCATTGTCCTGAAAAGGGCATTTGGATGGGCATTGCCCTTAAAAGGCATTTAGCTCTTTTTCATCCCAAAAGCCCTAATCTAAAAATAAAAAAAAAAAACCTAACACTAACCCCTGAAGATCCACTTACAGTTTTGAAGACCGGACATCCATCCTCAACGAAGCCGGGAGAAGTCTTCATCCAAGCGGCAAGAAGTCCTCAACCAAGCCGGGAGAAGTCTTCATCCAAGCCGGCTGAAGTGGTCCTCCAGACGGGCAGAAGTCTTCATCCAGACGGCATCTTCTATCTTCATCTTTTAGTTTGGATTTTATTTGGGGGGGTTGGTTGTGTGGGTGGTGGGTTTTACTGTTGGGGGGTTGTTTGTATTTTTTTTTACAGGTAAAAGAGCTGATTTCTTTAGTTTAGTTTAGGCTCGGGGGGTTTTATGTTGGGGGGGGGGGGTTATTTTGATAGGGTTATTAAATTAGGTGTAATTAGTTTAAATATCTGATAATTTCTTTTTTTATTTTGTGTAATTTAGTGTATATATTTGTTTTGTAATTTAGGTAATTGTATTTAATTTAGGTAAATTATTTAATTGTAGTGTAATGTTAGGTGTTAGTGTAAGACAGGTTAGGTTTTATTTTACAGGTAAATTTGTATTTATTTTAACTAGGTAGTTAGTAAATAGTTAATAACTATTTAGTAAGTATTCTACCTAGTTAAAATAAATACAAACTTGCCTGTAAAATAAAAATAAACCCTAAGCTAGCTACAATGTAACTATTAGTTATATTGTAGCTATCTTACGCCTAGATTTAGAGTTTTGTCGGTAACGACCCGCGTAGCTAACGCTGGCTTTTTTCTGGCCGCACCTTTTAAATAACTCTGGTATTGAGAGTTCACAGAATGGCTGCGTTAGGCTCCAAAAAGGGAGCGTACAGGCATATTTAACGCCACTGCAACTCTCGATACCAGAGTTGCTTACGGACGCGGCCAGCTTCAAAAACGTGCTCGTGCACGATTCCCCCATAGGAAACAATGGGGCTGTTTGAGCTGAAAAAAAACCTAACACCTGCAAAAAAGCCGCGTTCAGCTCCTAACGCAGCCCCATTGTTTCCTATGGGGAAACACTTCCTACGTCTGCACCTAACACTCTAACATGTACCCCGAGTCTAAACACCCCTAACCTTACACTTATTAACCCCTATTCTGCCGCCCCCGCTATCGCTGACCCCTGCATATTATTATTAACCCCTAATCTGCCGCTCCGTAAACCGACGCTACTTACATTATCCCTATGTACCCCTAATCTGCTGCCCCTAACACCGCCGACCACTATATTATATTTATTAACCCCTAATCTGCTCCCCACAACGTCGCCTCTACCTGTCTATACTTATTAACCCCTAATCTCCCGAGCGGACCGCACCGCTATTATAATAAAGTTATTAACCCCTAATCCGCCTCACTAACCCTATAATAAATAGTATTAACCCCTAATCTGCCCTCCCTAACATCGCTGATAGCTAACTTCAAACATTAACCCCTAATCTGCCGACTGGAGCTCACTGCTATTCTAATAAATGTATTAACCCCTAAAGCTAAGTCTAACCCTAACACTAACACCCCCCTAAATTAAATATAATTTAAATCTAACGAAATTAATTAACTCTTATTAAATAAATTATTCCTATTTAAAGCTAAATACTTACCTGTAAAATAAGCCCTAATATAGCTACAATATAAATTATATTTATATTATAGCTATTTTAGGATTTATATTTATTTTACAGGTAACTTTGTATTTATTTTAACCAGGTACAATAGCTATTAAATAGTTAAGAACTATTTAATAGTTACCTAGTTAAAATAATTACAAAATTACCTGTAAAATAAATCCTAACCTAAGTTACAATTAAAACTAACACTACACTATCAATAAATTAATTAAATACAATACCTACAAATATCTACAATTAAACCTAACACTACACTATCAATAAATTAATTAAATACAATATCTACAAATAACTACAATGAAATAAACTAACTAAAGTACAAAAAATAAAAAAGAACTAAGTTACAAAAAATAAAAAAATATTTACAAACATCAGAAAAATATTACAACAATTTTAAGATAATTACACCTACTCTTAGCCCCCTAATAAAATAACAAATCCCCCCAAAATAAAAAAATGCCCTACCCTATTCTAAATTACTAAAGTTCAAAGCTCTTTTACCTTACCAGCCCTGAACAGGGCCCTTTGCGGGGCATGCCCCAAAGAATTCAGCTCTTTTGCCTGTAAAAAAAACACATACAATACCCCCCCCCCAACATTACAACCCACCACCCACATACCCCTAATCTAACCCAAACCCCCCTTAAATAAACCTAACACTAAGCCCCTGAAGATCTTCCTACCTTATCTTCACCATACCAGGTTCACCGATCGATCCAGAAGAGCTCCACCAAGCCCAAGCGGGGGGCTGAAGATGTCCATGATCCGGCTGAAGTCTTCATCCAAGCGGGAGCTGAAGAGGTCCATGATCTGGCTGAAGTCTTCATCCAAGCGGGAGCTGAAGAGGTCCATGATCCGGCTGAAGTCTTCTATCAACGGCATCTTCAATCTTCTTTCTTCCGGATCCATCTTGCAGACCTCCGACGCGGAACATCCTGCTGGCCCGACGGACTACCGACGAATGAAGGCTCCTTTAAGGGACGTCATCCAAGATGGCGTCCCTCGAATTCCGATTGGCTGATAGGATTCTATCAGCCAATCGGAATTAAGGTAGGAATATTCTGATTGGCTGATGGAATCAGCCAATCAGAATCAAGTTCAATCCGATTGGCTGATCCGATCAGCCAATCAGATTGAGCTCGCATTCTATTGGCTGATCGGAACAGCCAATAGAATGCAAGCTCAATCTGATTGGCTGATTGGATCAGCCAATCGGATTGAACTTGATTCTGATTGGCTGATTCCATCAGCCAATCAGAATTTTCCTACCTTAATTCCGATTGGCTGATAGAATCGGGATCTTGGATGACGTCCCTTAAAGGAACCGTCATTCGTCGGGAAGTCGTCGGAAGAAGAGGACGGATCCGCGCTGGAGGTCTTCAAGATGGAGCCGGTCGTCATCAGATGAAGATAGAAGACGCCGCTTGGATCAAGATGGTTGCCGGTCCGGATCGCCTCTTCTTCCCGGATAGGATGAAGACTTTGGAGCCTCTTCTGGACCTCTTCAGCCGCCGGATGATGGATCGCCAGCCCCCGCTTGGGTTGGATGAAGATTTTGGAGCCAGGACCGATCGGTGAACCTGGTATGGTGAAGATAAGGTAGGAAGATCTTCAGGGGCTTAGTGTTAGGTTTATTTAAGGGGGGTTTGGGTTAGATTAGGGGTATGTGGGTGGTGGGTTGTAATGTTGGGGGGGTTATTGTATGTGTTTTTTTACAGGCAAAAGAGCTGAATTTCTTGGGGCAAGCCCCACAAAGGGCCCTGTTCAGGGCTGGTAAGGTAAAAGAGCTTTGAACTTTTGTAATTTAGAATAGGGTAGGGCATTTTTTTTATTTTGGGGGTCTTTGTTATTTTATTAGGGGGCTTAGAGTAGGTGTAATTAGTTTAAAATTGTTGTAATTTTTTCTAATGTTTGTAAATATTTTTTTATTTTGTGTAATTTAGTTCTTTTTTATTTTTTGTACTTTAGTTAGTTTATTTAATTGTATTTATTTGTAGGAATTGTATTTAATTTATTTATTGATAGTGTAGTGTTAGGTTTAATTGTAGGTAATTGTAGGTATTGTATTTAATTAATTTAATGATAGTGTAGTGTTAGGTTTAATTGTAACTTAGGTTAGGATTTATTTTACAGGTAATTTTGTTATTATTTTAACTAGGTAACTATTAAATAGTTCTTAACTATTTAATAGCTATTGTACCTGGTTAAAATAATTACAAAGTTGCCTGTAAAATAAATATTAATCCTAAAATAGCTACAATGTAATTATTCGTTATATTGTAGCTATATTAGGGTTTATTTTACAGGTAAGTATTTAGCTTTAAATAGGAATAAGTTATTTAATAAGAGTTAATTTATTTCGTTAGAATAAAATTATATTTAACTTAGGGGGGTGTTAGGGTTAGGGTTAGAATTAGCTTTAGGGGTTAATAAATTTAATAGAGTAGCGGTGAGGTCCGGTCGGCAGATTAGGGGTTAATAATTGAAGTTAGGTGTCGGCGATGTTAGGGAGGGCAGATTAGGGGTTAATACTATGTATTATAGGGTTAGTGAGGCGGGAGTGAGGCGGATTAGGGGTTAATAACTTTATTATAGTAGCGGTGAGATCCGCTCGGCAGATTAGGGGTTAATAAGTTTAGGCAGGTGGAGGCGACGTTGAGGGGGGCAGATTAGGGGTTAATAAATATAATATAGGGGTCGGCGGTGTTAGGGGCAGCAGATTAGGGGTACATAAGTATAACGTAGGTGGCGGTCGGCAGATTAGGGGTTAAAAAAATGTAATCGAGTGGCGGCGATGTGGGGGGACCTCAGTTTAGGGGTACATAGGTAGCTTATGGGTGTTAGTGTACTTTAGAGCACAGTAGTTAAGAGCTTTATAAACCGACGTTAGCCCAGAAAGCTCTTAACTACTGACTTTTTTCTGCGGCTGGAGTTTTGTCGTTAGATTTCTAACGCTCACTTCAGCCACGACTCTAAATACCGGAGTTAGAAAGATCCCATTGAAAAGATAGGATACGCAATTGACGTAAGGGGATCTGCGGTATGGAAAAGTCGCGGCTGAAAAGTGAGCGTTAGACCCTTTCCTGACTGATTCCAAATACCGGCAGTAGCCTAAAACCAGCGTTAGGAGTCTCTAACGCTGGTTTTCACAGCTACCGCCCAACTCTAAATCTAGCCCATAGGGTTTATTTTACAGGTAAGTATTTAGTTTTAAATAGGAATAATTTAGGTAATGATAGTAGGATTTATTTAGATTTATTTTAATTATATTAAAGTTAGGGGGTGTTAGGAATAGGGTTAGACTTAGGTTTAGGGGTTAATAAATTTAATATAGTGCCCGAGACGTGCCCGCGACGTTGGGGGCTGCAGATTAGGGGTTAATAAATGTAGGTAGGTGGTGGTGATGTTAGTGGCGGCAGATTAGGGGTTAATAATATTTAACTAGTGTTTGCGACGCGGGAGTGCAGCAGTTTAGGGATTAATATGTTTATTATAGTGGCGGCGATGTACAGAGCGACAGATTAAGGGTTAATAAGTATAATGTAGGTGTCGGCGATGTCAGGGGCATCAGATTAGGGGTTAATAAGTGTAAGATTAGGGGTGTTTAGACTCAGGGTTCATGTTAGGGTGTTAGGTGTAAACATAAAATTTGTTTCCCCATAGGAATCAATGGGGCCGCGTTACTGAGCTTAATGCTGCTTTTTTGCAGGTGTTAGACTTTTTTTCCGCCGGCTCACCCCATTGATGTCTATGGGGAAACCGTGCACGAGTAAGTAAAACTAGCTCACCGCAGCTTTCAGCAGCGCTGGTATTGGAGTGCGGTATGGAGCTTAATTTTGCTCTACGCTCACTTTTTGCCTGCTAACGCCGGGTTTATGAAAACCTGTAATACCAGCGTTGTAGGAAAGTGAGCGGTGACAATAACGTGCAAGTTATTACCGCACCCCTCATACCGCAAAACTCGTAATCTAGTCGATACACTTTACTAATGCAGCAAGCTAAATATTTGAATGCTTTAAAAACCAAACTTTTTAACTGCTATCATATGATCAACTAATCTTCTTTAACTCACCAGCATTCCTATAGGTTGTTAGATTAACATCTCTATGCAGTTAAAAGTTATCACAGACATGGAGTCACTGATAATTACACAATGCTCTTTAACGCTAGTTTTTGCTGCTATTATAAATGTATTCAGCTTGGTGCTGATATATTGTTAGCACATGTGTAACAAACCCAAGCTATTTCTCTAGACCCCTTGTTTAAAAAATTCCCACTTGATTTTATCTAAGAGTACCTAGCATAAAGTTTCCACAGTACTATTAAATGATACTGATTTGAATATACTTTTAAATAATTATAAGGGATCACAGAGAAAGTTACAAAACTGGAGATCTATTAACTCCCTGGCCCCTATTTAAGAAAATCTGGCGGACCTGATCCGACAGTGCGGATCAGGTCTGCCAGACCTCGCTGAATACGGCGAGCAATACGCTCGCCGTATTCAGCATTGCACCAGCAGCTCACAAGAGCTGCTGGTGCAACGCCGCCCCCTGCAGACTCGCGGCCAATGGGCCGCCAGCAGGGGGGTGTCAACTCGATCGGGTTGATTTCCGGTGATGTCTGTCCGCCTGCTCAGAGCAGGCGGACAGGTTATGGAGCAGTGGTCTTTGTGACCGCTGCTTCATAACTGCTGTTTCTGGTGAGTCTGCAGGCTCACCAGAAACACGGGGCATCAAGCTCCATATGGAGCTTGATAGATAGGCCCCTAAGTCTGTTTCACCTTGTCAACCGAATCTGTGGTCTTTTATAATGTTATAGTTTTGGTCCCACCTACTGATGATGTCAGCATCCAATCCATTGAAAATTTGATATATATACACAAGCAATATCCAGAACACAAACCTGGCCAAGGGTATACTGTGTATCCAGAAAACTTTTCGGTTCTAATGCAAAACTTTCTCAAATGGAGCCCATTTGAGAAAGGTTCGCATTAGAACCGAAACGTTATGGGTTAAGGCCCTATTGTTTACACTTTTGGGGATTAAAGGCTTTCTACTAAGTTTCCTGTGCTGCCTGTTTTTTTCTGGACATTTACCCTTGGTCAGGTTTGTGTTCTGGACATTGCTTGTATTTACGTTTGCTGCAGCGCACCAGGCTGATGCATGCATGGTGTGTGCCACTTCTCCCATCACCTTTTATATTTATATATATATATATATATATATATATATATATATATATATATATATATATATATATATTAAATCCAGCACAAAAAGCCATCACTCTCCAGATTTAAAACAACAATTTGCTTTTTTCCAATACCGTGACGCTTCAGGGTTTTAACCCCCGTCTTCAGACATATACACAAAATTCAATCATATACAAACTTATATATCCTACTCAGCCATTGTGTAGTGGTATCAGTAATCACCTTGTGCGTGCATTCCAGCAGTAGCCACCCGGCGCATTGCATGCGTCATCAATAGGTGCTGTATGTTGCCTAGCAACTAACCACCAGATTCAGCTTAACAATCAGCTGTTGTATCTAATACTTCATGTGTGAGTATCAATGATGGTCACCCGGTGCATAGTTTGCATCATCGTAAGACGCCGTCCTTTGCCAAGCAACCAATCATCAATAGTTATTAGCTATGCTATAACGTGTACCATAAAATACAGTGCTATCTTATAATCAAAAACAAATCTAATATGCCACATAAATAAATTACATAATGGGGTAAAGAAATCCTCAGTCATATACAGACAAAGCAAAGCAGAATCTAGTAATGTAAACTATTTCCTTGAATAGTATTTTTATAGGAAGCAATGTCACTCCATTTTAGTATTTAGACCCTTTGGGCTCAGAGTTTCCAGTTCAAAGGTCCATCTAGTCTCTCTCTGCAAGAAGACTTTGTTTCTATCTCCTCCCCTGTATAGGGAAGGTATATGGTCAATTATGGTATAACGCAAGTCAGACACATTATGTCCATTTTGAAGAAAGTGGCGTGCCACAGGTTGGTCCGACTCCTGATTCTTGATTGCAGTATGGATGACGCTCCTGTGATTCGCCATCCTGGTTCTCAAGTCGTCTGTAGCTTTTCTACATAGAATGAACTGCATGGGCAGTGTAATAAATAAACCACATGACTAGTGGTGCAAGTTACCCTATGCTTATAGAAATACTTCTATCTATTTCTAAGGTGGTGGAAGAAACGGCCTGTTAGCATTCCATTGAAGGTAGTGCACCCACTACATTAGTAGCAGCCTGGTTTTAGTACTATAGCACTGTGCAGGATCAGTCTTTTGTAGAATGTCTTTTAGGGATCTCCCCCGTCTGTATCCTATCCTCGGGGTGCCCATCTCTTTAAAGGGAAGCGATTCTACAGTGCTTAGTATCCTCCAGTTTTCTCTCAGAATCTCTGTGAATCTATTCTTGTCTGCAGCATATGTTGTAGCCATTATCATCTTTTCCAGTTCTTTATTTTCAGTTTCTCTTCTATTATTCGTGCCTTTCTCGATGGCTAGTATATGTTGCTGGAGCTGTTGATTATGGTATCCCCTCTGTAAGATGCAAAATCTCATTTCTTCTGTTTGTATGTCTGACTTTTGCTTGTCGGTATTGTTCCTTTTAACCCTGACAAATTGTGATTTGGGGAGAGCCCTCTTTAAGGCAGGTGGGTGGCAGATGAATGCATCCAACAGCGAATTCCTATCAGTAGCTTTTCTATATAAAGTAGTGCCCAATTTATTCCCTTCTTAATAGATCTTCAGATCCAGAAATTCGATTTCTCTAGAGCTGTGGTTCATTTTAAATTTTAAAGTTGCATGTTCTGTGTTTAATTCATCGAACCAGGTTTGCAGATCCTGTTCTTTGCCAGACCATATCAGCAAGCCATCTATAAACCTTTTAAAATGTATTATTTCCGGTCTTTGGAAACAAGTAGTGCCATTATTCTCAAATTCAGACATGAAAAAATTACCGTATGGTGGGGCCACACTGGACCCCATCGCTGTACCCATCAATTGCTATTAAAACAGCCATTCAAATCTGAAATAATTATTTTTACGGCAGGTTTCCAACAGATCCAGTACAAACTCCAGGGGTGGACCAACATAGGGGTATCTTAACAGCTGTTTCCTTATTGCTGCCAAACCCTCCTGATGGGGGATAACTGTATATAAGCTAGTGACATCTAGTGTCACTAGCAGCTCTTCTCCTTTCAAAGGGGTGTTCCTTAGTGATTCTATCACATCATTGGAGTCCTTTATGTAGGTTTACATATTCTAATATAAATAGCTAAGGGCTGAAGTAGCAAATCCACCGCTAATACTATCGGTCAGCCAGGTGGTCTTGCCAGGTCCTTGTGGACGTTTGGAAGTGTATAAAAGCTGAGGGTCTTAGGGTGATCCATTCTTAAGTAACTCATTGTTTGTTGGTCTATCCAGTTGTCATCCAGAACTCCCTTTAGACATTCATCTATTTCCTTTTTAAACTTTGTAGTGGGATCTCTTGGAAGTCTTGAGTAGACGTTGACATCATTTAGATGGCTCTCCCCAAATCACAATTTGTCAGGGTTAAAAGGAACAATAGCGACAAGCAAAAGGCAGACATACAAACAGAAGAAATGAGAGATCGCATCTTACAGAGGGGATACCATAATCAACAGCTCCAGCAACATACACTATCCTTCGAGAAAGGCATGGATAATAGAAGAGAAACCGAAAATAAAGAACTGGAAAAGATGATAATGGATACAACATATGCTGCAGAAAAGAATAGATTCACAGAGATCCTAAGAGAAAACTGGAGGATACTAAGCACTGAAGAATCGCTTCCCTTTAAAGAGATGGGCACCCCGAGGATAGGATACAGACGGGGGAGATCCCTAAAAGACATTTTACAAAAGACTGATCCTACACACTGCTGTAGTACTAAAACATGGTTAGAAGAAGCCAAATCAGGCTGCTACAAATGTAATTGGTGCACTACTTGCAATGGAATGCTAACAGGCCTTTTCTTCCACCACCCAAGAAATAGAAAGAAGTATTTCCATAAAGATAGGGTAACTTGCACCACTAGTCATGTGGTTTATTTATTACACTGCCTGTGTAGTTTATTCTATGTAGGAAAAACTAGTGACGACTTGAGAACCAGGATGGCGAATCACAGGAGCACTATGTGTACTGCAATAAAGAATCAGGAGTCGGACCAACTTGTGGCACGCCACTTTCTTCAAAATGGACATAATTTGTCTGACTTGCGTTATACCATAATTGACTATATGCCCCCCCTATACAGGGGAGGAGATAGAAACAAAGTCTAAACGTCACTAAATTCTACTTTTGCCGGTCTCTAGCCTTTGATAACTAAGGCGAATCAGGCTCGCCACAAATACGCTGCGGAATTCCAGCGTATTTGCGGTTGACAGCTTGATAAATAGAGGCCATAACCTCCATCCTATGAGGTAAGGTCTTTGCACTGCAGGGGGACACTTCCGTAGTGTATCTGAACTGATTTGAACAACTCCCCTCTTGGTATATGGTAGATTACCCGTATCAGGCTCTTTCCAGCTTCTTGGATATGGAATCCTCTGTTCCAAAAGTATGGTAGAGCTTTCAAGGATTTTTTCTCCCCAACATGAAGATATGAAAAGACAAAGCTGCAAATAGTGTGATACAGTTTAAAATACACACTTTATTCACAATGAAAAACAATAAAATGCATGCTTACATTTAGTATCCTCAAACAAATATGAGGTATGGTTAAAGCTTTGCTGGGTAACTTACGATAATAAGTGTCCAGTCACTTGCAGAAATTTTCCAAAGAATCCAGATAAGCATAGGCAAATCATGAGAAAGCGGGTTATCCGGTATAAAACATAAGAAAGTTTGGCTAACGCGTTTCAAAGGATTGTTATATGTCCTTCTTCCTCAGAGACTAATATGAAAATGTGCGGCTGAACGGTTTAAAAAGACATATCGTGATCTGTGAGATTTTCATCAATTTATATCAACATGTGCCCTCCTATTTTAAAGTACCTTTCTAATTTACGAGTCAGTATTTAACAGATCTGGTAAAGTGTTTTCTTAGCACATTAAACTAGAGGTCCGAGCAATTAGATGTACCGCTTTAAGTACATCCCCTTTTTTTTTTTTTAAGACATATGGTTGTCCGATCAGCCACATTCTGTGTTGACACATCACATGCCCGAGTAAATAACCAATCAGGTTGACGCATTGACATCACAGGAGTTGTGTGATGACTCTAACCAATAGTGTCAGCATTGATGAAAATCTCACAGATCGCGATTCGCGATATGTCTTTTTAAACCGTTCAGCAGCACATTTTCATATTAGTCTCTGAGGAATAAAGGACATATTACAACAATCCTTTGAAACGCATTAGACAAACTTTGCTATGTTTTATACCAGATAACCCGGTTTCTCATGAACTGCTTATGCTTATCTGGAGCTTTGGAAAATTGCTGCAAGTGACTGGACGCTTATTATCATAAGCTACCAAGCAAAGCTTTAAGCATACCTCATATTTGTTTCAGGATGCTAAATGTAAGCATGCATTTTATTGTTTTTCATTGTAAATAAAGTGTGTATTTTAAACTGTATCACACTATTTGCGGCTTTGTCTTTTCATATCTTCATGTTGGGGAGAAAAAATCCTTGAAAGCTCTACCATACTTTTGGAACAGAGGATTCCATATCCATAAGGTCAGGAGGCTGCATTCCTTTGCCCATTACACAGATAACCCTTTCACCCCTATTCCCCACTTCAACTTATCTAAACCTTATCTAAAATAAATAACACAGACACAGGAGTTATGGCGAAATGTGGAAAGGTCACGATTTATTATCTTAAATGAATGTTGCCACCTTTAAGCTTTGTATTGCAAAATTCAGCCATAAATAAACTTTAAACACCAAACAATGCCACTGCATTAAAAACCAGAATTTTGGGACCCACGCCTAGGGGGGTGAACCACCCCCCCCCCTGGCAGGGCAGTTGGAGAAGGGAGAACCCATGGCATAGCCCTCCCCCTAGAAAGACCACCGGATCACCCCTCAGGGTTGAGTATGCCGCGGGATCCTCCGACCCTCCATTCTTCCTCGCCCACGTGCCGGACCCAAACTGTTTGTTGTGATTGTATCACCTAATTACAAAAAAAGCTGCCGATTTTTATCCTCCAGCCAGCGTAGACCACCAGGTCACCTGCTGCTCTTCGGTTGCGCTGTGTTCTTCCCCTTATTGAGGAGCACGGGTGGCCTTACTGTGACTCAACCAATTAGTCAACGTCCTGCCCTTAGCCGTGCCGCTACTGTTCTCTTCACGTGACCTCTCCGATTATTGCATCGTGTTCTGCTGCTTCTAGGGTGGGATGTTGGGAAACAACGAAAAAAGGTTAGTGACTACTCCTTGTAGTCCCCTTCCTTATATCCCCTCTTTCTCTGCCCCTCCCCTATCCATTCTCTTGACCAATGCCTGTTCTTTTGGCTCCAGCAGTCTTTTCCTCTTATCTTTGCTACAACCCCCACACCTGGCACACCTAACTCTCCTATTGTTCTCCCCCAGCAGCCCCTCCCTTATGACGTTCCCCTCACATACGTTCCATACACTAGTTTAAGGTCAGGAGGCTGCATTCCTTTGCCCATTACACAGATAACCCTTTCGCCCCTATTCCCCACTTCAACTTATCTAAACCTTATCTAAAATAAACACACAGACACAGGAGTTATGGCGAAATGTGGAAAGGTCACAATTTATTATCTTAAATGAATTTTGCCACTTTTAAGCTTTGTATTGCAAAATTCAGCCATAAATAAACTTTAAACACCAAACAATGCCACTGCATTAAAAACCAGAATTTTGGGACCCACGCCTAGGGGGGTGAACCCCCCCCCCCCTGGGAGGGCAGTTGGAGAAGGGAGAACCCACGGCATAGCCCTCCCCCTAGATAGACCACCGGATCACCCCTCAGAGCTGAGTATGCCCCGGGATCCTCCCACCCCCCATTCTGTGTCCCCCTGCAGTGCAAAGACCTTACCTCATAGGATTGAGGTTATATCTCGTAAGTGGGAAATCTAGACATTTACATATGCTATAAGTCTATATATTTCACAGACCATTGGATATACCGTTTAGAATATTATATGGGGAATTCTTATGTGATCCTATATTAATTTTAATTTTCTTTTCATTTTCAACTTGCATGTATCTGTACTTTTATTATTGAGCGTTATCTACCAATGCCCAGTATTTTGGATTTATTATTAAATATTTTAATCAGTGTATAAACATGCTCACATTATATACACATCTTTGGTTTAAGGGAATTAGCGCTTTCATATTTCCTTCAGTCCTCTTTTTGTATATATGTATATATATACTGTTTATGTGTATATATGTGTGTATATGTGTGTATATATATATATATATATATATGTATGTGTGTATATGTGTATATATGTATATATATATATATATATATATATATATATATATATATATACACTGTGGGTTTCTGGCAGTTTACTATAGGCTCTCTACAGTTCCATAGTAGCATACATTTGTATTTGGTTATATTACACACAGTGCATGCCTGTTGCCTATACTGTTACTAGTTATTACATATATTGTAGTACTATGTACCCCTCATCATTGGTGGCTGGTGAATTTTTTTAAATGGTGGTGCACAAGATCCCCCCTCTTTGAGAAAGCCCCACCTCTCAAAGGGCCCCACCTATTTGAACCAAAGTTGCCTCTGGTGTAAAATGAACAAGAATAGTTGATTTATTGTTTGCCTGTTTTCAAACATTTGGGTGCATCATACAATTTTATATAAGCTGCAACACCTACCAATATATACTTTTCTTATTGGGCTTTTTTTTTATTCAATTAAACATTTTTTTTTATATAGCACAGCTCAAGGCTAGCAGCTGCACTGAGGGTTAAAGGCTGGACATAAAACACATTCTCCTTTCTGCATCTCCTCTCTCTCACCTAGATTACGAGTTGTGCTTTTGTGTTTAAAAGCTGAAAAAAAATGATAATTTCAGCGTTAAAACAGCAGCGCAGCCATTACAAGTCTTGTTGGTATAGCTGTACTGCAAGCCTTTTAGACTGTAATGCAACATCAGTCCCGCACACGTAAAAATGACATTTTTTTCATGGGACTTCCATAGCGCTGCCATTACGAGTTTTGCAGTGAGGATAAAAAGCTTGCGTTACACCCTATAATGACAAAACCCGTACTGTCATCTGAGAGCAGTAGTTATGAGTTTTACGCAACAAAACTGTTACTTAAAACTCATAACTAAAGTGTTGCAAAGTACACTAAACACCCATAAACTACCTATTAACCCCTAAACCGAGGCCCTCCCGCATCACAAATACTATATTAAATTATTAACCCCTTATCTGCCACTCCAGACATCGCCGCCAATATTAACATTTGTTAACCCCTATTCTGCCGCTCCCCGACATCGTCGCCAATATAATGAAGTTATTAACCCCTAAACCGCCACCCTCCCACATTGCAAACACTATTTAAATATTATTAACCCCTAATCTATAATATGTAATTCTGAACTTTCCCTGTGTTTTTTTTTTTTTTTTGCCTGAATGACCCTTTTGCTAAAATGTCCATACATACCCCCGCCCTTAACTTATTTTGCTGGCCCATCTGACACTAATCTCTCTCTTTCCCTCAGACTGAAATTTAAGTGTATCTGCCCAGTATTCTTAGAGAATCACAGACCTGAATATCTCAGCTGTTACACTGCTCTCTGCAAACAGACTGAAATTTAAGTGTATCTGCCCAGTATTCTTAGAGAATCACAGACCTGAATATCTCAGCTGTTACACTGCTCTCTGCAAACAGGTAGCTTTGGAAGATAGTTTCCCTCTCACCCTGCCCCTCACCCCACCCTCCCCAAGCTCATTTCCTTATTTATAGATAGTCTCCTTCTCAACTTTCATTCTCCCAAAATGACAGCTGCAAACACTGATTAGCACATCCTTTCATTCACTTAACCCTTTAGAATACTTACTCTCTCTCCCTACAAATAGCTATATATCACACATCAGTAGTATATACTTTTATTTCATTTACATTTTGTACTACTTTTGTTTTATTTTCATCTACACACCTCATACCACTAACATGAATCCAAATATGACCATACTGTTATTTGTGTTAACCCTTTTCTCACTCAAATTTTGTTCACACCACTACTGCCATAATCACACACCTCAAACTGAAAAACAAATTATCATACACCATGGCCTGCTCTGTTGCTGCAACTTATCTGCTGAGTGCTGGTGGAGAGTTATAAAAAATAACCCTCCTACCCACACCTCTCAAAACTATAAAATATCCCATTCACTAATTGGCAAAACAAAAAATATGCCCAAATTCCTATTCCTTCTATTACTTGCCCTTGCAAATGATGTAGAATCTAACCCTGGTCCCCCAACAAATTCCATTCCTAGCCTTCCAGCTAAAAAAGGCCTCTCCTTTGTGCACTGTAATATCCGCAGCTTACTACCAAAAATCGATGCACTACAAGCTTGGTGTATACAATACAAGCCCAAAATCATTGTGATCTCTGAATTGTGGCTAACCTCAAAAATACCTGACTCTGCCATTGCAATACATGGGTATTCAAGCCATAGAAATGGCAGAGCAAAGAGAGGAGGCGGCATTGTAATCTACGTTGACAACTCCACAAAGTACACCCCCTTACAAAAATCTAGCTCTCCTGCCAACTTTGATTTCCTTTCTGGCACAATTGAGATCCCGTGCAGTAAATCAATCATTGTTGTTGGAATCTACCGCCCACCCAGCTCTCCTGTTCATTCCCTTTCAGACATAGCCCATCTCCTTAGTGAAACCATAGCTCAAAACCCAAAAAGTGAAGTTTTGGTTTTTGGAGATTTTAATATTGATTGGCTGAATGCAAAAAATAATAGTTGTTGCTCTGTGTTTAAGTCTTTGCAGCTAACGCAATTAATCTCCTCCCCAACTCGCATAAACAACAAAAGCCATAATCACACCCTGCTCGATTGGATTCTCTCCACCTCTCCCGACCGAATCCAGGAGGCAGGTGTTCTCCCTAACAATTTCAGTGACCACTGCTTAGTGTACTGTGTGCGCAAAATAAAGGCAACTAAAACCTCTCCCAAGGTTAAAATCACCAGATCCTTCAAAAAATTTAATCTTCAATCATTTCTAAATGACATCAAGAACCTCCCCTGGCACAGATTAAACCTAATCCCAGACCTTGACTCTGCAGTTGAATTCTTTCAGTCCGAACTCCTACAAGTTTGGAATTTACATGCCCCGCTGCGTAAGGTGAGAGTAAAAGGAGAACACTTGAATTGGATCTCAGCTGACCTCATTCAAATGTACCAGTTTCGAGATTCATTGTGGTCAAAGTTCAAGCATACTGGCTCTATGAACGATCACTGTGTATATAGACAATGGCGAAATATATGCACTAAACAAACAAAATTGGCCAAGGCCCAATATTTCTGTGAAAATCTGAACAATAACATATCAAACCCTAGAAAGTTTTGGAAAGTCATAAATAATTTACAAACTCCACCAATCCACTCCCAACCCTCCACTGTCAATGTGGACAACCAAACCCTGCAACTCCCCTTAGATGTAGCAAATGCCTTTAACAAATATTTTGTCAGATGCTCCACCACCCTGATTGACAAACTAATAAATGGCACGCATCCTGAAGCTACAAATGTGGATCAGGCCCCACTAAATCAGCAAAGACCCAATATAGAGAAGTTCAATTTTAGACCTGTACCCATCAATGTCATTAAGAAACACCTTAATAACCTAAAAATGAAAAACCAGTCTGGACCTGATCAAATCCCAGCAATGCTGTTGAAGCTTAGTGCGCCAGCAATTGCTAAACCTGTCACAACCCTAATTAACGAATCCTTGGGGTCTGGATACATACCCAAACTCTGGAAGACTGCAAGGGTAGTGCCTATCCATAAAAGTGGGGAGATAACCTTGGTTTC
The DNA here is from genome assembly GCF_027579735.1 of Bombina bombina. NCBI lineage: Eukaryota > Metazoa > Chordata > Amphibia > Anura > Bombinatoridae > Bombina > Bombina bombina. The sequence continues at coordinate 241,884,938 of NC_069506.1, forward strand.
TAACTATCGCCCAATATCATTGCTCCCAGTATTGTCAAAAATCTTAGAAAAATGCATCCATACTCAATTATGTGAATATTACCAACAATCTAACTATCTGACCCCTGATCAATGAGGTTTTCGTACAAATCACTCCACTACAACTGCCCTCCTAAAAGTTTGCAACGATATCCAAACTGGAATGGAACAAGGAGACCTAACTGGAGCTATTTTCCTTGATTTTGCAAAGGCCTTTGACACAGTAGACCACGACATACTACTGCTCAAACTAAAAAACTCAGGTATTGGTGATCGTCCGCTAACCTGGTTTTGATCATATGTATCGGATCGATCACAATATGTCTCCATTTCTGACAGCGAAACGTGTGGTGTTCCCCAAGGTTCCATTCTCGGCCCCCTGCTATTCACATTGTTTATAAATGATCTGCCTAATGTCTGCAAATCCTCAACTGTACACATGTATGCAGATGACACGGTAATCTATGCAAACAATTCCGATCTACCGCAGCTTGAAGCAGTGCTCCAAGACCAGTTCACAGAGGTAGAAAAGTGGATCTCAAAAAACAAACTCTTCCTAAACACTGACAAAACTGTCACAATGATCTTTGGAACAGGACCTAAACTACACAAACTACAAAATTCCCATCTATGCATCAAAACAAAATCAAATTGCACACTGACCGCAGTCCACTCTTTTAAATACTTGGGTATGTTGTTAGACCCCAATCTATCTTTTGGCCTCCATATAGAAAAACTGGCATCTAAACTTTATCCAAAAATAGGTGCCCTGTACAGAAACAAATCCTGCCTCAGCCCTACTGTAAAGGAAAAGATTGTACAGCAAATGCTGATGCCAATCGTGGATTATGGGGATGTAGTATATGCACCAGCACCGCAAACTCACCTTAATAAACTTAATACATTGTATAACTCGTTCTGCCGCTTTGTGCTACAATGTAACTACAGGACCCACCATTGTGACATGCTAAAAGAACTAAACTGGCTGTTGCTGGAATCCAGACGCACCCTCCATCTTTCCTGCCTAGTGTTTAAAAGCTTTTCTGGGAAGCTCCCACCCTACCTGAGCAGTATGCTCTCATCGGTTATTCCCACCTCCTATAACCTCCGATCCAGTACCAGCACATTATTTAGCGTGCCTCAATACAAAAAGAAAGCAGCTCGATCCTCCTTTTCCTACAGAGCACCACAATTATGGAACGACCTCCCGCACACTTTCAAACCTTCCCCATGCCTAATATCCTTTAAGAGATCCCTCTCTACATATCTCAAAACAGAATGTACCTGTCATTGTTGATTATATATTTCCTACCTGTTCTATGTTAAAAAAATTGTGCATATATCATGTATTATTATTGTTTTGTATTTTATTGTACCCATTGTATCAATGCAATGTTTTGTGTACCCAGGACATACTTGAAAACGAGAGAAATCTCAATGTATCTTTCCTGGTAAAATATTTTATAAATAATCTGCCGTCCTCCCACGTCGCCCCCACTGTACTAAAGTTATTAAGCCCTACACCACCCCCACTATTATAATCTATAACAGAGAAGACAGAGGGCGCCACATAGGGCAGATCAAAGAGTATAAAAATTGAAGAAGAGATGTATACTTAGCAGGTATCTCACTCACTTGGTAGTAAGCACTGATGTGCAATACAAGCAGGCCGAGTCCAAAGATTCGCTCGGCAGACTCACCAGGCACCTGGAACAGATGGTCTTTTTTGTCCTGGCAACAAGAGAATCAGGAGCGGTGCAGTTTCCAAAGGACTTTTTTGCTGTTACACAGCTATTGTTAGGTGGATAGCAGTCTCTGCTAGTTTAGCAGCAGCAGCACTTAGGTCACAAGTGCATATGGACATCAAACACAGTGCAACAAATGCTTCAGAAATGATCAGGAGTACAGCAGCAATGAAACAGATTCAAAAGGGTTTAATACAGCATAAAAGCATATAAAAACAAGCAACGCGTTTTCTCCGTGTCCCAGCACGGTTTCATCAGGTTATAAACTTAGTTAACAATGCTGCCATACTTATAACAAATACTGACCAATCCAGCTCTAGTGAATTTACACACCTACAATATACACAGCTGTAGAGCATAATGATACAAAAAAACAATAAGATGGCTATTTAACTAGCAAGTTTCAGAGAGTATCTTTTTAACATTCCCACAGGACATTAGAAACCAATTCAGCAGTGAAAGCGTAGTGTTATATATCGGTCGTTTATTTCAGATAATATAAGATGTGAACATGTCGTCTCCATAGCGACCAGTACACCTAACTAAAACGAGGCTAACAGCAAAAAATGGGGGCGGAATTCGTTTGCTGATTTAAATCCTATGAGTGTCCAACAAAAATCTGAGGGGTGTGGTGATGAGTCTAATCATTTGGCAAGGTAAACAAAAGTCCCATCAAACTGTCACGCTGAGTGATGAGCAATCTCTATTTCATAGAGCAGAGATATGTTCCACATATGATCGAAACCAGCCCATTTATATATACTCTATCCCGGGTATGATCATACAGGAAACACTCTCATAAGGGGTTTAACACACCATACATATGCCAATAAGAACATAAGGGGGGTAGTACCAAAGTGATCTCTCTATAGCACTAAACAAGATTGATCCACAAAAACAGTATAGTTGAACCGCATTCGTATATATTACATCACAACACTCTTAGGGGGCAATCAAGTATCACAACAAACATACTAGAGGGAATCTAGGAAGAACAGAATAGAGGGCGCCACATAGTGAAGATCATAGACAACTTGGAATAGGTAGCGATAGGAGCTAAATAATCCTACTCACACATTGTAAAGCACTGAAGTGCAATACCAGCAGTCCGGAACCACACGTCGTCCGGTAGACCAGAGGAAGAAGTCACCAATGGGGATCCTCGTCTAACCAGGGAGAGTCCAAAGATGCCCAGAGTGGGATGGTAGAAGGACCTGTATAGCAATGGTCAGCCAGCAAGTCCAAAGGCTCTGTGCAAAGTGTCCAAGAGGTCCAAAGGATATTTGGCATGAACAAAAATAATAATTGAGCAGCAAATTGAGAGTTAAAAAAAGTATAAAAATTTATTATAATGATAAAAACAACAGCAACGCGTTTCTCAGTGTTACACACTGTTTCATCAGGCTATACAAACAAACTCTCAGCTGCCATATTTAAAACAAAATAGAGCCAATCATGATCCGGGAAAAATACACACCCCTAGCAGAACATACCAAAATACATGTGACAGGGGTAAAAAATTAACATGAGTAAAATAATAATTGTAGAAAAAAGAAAAAATTATTATTATAAAAAATATAAGCAATTGGGACATGCTGATCATTTTCTAAGGACAACAGGTCACTAATATCTTAATAATATAAATATATTTATGTGATTTTTGGAAATTAGCAATCAGATTCCCCTGGGACAAACTGATAATATTCTATTCCATTGTTCAATAGAAGACGTTTCATTAAAAACATATAGTTCATACTAAAAGATAATAACGTTTTTATTTGTCATTAATGATTTATTACAGCTAGATTGGGGAATATATATATTTGTTAGAAAGATACAGGGCCGGCCAGTTAGTGCATATGTAACAGAAGTTTTTACGGAATGATGTCAGTAAAGGGGGGTGTAAACAAGATCGCAGAACATAACAGTGCAGGGAATCACAGTACAACAAATGAGCAGACATCAAATGAGACACTAAGGGACTAAAAAACCCTTCAAGAGCGATCCACATAACCATAACAATAAAGGTTCTATAATGTGATAAAAAGAGTTGCAATATCACATACGGATAGGAACTCCTTGTTTCTATGGCAACAGGGGTGTATAAATCTCATGTGGAACTAGGTGATGTCAGTATAAGGGGCGTGACTAGACACGCGATGTGTAAATGTAAATATAAAGATCATCAGAATCTCACTCAGAGCAGACATGACAGAAAAAAGGGTTTGATGGACCCTAAGTAACTAATGTTAAATATTTTAATGTCGCAGGCGATAAGCACTGTCTAACGAATCCCAGTATCATAATGAAAAGGGGGTGTAAACATTACAAGTGACATATAAACAATGGGGCGTGAATCATAAAGACATGTGTCAAAAGATTGTATATCAGTGATCATAGATCTAAATTGATCATATCAGGACTATAAGCTAAAGGCTAAAGTGGATGAATGTGATAATCATAACTAGAAAGTGATGCGCTCCAAAGGTAAATCCCAGGGTAACAACGGATCATTGTTGGGGAGTGACAATATCCATGGTAACGGGGGGGTGTGGGTATTAGCCAATGGGCAAGACTTCTCTATTTAGGAGAAAAGACAGATAACTAATCAAAAGGAGAGGTGACGTGATTGGGTAGATAAACTAAATATCGAGTGTCAAAATAAAGAGGGATTAAAAACCATGCCAACATTAACCCGGTCAAATACGTGGGCAACGGATGAGGAAATAAATAAATATTGGCGAGTTAAGTGAATATAAAATGGAGTGTAATCAAGGTGAAATGGGGAAAGGAGGGAAACGGAAATTCTCATATCAAGGAGAAGGGGTGTGCCAATAATATGTGTGGGGTAAAACAAAACAAATATAGTATGCGATATGCATACCAAAGATATAATAGTATTCTCCATATATGCAGTCATTAAAATATAAAACATGAATAACCAGCGTGAACATATTGGATAAGTGTACAGGTACATAAAGTACCAGATGTGGTATCAGGGAAGTTATCAATAAATAAGACTGAACAGTGGGGAGATGGGCGATGGATGAGGAGTGAGTGTATGTGAGAACAATTTACATAAGGGATGTGCAGACGATGAGGGTCCAGGGTATAAACTGTGCTTAAGATAATGAATAGGGGCAAAAGAGATTGAAAGTGGGGGGCGGAGCTTGGCCGCGCAGCGAGATGGCCGCCGCATAGAATAGCTCTTAGGCCCAGACTTCCCAGCCCGATGCACAAGTGATAGAGGGCAAGTGCAAAAACCACAAAAAGTACCTACAAAAAGTGCCGATGTGGTAACAATCGCTGCGGCATACCCGGAGTCTATACAGCATTACCCGCGGACCGGGGAGACAAGAGCAGCTCAGACCGGGGACTTGCCTACAAACGGAAGGAGGTGACAGGTGACAGAGCACAAGCAGGGAACTCGCGGAGGAAAAAATACCCGGTGGCTTAAGCATTGAACCATCGCACATGGTTAAATAGCCGGATCGCAGGCTCCAAAACAATACTAGGACAACGTCTCACAATAGGTATGGCGGGAAGGCATAAGGGGATAAATTAAAGGCAGCAAAAGATAAGTGGACACCGGGGGTGAAGACTCAAAACAAAAGAGATTTCAGCAATTAAGGGTAATAGCTCTACCTATAACTTAAGAAAAAACAAAGAACAATAGAACAAAGACACTAAAAGCAGTTGGAAAAACATCACAATTGAGCTGAAGTACTAGATTGCAGCATCAAGTGTAGTGAGCTGAGAAAATCTGACGCAGCTTAAATTCCAATTCTGCAGCAGGCCTTTTACAACACAGCATTCCCTTTATTATACAGCAACTAAAATCTGCAGTGATTTAAGGAAACATCACACACAGATTAAGAGTGGAGCGCAGGAACTAAAACAAATTTGATTACCTTGATGCTGATACTCACATACCACGCATAAATATAAGTTGCACTGAGGGGGGTAAAAGATAAGCACAAATCCTCACGCGACAAAGACACAAGACAGCAACCCTCCTAGGGGGAATGCCAGCCAAAAAAGTCCCAAAAAATAGATGGACAACTTAAACCAACAATGCTGAGCCAATACCTAAAAACAACAGAGGGCTCTTCCCATGCCAAAGGGGATACTCCGGCCCTAAAGGAGGTAGAGAGCACCCTAATAGACACTATACCAACGAAATCTCCCTCAGATATTACAAAAGATGATTTAAAGTTATTGGCTTCAAAAGAGGATATCACTTCAGCTATGGCGGAAATTAAAAACATGTTTCAGGAGTTGAAGAGAGATATTAGACGCATAGACCAGAAAGTAGGCACATTGGAAGAAAGTCATATTACCACTACTCAAGATGTACAACATTTGTCGCAGCTTGTATATAATCAAAAGGACAGTATCCATAACTTACTTGAAAAAGTAGAAGACCTCGACAATAGGGGCAGCAGAAATAATCCTCGCATTAGAGGAGTCCCAGAGAGCATTCTACCGGCTGCATTAGCAGGATACCTGCAGGATTTATACAGAACCATCAAAGGAAATAATACTGCCCCAGACATAGTCATGGAAAGGGCTCATAGAGCTCTAAGAGCTAAACCCTCACCCAAAGCCCCCCCAAGGGATGTCATTGTGAAATTCTTGAACCACCAAGACAAGGAGGAGATATTGCGGCAATCACGTCAAAAAGCCCCATTCACTCATGCGGGAATATTAATACAAATATTTGCTGACCTCAGCCCCACGACCCTTCAAAAAAGGAGAGAGCTACAGTTTGTAACTTCAGTGCTACGGAAGGAGAACATACCCTACAGGTGGGGCTTCCAAGTCAGCATCACAGCTACAAGAGGAGACAAGTCATCAACCTACAAGGCATTAGAAGATCTGAACAATTTATGTGAGACATTACAAATAAAAATTGCACCTCCAGACGACCAGATAGAAATCCTCAATACTGCCAATAGGTTTGAAGGACCACAAAGGAGACGTTAGGTAAAAAACATGTCTATGTAAGTGCAGGAGCACATTATCAACCTTCCACGTTACAAACTGGAAAGCAAGTTGTTTTAAACCACGACAAGTGGAGGAACAAGGCAAAGGACTTCCCATGCAAAGGATGGGTAAAGTTATCACGTAGTTATTGAACTGTTGTTTTAATGTTGTAACAGACATTTAGCCATCGTAGAACGTAAAACGATAAAATGTTACGTTGATAAGTATGTCACTATAGGATAAGCAATCTTGGTTGTGTTATGTAATCACAATTGACCGCTGAATTCAGTTCTTAATAGTGCAGTTATGTTGTTGATAATGACACTCAGCTATTGCAGAAAGCAAACTGAAGAATTGCTATGTTGATATTTATACTTTTACATGATAAGTAAATATTGCTGTGAAAGGCAATTGCGATTGATTACTGTTATATAGTTTAACATGTTAGAGATTAGAGGTAAAATTCCCACGCAAAGGATGGGCAAAGTTATTATTTAGTTATTGAACTGCTGTTTTAATGTTGTAAAAGACATTTAGCCATCAAAGAACGCAAAATAACAAAATGTTACGTTGATAAGTATGTTACTATATGATAAGCAATTTGGGTTGTGTTATGTCATTACAATTGACCACTGCATTACAATTTTAACATGTCACAAAGGCTAGGGGATAAAACATAAGGTAGAGAAGCTATATGGGAGACGGTAGGTAAAGCAAAAATTTACATAGGTAGAGACGCATGATACTAACCTTCCGTGTCATAAAGGGAAAAGAACACTACCTTACACCACAACCAGAAGTGGGAAAAAAAACAAAAAAACAATAGGCCCACCTAGTAAAAGAATGGTAAAGTTAATGCACAATTTTTAATAGTGCAGTTATGTTGCTGATAGTGACATTCAGTTATTGCAGAAAGCAAACTGGAGAAATGTTGGTATTTATATTGTTATATGATAAGTAAATATCGCTGTGAAATGCAAAAGCGATTGATTACTAATATATAGTTTAACATGTTAGAGACTAGAGGAAGAACCAGATTAGGCAAACACTAAATTGTAAAACCAAAATAGGTTAGTTGGCCCAAATGAGATGCCCCATACTATTATCACAAGTTGTAAACATGCAACACACGCCAAGATACTACACGCAACCACAATAGGTTTAAAATTAAAATACACATCACCTCACACTAGGTCTGCCACCACGCACAAAGAAAGATGTTAAATAATTTTGCACACCTGTTACTAAACGATTATTTTTATTTAAAAAAAAAAACAAAAAAAAAACATCGGCCTGGGGGTATGGGATACCACCCCCTGATTACTGTACTCGACTCTGACTTTTCTTTTTTGAAGAGTAGAGGGCATTAGGTTAACTACTAAACAGATACGATAGTGTACAGAAACAGGTCGCCACCGCACTAACTTTGCCAATAACTTTTTTCACACATGTAAAGAATCAACAATCTTACGCTTTCCCCCCTTTCCCCTTCTCTTTCCCCCTTCACTAACCTCACGAGCAACCAAGACATTAAAGAAGAGGTCGAACACAGGAATCCACATGCCGGGTCAGTGCTCATCAGGGCAATCACATAAGATACGTCTCTTATCTATAAACGCAAAGGGCCTTAATAGCCCGGAGAAAAGGTCACTGGCATTTAGAGATCTACACAGGCAAGAGGGGGATGTGATATTTGTTCAGGAGACGCATTTTAAGAAAGGGAAAGAACCCAAACTAATACATGCCAGGTATCAAAGATCCTACCTATCCTCAGGACCTACCAAGACAGGGGGGGTGGGAATACTAATTAAGAATACCCTTCAGTTTAAACCGACACACATAGAAAAAGATAGAGAGGGAAGGTATATACTTGTAATAGGCACACTATACAATAGATTCATAATCAACAACAGCATCTTACACTAAGGAAAGTCATTGAAAAGATACTAGAGCTTAGCAAGGGGTCAATATTTCTGGGGGGGACTTTAATGTTCCTCTGGATCCAACTGTGGACACGACTAGTGGCTCCTCTAGCATATCTAGGAAGGTACTCAAATCTATAAACCACCAATTACGACAGCTTATGGTTCATGACACATGGAGAACACTACATCCCAAAGATAGGGACTACACATTCTACTCACACCCACACCAGTCTTACTTCAGGATAGATTACATTTTGACAGAATCTGCCACATTAGCTCAAGTATACAATTCGGACATTTCACCACGGACATGGTCATACCACTCGCCAGTGGTCTGTGACTTCATATGGCCCGAGAAGCCAATACTCCCCTACGTATGGCGTCTAGATGACTATCTTCTACTCAACACATTACACAAGCTGGAAATAGAAAAGACACTGGAAGAGTATTTTCAACTCAATAACATAGATCAAACCAAGGCCGCAGTGCTTTGGGAAGCCCACAAAGCCGTCATGAGAGGGGTGTTGATAAAACTTAAAGGTCAGCAACACACACAAAATAGACAATACTGCAACTCATTGAAGGCACAAATAGCTTATTGGGAATCCGAACATAAAAGAAATATATCATCAGTCACTACATTAAATTCACTCACTCGAGTCAGGGAGGAACTTCACAATCTCCAAATAAAAGAAATACAACTGAAGACGTTATATCTACGGCAACAGTAATTTGAATTTGGTAACAAGCCGGGGGCGTTACTAGCCAAAGCTCTCAAAAAGAAACAATTCCAATCACATATTGAACATATATTTGATAAACAAGGGAAGCAGCACAAAGATAGTAAGGGTATAGCAGAAACATTACGAACATACTATTCCTCACTATACAATCTGGGAGCAGATAACACAGTAACAAACTCTAACACTGACAAACAGACTGACCTGACGAAAATTGAAGACTATTTAAAAGATATAAAAATCACGTCAATAGATCAAGAAGAAGCAAAACAATTAGAAGCACCCATAAAACATGCTGAAATAAAAAAAGCAATTAAAGATATGGCAACAGGTAAGAGTCCCGGCCCAGATGGGTTTGGAATCTCCTACTATAAAATGTTTGCACCTATACTCACTCCCTATCTAGCTGACATGTACAATTCATTACCAAAGGAAGGTGGTTTCAATAAGAACCTACTAGAAGCACATATAACAGTACTACCAAAGCCCGGCAAAACACCCAACAGGCCAGAGAATCTCCGTCCCATCTCATTACTCAATTCCGACGTAAAATTTTAAAAATTCTGGCAACACGCATAAATAAAATACTCCCAAAGTTGATCAACCCGGATCAAGTAGGTTTTGTCCCGGGCCGAGAGGCAAGAGACAACACCTTGAAGGTAATACAATTAATATCCCACGCACAAAAAACATAAAATACCCTTAACGCTCATCTCCACGGACGCCGAGAAAGCGTTTGACAGGGTGAGCTGGCCCTTTCTAAGGGCCACCCTGTCAAAGATGGGTTTTGGTCAACCATTTATATAGATGATTTTTGCACTTTACACTACACTGACAGCAAAAGTAAAAGTAAATGGGTGGCTTTCGGAGAGTTTTTCAATCACAAATGGAACGAGGCAGGGTTGCCCACTCTCCCCAATATTATTCGCACTCTCTATAGAGATTCTGGCACTTAAGATCCGAGGATGCACACAGGTATCAGGAATCACGTTAGACCACACAGAACATAAGATGGCAATGTACGAGGACAATATTCTGCTAACTCTTACAGACACAGAAATATCTCTCCCGCGTGCCTTACATATCTTTCAAGAATATGGAACTCACTCCAATTTCCTGTTAAATGTCAATAAATCCGAATTTTTGAAAATTACAACATATGCAGATGAGGTCCAGCAGTTACTGCAAACACTATATTTACCAAAGGAGAGAGGAGGGCTGGGAATCACAGACTTACAGTTATATAGAAAAGCGGTCATTTTACAGAGGCTTGTGGAGTGGTGTACTAATACCCCCAAAAAACACTGGATCCAGATAGATAGGTCTATACTTCATATGAATAACCCAGGTTATCTGGCATGGATAAGGAAAACAGACAGGCCTAGTCAGATAGAGGATTATCCTCTGCTAAAAGAACTTTTCACGACATGGGATAAGATTGTGCACACTTCCACTCATGTATCGACAATAGTATCACCAATGACTCCTTACTTAGATAACCCCGATCTAAAACTGAATTTAGTAAAAAGATATGACTACGATGGGCAACACATAAAGGGAAACACTATACACCACTTGACTATAACCCAGCATCACAAATTAAAAAAGTTGGAAGACGCACTAGAAACAGACGCTTCTCTGACATGGCTGACGTATGCACAAATAAGTCATTATATCAACTCCCATAAACTTAAATCAGCGTTTCTCAGATCAGTGACTGAATTTGAAAAATGATGCTTAGCCAGTCAGACGCCCTCACACTTAATATCTATTCTATACAAAAGGATACAGATAACAGGCGAGGATCTTATGCCAACATACACTAGAACATGGGACAAGGAGCTTACATTAGGAATAACACAGGCAAATTGGAATCACATCTTCCGCAATAACAAAACAGCATCTATCTCAGCCCAGGTACAGGAGACTAATTTTAAATACCTTACAAGATGGTACCTGACACCGGCAAGGTTAAAAGTGATATATCCCACCTCCACAGGAAGATGTTTAAGAGGATGTGCTGCTGAGGGCACTGTAAATCATATCTGGTGGAGTGTCCTAACATACAGCAATATTGGACAGAAATAATAACACACATTTGCAGGGTATTGGAGACCATTGTCCCTAGGGACCCAAAGATATTACTCTTTGCGTGCCTCCCCAAATTGAAAGAGGTGGCGAAACGAAAGCTCCTGCTGACGATGATAAGTAGGGCAAAGATGCTAATACCTAGGTATTGGAAATCTGATAAGACCCCCACTTTTGGGGAATGGATGAAACAGGTAGAGACACTCTTACAGTTAGAAAGATATCACTACATAAGGAATAACAATGTAGACGTACATGAAAGAATGTTGATGATATGGAAACAGGAATAGACCATGTTATACGGCCGATTGGGTCTTATACAACACTAGACCTCACAATACACACTCTTATTTTCAATTAAGAGGAACTCCCCTCCCTTTTCACCCCCCCTCTTTCCCCTTTAATCCATATAAAAGGTTTGGTGGCAACTAAGGTGACATGCATTTAAGAGTTACAGAGAATGTTTGGTTATCAACTCAGGTTATTGTAATGTTATTATTGTTTATTGTATGCAGTTGATTCAAGTTAATTATTCAGAAGAATATATTGTATCAGAAATGGACATTGGAAGGTCATTCATAAATGTGCACTTAAGATCCATGAGAGGTCTTAGTTCATCAGTGCAAGACCAAAGATAAACATACAGGACATTGGACTTTGTATCCACTCGTTTATGAAAAGCTACAGAAGTTTTGTTCAGTACTAATGATGGTGCCTGTCATGTATATTTACAACATAACATGTATGTCCAGTTGTTTCAAATAAAGCTTAGAAAAAAAAAAAAAAAAGAGATTGAAAGTGAGATCACAGTGACATAAGGTGGTGGATATCAAATATTGTGGATATCAGTGTAGGGGTGGTATAGGGGGAAAACGGCAAAAGACAAGGGAATATACAATAAGGAAATATGTCAGACATAATACACGTGACTATATGCAATAATATATAAACAGAGAAATAATTATGTAAATCAGAAGGCCGCTAAGTCCATATTAAGGTTGAGACCAGAGGGAAACAGAGTTCTCAATTTGTAGATCCAATAGGTTTCCCTCTGTCTCAACCTATTGAATCTGTTGTACAGGTGGGAATGGGGAATCATCTCAAGTGGACAGATGTTAAATGTATTAGTTGTTCTGTTGTGTGTTACAATGTCTCGGGACACTATGATTAAGGAATTTATTCTTGATGTTTCTTAGATGTTCGTTCCATCTATTCCTGATAAGCCTACATGTACGACCTACATATTGAATCCCACAGAGATTGCAGGTTAATCAATATATAATGTAGGTCGAAGTACATGTCAAAAATTGGTGGATGTTATATGACTTTTTGGTAATACTAGATGAAAAAGTTTTGCACCCAGGTTTAATGTATTTACACATGTTACATTTTTTGAGGGAACACTTCCCTATTCCATTCTTTTTAGATTGTGTGTGTAAATTCGTTCCTTTATTAGATTTATGGACTACAACCTTACTAGTTGCTAATACGCTTTTTAGTGTGGGGGCTCGTCTGAATACGCACTTTGGTTCGGGGTCCACCAACTTTCCCAAAATTGGATCCTTCTTTACCAAGTTCCAATGTTTTTTAATTATACTTTTAATCTTGGTATGATTAACGTTAAATTGGGTAATGAACATTGTGTTAGATTGATCTGTCATCTTGGTATTATTATTGTTTTTATTATTACTCTTTGGTTTATATTTAAAATAAGAATCTCTATTATCAAATTTGGCCCGTTCATACCCAGTATCTATTATTTGTTGAGGATAACCTTTTTCCTTAAATCTGGCTTTTAAAATAGAATATAGTGCTTTGTTGTTCAAAATCCTCAATATAGCTAAAATTTCTCCGTATCCTCTTGAACTGCCCATATGGGATGTTATTTAGCCATGAACTATAATGATTGCATCTATAGTTCAGACAACTATTGCAATCAACAGTTTTAAAGTGTGTAGTGGTGATAATTCTGTTGTCGTTAGAAATGGACAGACATAAATCCAGAAATACTATCGATTGATGTTCAATATTACTGGAGAAAGTTAAGCCCATCTTGTTGGAATTTAGATAAGTGACAAACGATTCAGCGGACATAGCATCACCTCTCCATAAAAACAAGAGATCATCTATGTATCTGCCATAGAAGACCAGGTTCGCTCCGTATGCAGATCTATAAATGTACCTGTCTTCAAACATACCCATGAAGAGGTTGGCAAAACTTGGAGCGAACCTTGTCCCCATGGCAGTACCTAGTTAGTGATGTCGCGAATAGTTCGCCGGTGAATAGTTCCCGGCGAACATAGCTTGTTCGCATTCGCCGCGGCGGGCGAACATATGCGATGTTCGATCCGCCCCCTATTCGTCATCATTGAGTAAACTTTGACCCTGTATCTCACAGTCTGCAGACATTTCAGCCAATCAGCAGCAGACACTCCCTCCCAGACCCTCCCAGCTCCTGGGCAGCAGCCATTTTAGATTCATTCTGATCCTGCATTCTTAGTGAGAGGAGGGATAGTGTTGCTGCTGCTGATTTTATAGGGAAATTGATAGCTAGGCTAGTGTATTCAGTGTCCACTACAGTCCTGAAGGATGCATCTGATCTCTGCTGTAAGGACAGCACCCCAAAAAGCCCTTTTTAGGGCTAGAACATCAGTCGTTTTTTGGGGGGGGGGTTTTGCCTGTGTAATTTTGACTGTGAAACATCAGTCTGCTAGTGTAATCTAATTGCAGTTGCCTGCCTGCAGTGCCACCACTGTAAATTTAAAAAAAAAAAAACTTTTTTGACTTTGAAACATCAGTCTGCTAGTGTAATCTAATTGCAGTTGGCTGCCTGCCAGCGTGTGTTCCAGGCCCACTTGCTAAGTGCCACCACTCATATCTGTTGTAACAGTAGTGTAAATTGTTTAAAAAAAACTTTTTTGACTGTGAAACATCAGTCTGCAAGTGTAATCTAATTGCAGTTGGCTGCCTGCCAGCGTGTGTCCCAGGCTCACTTGCCAACTAGTGCCACCACTCATATCTGTTGTAACAGTAGTGTAAATTTAAAAAAAAAAAACTTTTTTGACTGTGAAACATCGGTCTGCTAGTGTAATCTAATAGCAGTCGCCTACCTGCCAGCGTGTGTGCCAGGCCCACTTGCCAACTAGTGCCACCACTCATATCTGTTGTAATAGTAGTGTAAATTTAAAAAAAAACTTTTTTGACTGTGAAACATCAGTCTGCTAGTGTAATCTAATAGCAGTTGCCTTCCTGCCAGCGTGTGTGCCAGGCCCACTTGCCAACTAGTGCCACCACTCATATCTGTTGTAACAGTAGTGTAAATTTAAAAAAAAAAAAAAATTGACTGTGAAACATCAGTCTGCTAGTGTAATCTAATTGCAGTTGCCTGCCAGCATGTGTGCCAGGCCCACTTGCCCACAGCGCCACCACGCATATCTGTTGTAACAGTAGTGTAAATTTTTTTAAAAAAACTTTTTTGACTGTGAAACATCAGTCTGCTAGTGTAATCTAATTGCAGTTGCCTGCCTGCCAGCGTGTGTGCCAGGCCCACTTGCCAACTAGTGCCACCACTCATATCTGTTGTAACAGTAGTGTAAATTTAAAAAAAAAAAAACTTTTTTGACTGTGAAACATCAGTCTGCTAGTGTAATCGAATTGCAGTTGCCTGCCTGCCAGCGTGTGTGCCAGTCCCACTTGCCAACTAGTGCCACCACTCATATCTGTTGTAACAGTAGTGTAATTTTTTTTAAAAAAAAACTTTTTTGACTGTGAAACATCAGTCTGCTAGTGTAATCTAATTGCAGTTGCCTGCCTGCCAGCGTGTGTGCCAGGCCCACTTGCCAACTAGTGCCACCACTCATATCTGTTGTAACAGTAGTGTAAATTTAAAAAAAAAAACTTTTTTGACTGTGAAACATCAGTCTTTTAGTGTAATCTAATTGCAGTTGCCTGCCTGCCAGCGTGTGTGCTAGGCCCACTTGCCAACTAGTGCCACCACTCATATCTGTTGTAACAGTAGTGTAAATTTAAAAAAAAAAACTTTTTTGACTGTGAAACATCAGTCTGCTAGTGTAATCGAATTGCAGTTGCCTGCCTGCCAGCGTGTGTGCCAGTCCCACTTGCCAACTAGTGCCACCACTCATATCTGTTGTAACAGTAGTGTAAATTTAAAAAAAAAAAAACTTTTTTTGACTGTGAAACATCAGTCTGCTAGTGTAATCTAATAGCAGTTGCCTGCCTGCCAGTGTGTGTGCCAGGCCCACTTGCCAACTAGTGCCACCACTCATATCTGTTGTAACAGTAGTGTAAATTTTTTTTTAAAAAAAACTTTTTTGACTGTGAAACATCAGTCTGCTAGTGTAATCTAATTGCAGTTGCCTGCCTGCCAGCGTGTGTGCCAGGCTCACTTGCCAACTAGTGCCACCACTCATATCTGTTGTAACAGTAGTGTAAATTTAAAAAAAAATAACTTTTTTGACTGTGAAACATCAGTCTGCTAGTGTAATCTAATTGCAGTTGCCTGCCTGCCAGCGTGTGTGCCGGCCCACTTGCCAACTAGTGCCACCACTCATATCTGTTGTAACAGTAGTGTAAATTTAAAAAAACAAAACTTTTTTGACTGTGAAACATCAGTCTGCTAGTGTAATCTAATTGTAGTTGCCTGCCTGCCAGCGTGTGTGCCAGGCCCACTTGCCAACTAGTGCCACCACTCATATCTGTGGTAACAGTAGTATAAATTTAAAAAAAAAAAACTTTTTTGACTGTGAAACATCAGTCTGCTAGTGTAATCTAATTCTAGTTGCCTACCTGCCAGCGTGTGTGCCAGGCCCACTTGCCAACTAGTGCCACCACTCATATCTGTTGTAACAGTAGTGTAAATTTAAAAAAAAAAACTTTTTTGACTGTGAAACATCAGTCTGCTAGTGTAATCTAATTGCAGTTGCCTGCCTGCTAGCGTGTGTGCCAGGCCCACTTGCCCAGTGCCACCACTCATATCTGGTGTAACAGTAGTGTAAATAATTAAAAAAAAAAAAACTTTTTTGACTGTGAAACATCAGTCTGCTAGTGTAATTCTAATGGCATTTGCCTGCCTGCCAACGTGTGTGCCCGGCCCACTTGCCCAGTGCCACCACTCATATCTGGTGTAACAGTAGTGTAAATAATTTTAAAAAAAAACTTTTTTGACTGTGAAACATCAGTCTGCTAGTGTAATCTAATTGCAGTTGCCTGCCTGCCTGCCAGCGTGTGTGCCAGGCTCACAGCGTATACTGTGCCCACTTGCCCAGTGGCACCACTCATATCTTGTTTAATAGTAGTGTAAGTGTACATTTAAAAAAATAAAAACTTTTTGGACTGTGAAACATCAGTCTGGTTTTTTGTGTCAGGCTCACAGCGTATACTGTGCCCACTCACAGTAGCTTGCACGCATAGTAGCACTAATCGAAAAAAAAATGACAGGCAGAGGCAGGCCAACCCGCAGGGGCCGTCGTGGTCGTGGTGCTGTGATTCCCTTTGGCCATAGAATAATGCCCAGTGTTAGGCCACGTACCATGAACTTGAAAAGTTCTGATGAAATAGTTGACTTTATAACACAGGACACCCAATCTTCTACAGCTTTTGCTCGTAACCTTGACGCACCCTCCTCCTCCTCTAGCTTAGCTTCGGGCACCTCTCAACTTACCACTCTCCCGCCTGCCGCCACCACCGACACTAGCACCACAGCCGCCTCACTTGATCTGTCAGAGGAGTTATGTACACCTCAGTGTGAAGAAATGAGTGATGCACAACCATCATTGACAGAGGATGTAGATAACTGTGATATGTCTCAGTCAGGCAGCATTACAGACATGGACGACGCACGGTGTGATGATGATAATAATGTTGTACCCGCCGTTGCTTCCATTGTTGAGTTGTCAGATACAAGTGAAGGGATTGATGACGATGCATCCGTGGATGTCACGTGGGCGCCCGGTAGAAGAGAAGAAGAACAGGGGGAAAGTTCAGATGGGGAGAGAGAGAGGAGCAGGAGGAGGAGACGAGCTGGAAGCAGGGGGAGGTTGTCGCAAGGAGCTAGTGGCACAGTCAGACAGCATGCATCGGCACCCGGGGTCAGCCAGACAGCACGCCAATCAACGCATGCTGTTGCCACCACCAGAATGTCGTCATCGCAGAGCTCAGCAGTGTGGCATTTTTTTTATGTGTCTGCCTCTGACAACAGCAATGCCATTTGCAACCTGTGCCAAAAGAAACTGAGTTGTGGGAAGTCCAACACCCACCTAGGTACAACTGCTTTGCGAAGGCACATGATCTCACATCACAAACGCCTATGGGATGAACACATGAGGACAAGCAGCACACAAACTCAAAGCCGCCATCCTTCTCCTGGTCCAGCATCTTCAGCCACGTCAACCACTGCTGTGCTCCTTGCCCCCTCTCAACCATCCGCCAATCCGTCTCTCTTCCGGAGCAGTTCCTGCTCATCTGCCCACAGTCAGGTGTCTGTCAAGGACATGTTTGAGCGTAAGAAGCCAATGTCACCAAGTCACCCCCTTGCCCGGCGTCTGACAGCTGGCTTGTCTGAACTCTTAAATCCACAGGTAGTACAGCACCATCCAAAAGATAAGTTAAAAGTATAACTTTATTGGGACATCACCAAACACAGCACAATAACACAACGTTTCGGTCAGGTGACCTTAATCATGTGGTATAAAAACAAGACCTTAAACCACTCCTTATATACCCACCTTGGGGGAGGTGATTGGGGCTGTTGTATATGGATAATCCTTTATCACTAAATGCTTTAGATCTTAAAAACAAAAGTTCTTTTACACCTAATGTTTATAACAATAGCATAGAAACATTTATACAGCTAGTGTTAAGGGTTATTAATACACTGAAAGATTACAACACTTTGTGCATAAGTACCCAGGCTTACAGGATGTCCTAAAGCAGGCCAGGAAGGTGTGTGGCCATTTCAGGCGTTCCTACACGGCCATGGCGCACTTGTCAGATACTTGAAATCTTTAAAGCAAATATAGAAGACAGCAACAAGTGTATGTGGCTTGTGGGGCACGGAACCCAGGATCTGCCTTGTCCTGCAGACACTCCAAGCAAACAAAGAAATGTTCCAGCCACCAGTAGTTTAAAAGACCTTTATTCTCTCATAAGCTAGGGTCTTAAGCAAAAAAAATACAACGTTTCAGGCCTGCTATAGGCCCTTAGTCATGTATACTTAAAATACACAGGTTCATCATTTAAATACCCTGCACCTGTTCATTTGTTCACCTGTTCTCACGTGATTTTTTATTGTTACAACAATGCCATCTTGTGGACAGCCAAAGTGTATGTTTCTTTTTCCAATTAAACATTCTAAATAATCACATGAGAAGAGTTCAAAATAACAAATAATGTTTAAAGATAAAACCATATGTACAAAAATAAAATTGCACATAGTAGGCAGATCATAATTATTCCATACATGGTAATTGCATACTAATTCATTCTAGAGTTATCTTATTTAATTTTAAAAAATTGCAATTTTATACAGGTTATTTCTCATGGTATAGATATCAATTTCCCTACTCAACCCTCTTGGATAGGTATCAGTTTCTCTACTCAAACCCCTTGGATAAGATTTACCTATTTCTTTTAATACATATATGCAACTTTTATACATCTCCATTGCATCACTCAGCCCATTAAAACTGGTAATGCAAAAAATATGTAAACTGCACTTAACGATTTAAAAATGGCATGTAAATGGTTAAATATTGCACAGCAGGTTGATTCACATATTTTTTGTTTAAGTAATGCACAGCAAGCTGGTTTAATTGAAGATAAGTAACATGATTTGCACTATATTACACAGCATATAGAAGAAAACTTAGTTTTTAATTTGTCTGGTACTGAGTTAACTAAAGAGCAGGAGACAGCCCTAAATAAGGGATTGTCCTACTGCCTGGAGAACTATTGTGATGAGTTGGTGATTCTACAGGACCTACAAAGGTTCTTTAGGAAATTGAAACTTAAGATTTATTTCTCCATGCAGAGGGACAACATAAATGAATTAAGCACTGACACAGTTGATAATAAAATGAAATTTAATAATATTAAACATTTTGGTTTATCTAAAAAGAGCACTTTCTCACCAACAACTACACATAGTGCAGCCACATATATTAGTCTTGTGCAGAGGGAAGTTAACAGCTTACTTAAGAGGGAAAAGAAAAGAAAACTTGTAGAAAAAAATAAGAAACAGAACAAAAAAGATAAGTTAGCAATTTTGTCTCTAAAAGAAAACAAAGATATCATCATAAAGGAGGCCGATAAAGGCGGGGCCATTGTAATTTTGAACAGGTCTGACTATATAGATGAGATCAACAGACAATTGAGAGATACACAGGTTTATGAAGCATTAACTAAAGACCCCACTATCCAGATTAATAAAGGGATAGATAGTATTCTGACTTTGGCCACACAAAGGGGTATTATAACAGATAATTTTAAGGAAGCCCTATATGTAACCATTCCAATTAGACCGGTAATATATGTGTTACCAAAAATACATAAATCCTTAAAAAAATCCCCCTGGGTGCCCCATTGTGGCAGGAATGGGTTCAGTATTTTCCAATATATCTACTTTTTTGGATAGGGTGCTACAGCCCCTTGTGAAAAACACCACATCGTACATCAGGGACACTAATGATTTTTTAGCCAAATTGAGAGATTTAGGCCATGTAGGAGACAAGTGTTTTTTGTTTTCATTAGATGTCTCAAGTCTTTATACATCGATTAAACATACAACTGGGATTTCAGCAGTGGAACATATGCTTAGATCTGAAAAAAATTATACTGAAGGAGAGATTTGGTTTTTGACTGAATTATTATCTATTATTTTGTATCAAAATTACTTCTTATTTATGGATACATATTATCTACAAAAGCAAGGCACTGCAATGGGCTCTAACGTCGCCCCTACATACGCCAACATTTTAATGAATAGCTTTGAGCTTGATCCAGCTCTATGGTGCCTCCTGGTGGAGATACATTGATGACGTGTTTGGCGTGTGGGGGGCGACGCTGGTAGCCTATTGTCCTTTGTTGAAGATCTTAATAGTTCTGTGAATGGATTGAAATTCACTCTGAATATGAGTGAAATTGGAATTGAGTTCTTGGATACCTATGTATACTTTAAAGAGGGCTTCTTAAAAACAGATATTTACACAAAAAGTACAGATAAAAACAATTTATTAAAATATGGAAGTTACCATCCAGATAGCATATTTAAGGCTATCCCAAAAAGCCAGTTTTTAAGGGTTAAACGCTTAGGGGCCTAGTTATCAACGTGTCTACTTTTCCTGCCTTCACCGGACCAATACGCCCGCCTAAGCTCGCCTCACATCGCCGCCGCGGACCTGCAAAAATTTGCCTAAGTTATCAAAAAAGCTGTCAAAAAGCAGCGCACCAAGTACGGGGCGATGAGCAGCGGACTGTTAGAGTTATCATTCATCCGATCTCGCTGCTCTTCGGCTTTTTTACATTAAGCACCCACACTAACTACACTGTTCAACCCCCTATACCGGCGCCCCCGGAGCCCCCCGCAACTAAATAAAGTTACTAACCCCTAAACCGCCGCTCCTAGACCCCGCCGCAACTCTTATAAATGTATTAACCCCTAAACCGCCGCTCCCAGACACCGCTGCCACCTACATTATACCTAGTAACCCCTATCCTGCCCCCCCTATACCGTCGCCCTCTATAATAAAGTTATTAACCCCTATCCTGCTGATCCCGCACCTCGCTGCAACTAAATAAATAGTTTAACCCCTAAACCGCCGCTCCCTGACCCCGCCGCAACCTATATTGAATTTATTAACCCCTAATCTGCCCCCCTACACCGCCGCCACCTATAATACATTTATTAACCCCTATCCTGCCCCCCACTACACCGCCGCCACTGTAATAAAATTATTAACCCCTAAACCTAAGTCTAACACTAACCCTAACACCCCCCTAACTTAAATATTAATTAAATAAATCTAAATAATATTTCTATTATGAACTAAATTAATCCTATTTAAAACTAAATACTTACCTTTAAAATAAACCCTAATATAGCTACAATATAAATAATAATTATATTGTAGCTATTTTAGGATTTATTTTTATTTTACAGGCAAATTTCAATTTATTTTAACTAGGTACAATAGCTATTAAATAGTTATTAACTATTTAATAGCTTACCTAGCTAAAATAAAGATAAATTAACCTGTAAAATAAAAACTAACCTAAGTTACAATTACACCTAACACTACACTATACTTAAATAAATTATTCCCATTTAAAACTAAATACCTGTAAATTACCTGTAAAATAAACCCTAAGATAGCTACAATATAATTAATAATTACATTGTAGCTATCTTAGGATTTATATTTATTTTACAGGTAACTTTGTATTTATTTTAGCTAGTTAGAATAGTTATTAAATAGTTATTAACTATTTAATAACTACCTAGCTAAAAGAAATACAAAATTACCTGTAAAATAAATCCTAACTTAAGTTACAATTAAACCTAACACTACACTATCATTAAATTAATTAAATAAATTAACTACAAATAACTACAATTAAATACAATTACTTAAACTAACTAAAGTACAAAAAATAAAAAAAGCTAATTTACAAAAAATAAAAAAAATAAGTTACAAACATTTTAAAAATATTACAACAATTTTAAGATACTTACACCTAATCTAAGCCCCCTAATAAAATAACAACCCCCCCCCCAAAATAAAAAAAATGCCCTACCCTATTCTAAATTAAAAAAGTTTAAAGCTCTTTTACCTTACCAGCCCTTAAAAGGACCTTTTGTGGGGCATGCCCCAAAGAATTCAGCTCTTTTGCCTGAAAAAGAAAAATACAACCCCCCCAACATTAAAACCCACCACCCACATACCCCTAATCTAACCCAAACCCCCCTTAAAATAACCTAACACTAATCCCCTGAAGATCATCCTACCTTGAGTCGTCTTCACTCAGCCGAGCAGCGATGGAACCGAAGAGGAGACCCGGAGCGGAAGAAGTTATCCTCCAAGCGGCGCTGAAGAAATCTTCCATCCGATGAAGTGATCCTCCAAGCGGCGCTGAAGAAGTCTTCCATCCGGGCGATGTCATCTTCCAAGAGGCGCTGAAGAAGTCTTCTATCCGGGCGATGTCATCTTCCAAGCGGGGTCTTCAATCTTCATCCCACCGACGCGGAACATCCTTCTTTACCGACGGACTTAAGGTAGGAAAAATTTGATTGGCTGATTGAATCAGCCAATCAGATTCAAGTTCAATCCGATTGGCTGATCCAATCAGCCAATCAGATTGAGCTCGCATTCTATTGGCTGATCGGAACAGCCAATAGAATGCGAGCTCAATCTGATTGGCTGATTGGATCAGCAAATCGGATTGAACTTGAATCTGATTGGCTGATTGGATCAGCCAATCAGATTTTTCCTACCTTAATTCCGATTGGCTGATAGAATCCTATCAGCCAATCGGAATTGAAGGGACGCCATCTTGGATGACGTCCCTTAAAGGAGCCTTCATTCGTCGGTAGTAAGTCGATAAAGAAGGATGTTCCGCGTCGGCGGGATGAAGATTGAAGACCCCGCTTGGAAGATGACATCGCCCGGATAGAAGACTTCTTCAGCGCCTCTTGGAAGATGACATCGCCCGGATTGAAGACTTCTTCAGCACCGCTTGGAGGATCACTTCATCGGATGGAAGATTTCTTCAGCGCCGCTTGGAGGATAACTTATTCCGCTCCGGGTCTCCTCTTCGGTTCCATCGCTGCTCGGCTGAGTGAAGACGACTCAAGGTAGGATGATCTTCAGGGGATTAGTGTTAGGTTATTTTAAGGGGGGTTTGGGTTAGATTAGGGGTATGTGGGTGGTGGGTTTTAATGTTGGGCGGGGTTGTATTTTTCTTTTTCAGGCAAAAGAGCTGAATTCTTTGGGCATGCCCCACAAAAGGTCCTTTTAAGGGCTGGTAAGGTAAAAGAGCTTTGAACTTTTTTAATTTAGAATAGGGTAGGGCATTTTTTTATTTTGGGGGGGTTTGTTATTTTATTAGGGGGCTTAGATTAGGTGTAAGTAGCTTAAAATTGTTGTAATATTTTTAAAATGTTTGTAACTTATTTTTTTTATTTTTTGTAACTTAGCTTTTTTTATTTTTTGTACTTTAGTTAGTTTATGTAATTGTATTTAATTGTAGTTATTTGTAGTTAATTTATTTAATTAATTTAATGATAGTGTAGTGTTAGGTTTAATTGTAACTTAGGTTAGGATTTATTTTACAGGTAATTTTGTATTTCTTTTAGCTAGGTAGTTATTAAATAGTTAATAACTATTTAATAACTATTGTAACTAGCTAAAATAAATACAAAGTTACCTGTAAAATAAATATAAATCCTAAGATAGCTACAATGTAATTATTAATTATATTGTAGCTATCTTAGGGTTTATTTTACAGGTAAGTATTTAGTATTTTTAGATAGGAATAATTTATTTAAGTATAGTGTAGTGTTAGGTGTAATTGTAACTTAGGTTAGTTTTTATTTTACAGGTTAATTTCTCTTTATTTTAGCTAGGTAAGCTATTAAATAGTTAATAACTATTTAATAGCTATTGTACCTAGTTAAAATAAATTGAAACTTGCCTGTAAAATAAAAATAAATCCTAAGATAGCTACAATATAATTATTATTTATATTGTAGCTATATTAGGGTTTATTTAAAAGGTAAGTATTTAGTTTTAAGTAGGATTAATTTAGTTCATAATAGAAATATTATTTAAATTTATTTAATTAATATTTAGGGTTAGTGTTAGACTTAGGTTTAGGGGTTAATAAATTTATTACAGTGGCGGTGGTGTAGTGGGGGGCAGGATAGGGGTTAATAAATGTATTATAGGTGGCGACGGTGTAGGGGGGCAGATTAGGGGTTAATACATTTAATATAGGTTGCGGCAGGGTCCGGGAGCGGCGGTTTAGGGGTTAAACTATTTATTTAGTTGCGGCGAGGTGCGGGATCGGCAGGATAGGGGTTAATAACTTTATTATAGAGGGCGGCGGTATAGGGGTGCAGGATAGGGGTTACTAGGTATAATGTAGGTGGCGGTGGGTTCCGGGAGCGGCGGTTTAGGGGTTAATACATTTATTATAGTTGCAGTGGGCTCCGGGAGTGGCGGTTTAGGGGTTAATATGTATAGAGTAGCTTGTGGTGGGCTCCGGGAGCGGCGGTTTAGGGGTTAATATGTATAGAGTAGCTTGCGGTGGGCTCCGGGAGCGGCGGTTTAGGGGTTAATATGTATAGAGTAGCTTGCGGTGGGCTCCGGGAGCGGCGGTTTAGGGGGTAATAACTTTATTTAGTTGCGGCGGTGTAGGGGGGGACAGATTAGGGGTGTTTAGACTCGGGGTACATGTTAGGGTGTTAGGTGCAGACATCTCCCATAGGAATCAATGGGATGTCTGGCAGCAGCGAACTTGTACTTTCGCTATGGTCAGACTCCCATTGATTCCTATGGGATCCGCCGCCTCCAGGGTGGCGGTTTGAAAACCAGGTACGCTGGGCCGGAAAAGTGCCGAGCGTACCTGCTAGTTTTTTGATAACTAGCAAAAGTAGTCAGATTGTGCCGCACTTGTGTGCGGAACATCTGGAGTGACGTAAGAATCGATCTGTGTCGGACTGAGTCCGGCGGATCGAAGTTTACGTCACAAAATTCTACTTTTGCCGGTCTCTAGCCTTTGATAACTAAGGCGAATCAGCCTCGCCACAAATACGCTGCGGAATTCCAGCGTATTTGAGGTTGACGGCTTGATAACTAGGCCCCATAGTGTCTGATGATAATAGGTGCAAACACAGATTAGAACAGATGGCTGATAAATTTATTAATAGGGGTTACCCAATACCATTAATTAAAGAACAATTAAATATGGTTAGTAATGGAAAAATACAAAAAAAGAACAAAAACAAAGAAGTGAACCGTTTAGTATTTGTTACTCAGTTTAATGAATTTAGTCAGAAGATTAACAATGTATTGAAAAAACACTGGCATATCCTAAGGGATTGTAACCCTCAAGTAAATGAATTTATAGAAAGCCCAATGACAGCGTACAAAAGAAATAAAACATCAAAGATACCCTTGTACACTCTGATATAGGGAGTAATAAACTAAATTTACAGAGGACTATAGGCCCAAAGAGGGATGGATGTTATCCTTGTTTAAACTGCAGTAACTGCAGTTCAATGATTAAAGGTGAACACTTTTATCACCCCATAAATGGCAAGAAATATAAAATTCATAAATATCTAACTTGTAGATCATGTTATTGTATCTATCTCATTAAGTGTCCATGTGGATTAATTTACTTGGGCGAGACCTGTAGAGAGGTAAGGGAGAGGATAACAGAACATAAGTCTAACATCAGATGTAAAAATAAAGAGGCCCCTGTTTCCTCTCACTTCCTCTCTATGGGCCACAATATCAGCCAGCTCAGATTTCAAATAATAGAGCAAATTGATAGACCTAGGAGGGGAGGTAACAGAGAACATATATTAAAAACAAGAGAGATGTTTTGGATATACAAATTGGAAAGTTTAATACCTAAAGGTATGAATAAAGACTTTGATTGGAGTCTATTTTATTAAATATTTGTTTCTCCAAATACATTTCGAGGAATTTATATGTAACCCCTTTCTAATAGGTAGAATAATATGATATAGATACATACATTATACCATCTTCTTTTTTATTTTCTTGAAAAAATACATATTTCTTGCATTACCCATTTTAATGGGCTGAGTGATGCAATGGAGATGTATAAAAGTTGCATATATGTATTAAAAGAAATAGGAAAATCTTATCCAAGGGGGTTGAGTAGAGAAATTTATACCTATCCAAGAGGGTTGAGCAGGGAATTTGATATCTATACCATGAGAAATAACCTGTATAAAATTGCAAGTTTTGAAAATTAAATAAGATAACTCTAGAATGAATTAGTATGCAATTACCATGTATGGAATAATTATGATCTGCCTACTATGTGCAATATTTCTTCTATTTTATTTTTGTACATATGGTTTTATCTTTAAACATTATTTGTTATTTTGAACTCTTCTCATGTGATTATTTAGAATGTTTAATTGGAAAAAGAAACATACACTTTGGCTGTCCACAAGATGGCATTGTTGTAACAATAAAAAATCACGTGAGAACAGGTGAACAAATGAACAGGTGCAGGGTATTTAAATGATGAACCTGTGTATTTTAAGTATACATGACTAAGGGCCTATAGCAGGCCTGAAACGTTGTATTTTTTTTGCTTAAGACCCTAGCTTATGAGAGAATAAAAGTCTTTTAAACTACTGGTGGTTGGAACATTTCTTTGTTTGCTTGCACTTGTCAGATATCCAGCGGCGAAACAACCTGCCAGTGAGGTGCTTGATTTGCGACAGCCCGACACATTGGAATTCAACACTCCTAATGTTCGACCGCCTGCTCCAACAAGAAAAAGCCGTTAACGAGTATTTGTATGACCGGGGTGCTAGGACAGCTTTTGCCACGTTACTGGATGCTCATGCACAATGCCTGTAGGCTCATGCGTCCTTTTGAGGAGGTGACAAACCTAGTCAGTCACACTGAAGGCACCATCAGCGACATCATACCATTTGTTTTCTTCCTGGAGCGTGCCCTGCGAAGAGTGCTGGATCAGGCCGTAGATGAGCGTGAAGAGGAAGAGTTGTGGTCACCATCACCACCAGAAACAGCCTTATAAGCATCGCTTGCTGGACCAGCGGCAATGCAGAAAGAGGATTGTGAGGAAGAGGAGTCAGAGGAGGAATGTGGCTTTGAGGAGGAGGAGGAAGACCAAGCACAACAGGCATCCCAGGGTGCTCGTTGTCACCTATCTGGTACCCGTGGTGTTGTACGTGGCTGGGGGGAAGAAGATACCTTCAGTGAGATCAGTGAGGACGAGGAACGGGACATGAGTAGCTCGGCATCCAACCTTGTGCAAATGGGGTCTTTCATGCTGTCGTGCCTGTTGAGGGACACTCATATGAAAAAGTTGAAGGAGAACGAACTGTACTGGGTGTCCACGCTACTAGACCCCCGGTATAAGCATAAAGTGTTTGAAATGTTACCGAATTCCCGCAAGGCGGAAAGGATTAAGCAGTTCAAAAATAAATTATACTCCTCCTCCCACGACCACGCCAGCAAGGACAGGATGCTTTACAGACGTGTTGTTGATGGAGGACATGCGGACCTTTTTAACTCCTATGCATCGCCACAGCCCTTCGGGGTCCAGCCTCAGAGAACGACTCAACCGACAGGTAGCAGACTACCTCGCCTTAACTGCAGATCTCGACACTCTGAGGAGCGATGAACCCCTTGACTACTGGGTGTGCAGGCTTGACCTGTGGCCTGAGCTATCCCAATTTGCCATAGAACTTCTGGCCTGCCCCGCTTCAAGTGTCCTGTCGGAAAGGACCTTCAGTGCAGCAGGAGGTATTGTAACTGAGAAGCGAAGTTGCCTAGGTCAAAAAAGTCTCGATTACCTCACCTTTATTAAGATGAATGAGGGATGGATCCTGAAGGGACTGACATTGGGCGATACATTCGAGTAAAAAAGGCCTGATGAGATGAGCTGCCTTGGGCTAAAAATGGTCCACACGCTGCTGTATTTTATCTCCGAATGCAGGATGACTTGCGTGACTTATCCGCCACCAACTAGGGTTCAAGCCACCATGTTTTAGGGCACTTTCTGCCAGGGAAACAAACATCAATTTTTCTGGCCGCTGCTACAGCAGCGTCTGCAATAATACCTAATTTTTCAGGCATGTGTACATGCCAAATTTTTCTGGTCTCTGGTGCTGCACTGTGGCTTCAAAAATCAAACCAAAAAAAAGGCACATAATAGGGATTAAACTGATAGGAATAGTACTACTTAACACACAACTCCTATCTGGTGGCACATTAGATTGCACGCGCAGTGCCCCAAATTTGAAGTAGGAGGACCGACAAAGCATCTTTTTCCATCTCCCGGTTCCTAAAATCCATGCCATATACACGTCCCCTGATAGGGGATGTAACAGGGATTAAATTGATAAGAATAGTACTACTTAACACACCACTCATATCTGTTGTCACAGTAGCTTGCACACATAGTACCACTAATAAAAAAAAAATGACAGGCAGAGGCAGGCCACCCCGCAGGGGCCGTCGTGGTCGTGGTGCTGTGATTCCCTTTGTCTCTAGAATAATGCCCCGTGTTCAGAGGCCACGTACCCTGAACTCGAAAACTTCGGAGCACATAGTTGACTGGCTAACACAGGACACCCAATCTTCTACAGCTTCCGCTCGGAACCTTGACGCAGTGTCTGTCAAGGACATGTTTGAGCATAAGAAGCCAATGTCACAAACTTACCCCCTTGCCCGGCGTCTGACAGCTGGCTTGACTGAACTCTTTTTTCTGAGCTTTTACCATACAAACTGGTGGAGTCTGAGGCGTTCCAAAAATGTGTAGCTATTGGGACACCGCAGTGGAAGGTACACGGATAAAATTTCATAAATCAATGCCAGATACACGTCCCCTGATGGAGGACGTAACAGGGATTAAACTGATAAGAATAGTAGTACTTAACACACCACTCATATCTGGTGGCACAGTAGATTGCACGCGCAGTGCCCCAAATTCAGAGCCTCGGGCCCCGCAACTGCCTCTGGGAACCTTACCATGGGTCCCAGACCGCCCGTCTTGTAACTCTCTGTCTGGGAAATTATCTATCTATCAAATCTATCAATTTATCTATCAAATCTATCTATCTATTGCATCTATCATCAAATGTATCTATTGCATCTATTGATCTATCTAATCTATGTATCTATCTATCTTGTGGCCGGACAGACCAAGCATCTTTTTCCATCTCCCGGTTCCTAAAATCATCTCCGGGTTCCTAAAATCGATGCCATACCTGTACTCGATTGTGCAAAAGGAAGTAATGGCATATGGAGTCTTTCATGCTGTCGTGCCTGTTTAGGGACCCTCATATAAAAAACAAATTTATGCTTACCTGATAAATTTATTTCTCTTGTGGTGTATCCAGTCCACGGATTCATCCATTACTTGTGGGATATTCTCCTTCCCAACAGGAAGCTGCAAGAGGATCACCCACAGCAGAGCTGTCTATATAGCTCCTCCCCTAACTGCCACCTCCCAGTCATTCGACTGAAGACAAGCAAGAGAAAGGAGAAACTATAGGGTGCAGTGGTGACTGTAGCTTAAAAAACACCTGCCTTAAAATGACAGGGCGGGCCGTGGACTGGATACACCACAAGAGAAATACATTTTTCAGGTAAGCATAAATTCTGTTTTCTCTTGTAAGGTGTATCCAGTCCACGGATTCATCCATTACTTGTGGGATACCAATACCAAAGCTATAGGACACGGATGAAGGGAGGGACAAGGCAGGAGCTTAAACGGAAGGCACCACTGCCTGTAAGACTTTTCTCCCAAAAATAGCCTCCGAAGAAGCAAAAGTATCAAATTTGTAGAATTTAGAAAAAGTATGAAGCGAAGACCAAGTCGCCGCCTTACAAATCTGTTCAACAGAAGCCTCATTTTTAAAGGCCCATGTGGAAGCCACTGCTCTAGTGGAATGAGCTGTAATTCTTACAGGAGGCTGCTGGCCAGCAGTCTCATAAGCTAAGCGGATTATACTTCTTAACCAAAAGGAAAGAGAAGTTGCAGAAGCCTTTTGGCCTTTCCTCTGTCCAGAGTAGACAACAAACAATGCAGATGTTTGACGAAAATCTTTAGTAGCTTGTAAATAAAACTTTAAAGCACGAACCACGTCAAGATTGTGTAATAGACGTTCCTTCTTTGAAGAAGGATTAGGACACAGTGACGGAACAACAATCTCCTGATTGATATTCTTATTAGATACCACCTTAGGAAGAAACCCAGGTTTGGTACGCAACACTACCTTATCTGCATGGAAGATCAGATAAGGGGAATCACACTGCAAGGCAGATAACTCTGAAACTCTTCGAGCCGAAGAGATAGCTACCAAGAACAGAACTTTCCAAGATAAAAGCTTGATATCTATGGAATGCAGAGGTTCAAACGGAACCCCTTGAAGAACTTTAAGAACTAAATTTAAACTCCATGGCGGAGCAACAGGTTTAAACACAGGCTTGATTCTAACTAAAGCCTGACAAAACGCCTGAACATCTGGAACATCCGCCAGACACTTGTGCAAAAGAATAGACAGAGCAGAAATCTCTCCCTTTAAGGAAGTAGCTGACAATCCCTTCTCCAATCCTTCTTGGAGAAAAGACAATATCCTGGGAATCCTGACTTTACTCCATGAGCAACCCTTGGATTCACACCAATGAAGATATTTACACCATATCTTATGATAGATTTTCCTGGTGACAGGCTTTCGAGCCTGAATTAAGGTATCAATGACCGACTCGGAAAAACCACGCTTTGATAAAATCAAGCGTTCAATCTCCAAGCAGTCAGACGCAGAGAAATTAGATTTGGATGTTTGAAGGGACCTTGAAGTAGAAGGTCCTGCCTCAGCGGCAGAGTCCATGTTGGAAAGGATGACATGTCCACCAGATCTGCGTACCAAGTCCTGCGTGGCCACGCAGGCGCTATCAAAATCACCGAAGCTCTCTCCTGCTTGATCTTGGCAATCAGCCGAGGGAGCAGAGGAAACGGTGGAAACACATAAGCCAGGCTGAAGGACCAGGGCGCTGCTAAAGCATCTACCAGCGCTGCCTGGGGATCGCGTGACCTGGACCCGTAACAAGGAAGTTTGGCATTCTGATGAGACGCCATGAGATCCAGTTCTGGTTTGCCCCATAGTTGAATCAGCTGGGCAAATACCTCCGGATGGAGCTCCCACTCCCCCGGATGAAAAGTCTGCCGACTTAGAAAGTCCGCCTACCAGTTCTCTACTCCTGGGATATGGATAGCTGAGAGATGGCAAGAGTGAACCTCTGCCCATAGAATTATCTTTGAAACCTCCAACATTGCCAGGGGGCTCCTTGTTCCCCCCTGATGGTTGATATAGGCTACAGTCGTGATGTTGTCCGACTGAAATCTGATGAACCTGAACGCAGCTAGCTGATGCCAAGCCTGAAGAGCATTGAATATCGCTCTTAATTACAGAATGTTTATTGGAAGGAGAGCCTCCTCCTGAGTCCACGAGCCCTGAGCCTTCAGGGAGTTCTAGACTGCACCCCAGCCCAGAAGGCTGGCATCTGTCATTACTATAGTCCAATCTGGCCTGCGGAAGCTCATCCCCTTGGACAGATGGACCTGAGATAGCCACCAGAGACGAGAATCCCTAGTTTCTTGATCCATATTTAGTAGAGGGGACAAATCTGTGTAATCCCCATTCCACTGACTGAGCATGCAAAGTTGCAGCGGTCTGAGATGTAGGCGAGCAAACGGTACTATGTCCATTGCCGCTACCATTAAACCGATTACTTCCATACACTGAGCCACTGAAGGACGAGAAGTGGAATAAAGAACACGGCAAGAGTCTATAAGTTTTGACAATCTGGCCTTCGTTAGGTAAATCTTCATTACTACCGAATCTATCAGAGTCCCTAGGAATGAAACTTTTGTTAGAGGTGATAGAGAGCTCTTTTCTTCGTTCACTTTCCACCCATGGGACCTCAGAAATGCCAGAAGAATGTCCGTGTGGGACCTGGCAACTTGAAAAGTCGACGCCTGTATCAGAATGTCGTCTAAGTAAGGGGCTACTGCTATTCCCCGCGGCCTCAGGACCGCTAGAAGGGACCCTAGAACCTTTGTAAAGATTCTTGGTGCCGTGGCCAACCCGAAGGGAAGAGCCACAAACTGGTAGTGCCTGTCTAGAAAGGCAAACCTGAGAAAACGATGATGATCTTTGTGTATCAGGATGTGAAGATAAGCATCCTTTAGGTCTACGGTAGTCATATATTGACCCTCCTGGATCATAGGAAGGATGGTTCGAATAGTCTCCATTTTGAAGGATGGAACTCTGAGAAATTTGTTTAAGATCTTGAGATCTAAGATTGGTCTGAATGTTCCCTCTTTCTTGGGAACTACAAACAGATTTGAATAGAAGCCCTGACCCTGTTCCTCCTGCGGAACTGGGTGGATCACTCCCATAATTAGAAGGTCTTGAACACAATGTAAGAATGCCTCTCTCTTTATCTGGTT
Organism: Bombina bombina; assembly: GCF_027579735.1. Taxonomy (NCBI): domain Eukaryota; kingdom Metazoa; phylum Chordata; class Amphibia; order Anura; family Bombinatoridae; genus Bombina; species Bombina bombina. Next base: position 241,917,707 of record NC_069506.1, read on the forward strand.
TGCAGATAAAAGTGAGAGATGAAATCTCCCTTTTGGGGGAGAGGTTTTGAATTCCAGAAGATAACCCTTGGACACAATTTCCAATGCCCAGGGATCCTGGACATCTCTTGCCCAAGCCTGGGCGAAGAGAGAGAGTCTGCCCCTTACTAGATCCGTTTCCGGATCGGGGGCTGCTCCTTCATGCTGTCTTAGAGGCAGCAGCAGGCTTTTTCGCCTGTTTCCCCTTGTTCCAAGCCTGGTTAGGTCTCCAGACCGGCTTAGACTGGGCAAAAGTTCCCTCTTGTTTTGTGTTAGAGGAAGTTGAAGCTGCGCCACTCTTGAAGTTTCGAAAGGGCCGAAAACTAGACTGTTTGGTCCTTAATTTGTTGGACCTGTCTTGAGGAAGGGCGTGACCTTTTCCTCCAGTGATGTCAGAAATGATCTCCTTCAGTCCAGTCCCGAATAAGGTCTGTCCTTTGAAGGGAATGTTGAGAAGTTTAGACTTTGAAGTCACATCAGCTGACCAGGATTTAAGTCATAGCGCCCTACGCACCTGAATAGCAAAACCTGAATTTTTAGCCGTTAGCTTGGTTAAATGAACAACGGTATCAGAAACAAATGAATTGGCTAGCTTAAGGGCCCTAAGCTTGTCAATAATATCTTCCAACGGGTTTTCAACCTGTAGAGCCTCCTCTCAGCAGTGACTGGGGCAATGCATGCAAGAGGCTGGAGAATAAAACCTTGTTGAATAAAAATTTTCTTAAGGTAACCCTCTAATTTTTTATCCATTGGATCTAGAAAAGCACAACTGTCCTCGACAGGGATAGTGGTACGCTTAGCTAGAGTAGAAACTGCTCCCTCCACCTTAGGGACCGTCTGCCACAAGTCCCGTGTAGCGGCGTCTATAGGACACATCTTTTTAAAAACAGGAGGGGGAGAGAACGGTACACCTGGTCTATCCCATTCCTTAGTAATAATTTCAGAAAACCTTTTAGGGATTGGAAAAACATCAGTGTAAGTAGGTACTGCATAGTATTTATCCAATCTACATAATTTCTCTGGGACTACAATAGTGTCACAGTCTTCCAGAGTTGCTAAAACCTCCCTGAGCAATACGCGGAGGTGTTCAAGCTTAAATTTAAATGTAGACATATCAGAATCAGATTGAAGTATCTTCCCTGAATCAGAAAAATCACCCACAGATTGAAGCTCCCCTGCTTCATCTTCAGTATAAGGTGAGGGTATATCAGACATAGCTACTAAAGCATCAGAGAGCTCTGTATTTATTCTAGTCCCAGAGCTGTCTCGCTTTCCTTGCAATCCTGGCAGTTTAGATAATACCTCTGTAAGGGTATGATTCATAACTGCCGCCATGTCTTGTAAGGTATACGCAATGGGCGCGCTAGATGTACTAGGCGTCCCCTGAGCGGGATTTATAGGATCTGACACGTGGGGAGAGTTAGACGGCATAACTTCCTCCTTGTCAATTTCTTCTGGTGATAAATTTTTTAAAGCCAGAATATGGTCTTTGTAATCTATAGTAAAATCAGTGCATTTGGTACACATTCTAAGAGGGGGTTCCACAATGGCTTCTAAACATAATGAACAATGAGTTTCCTCTATGTCAGACATGTTTAAACAGACTAGTAATGAGACCAGCAAGCTTGGAAAACACTTTAATAACTGTGAACAAGCAAAAAATAAAAATGGTACTGTGCCTTTAAGAGAAAAAAAACAATCACAGAAACTGCTAAAACAGTGAAAAAAGCAGTAAATCTTACGAAATTTTTACAGTGTGGATCAAAAAAACGATATAAACGATTTTAAACAGTCACACCAAACTGCCACAGCTCTACTGTGGCCCTACCTGCCCATACAACGACTTTGGAAGGCACAAAAACCCTTTAGAGAGGTCCTAAATGTTCAGGGGACTCCTTCGGGGAAGCTGGATGTCCCAAACTGCAAAAACTAATGCGCAATTTAGGCAAGAAAATAGGCCCTTTCCAACCTGTACTCACAGTGATAGGGCCTTAAAAAACTATCCCTAGGCAAAATCTAGTCAGCCATGTGGAAAAAACTGGGCCCCAGCGTAAAGTTTTATCACCAATATGTAATAAACGTTCATACACCTTCAAGCAAATGTTATATCTATTCAGTAATGTGAGTACATAATAAAATTATTACCCTTTACAGCAAGCATGATACCAGTCGTTATTAAATCACTGTAATCAGGCTTACCTTAAATAAATCCGGTATTGTCAGCATTTTCTAGCATATCATTTCTCTAGAAAAAATTAAAACTGCACATACCTCAGAGCAGGAGACCCTGCACGCTATTCCCCCAGCTGAAGTTACCCATCTCTTCAGTTATGTGTGAGAACAGCAATGGATCTTAGTTACAACTGCTAAGATCATCAAAGACCACAGGCAGACTCTTCTTCAACTTTCTGCCTGAGGCTAAAATAGTACAACTCCGGTACCATTTGAAAATAACAAACTTTTGATTGAAGATAAACTACATTAATGCACCACATCTCTCTAGCTACTTCCCTTGTCGAGAGCTGCAAGAGAATGACTGGGAGGTGGCAGTTAGGGGAGGAGCTATATAGACAGCTCTGCTGTGGGTGATCCTCTTGCAGCTTCCTGTTGGGAAGGAGAATATCCCACAAGTAATGGATGAATCCGTGGACTGGATACACCTTACAAGAGAAATGGCTGAAGGAGAACGACCTGTACTGGGTGTCCAAGCATCTTTTTCCATCTCCCGGTTCCTAAAATCATCTCCGGGTTCCTAAAATCGATGCCATACCTGTACTCGATTGTGCAAAAGGAAGTAATGGCATATGGGGTCTTTCATGCTGTTGTGCCTGTTGAGGGACCCTCGTATAAAAAGGCTGAAGGAGAACGACCTGTACTGGGTGTCCAAGCATCTTTTTCCATCTCCCGGTTCCTAAAATCATCTCCGGGTTCCTAAAATCGATGCCATACCTGTACTCGATTGTGCAAAAGGAAGTAATGGCATATGGGGTCTTTCATGCTGTCGTGCCTGTTGAGGGACCCTCATATAAAAAGGCTGAAGGAGAACGACCTGTACTGGGTGTCCAAGCATCTTTTTCCATCTCCCGGTTCCTAAAATCATCTCCGGGTTCCTAAAATCGATGACATACCTGTACTCGATTGTGCAAAAGGAAGTAATGGCATATGGGGTCTTTCATGCTGTCGTGCCTGTTGAGGGACCCTCGTATAAAATGACTGAAGGAGAACGACCTGTACTGGGTGTCCAAGCATCTTTTTCCATCTCCCGGTTCCTAAAATCATCTCCGGGTTCCTAAAATAGATGCCATACCTGTACTCGATTGTGCAAAAGGAAGTAATGGCATATGGGGTCTTTCATGCTGTCGTGCCTGTTGAGGGACCCTCATATAAAATGGCTGAAGGAGAACGACCTGTACTGGGTGTCCAAGCATCTTTTTCCATCTCCCGGTTCCTAAAATCATCTCCGGGTTCCTAAAATCGATGCCATATACACGTCCCCTGATAGGGGACGTAACAGGGATTAAACTGATAATAGTACTAGTTAACACACCACTCCTATCTGGTGGCACATTAGATTGCACGCGCAGTGCCCCAAATTGGAAGTAGGAGGACCGACCAAGCATCTCATCTCTGTGTGATTCCTGTTCTTGTAGGACAGTTAATGGGTCAGTCATGTTGCACAGCTCCTTAATGTGACAAATCTTCCTGGTTAGCTCGTCGTTCTCTTTTTTACAGCTGCTGGATCAGATCAGAGATTGTGAGTAAAACCTGCTCCTGCTGCAGGGTGATCTCACTCAGGACTCGCTTCTCTAGGTCTTCCAGCTGTTTCCTGATGTCCCTAATCAGGGCAGTCAGTCTCTCTGTTATACCAGCTGCTTTCTCTTGCACCCCTCTCCTGTGCTTCTGCAGACTCTGGACTCTTTTCTCAGTCTCCTCTCTCTTTGTGGTCAGTTTCTGCAGAACATTTCTCAGTTTCTTTTTCTTCTTCTCAGAAGCCTCATTCAGCAGCTCCACCTGGTGTCCCCTGTGCTCTCCGGCCAGGGAGCAGGACACACAGATACAGGCAGCATCCTCAGTGCAGTAATATAATAGGAGCATCTTGTGGGTGGAGCATTTTCTGTTACCCCAGGAAGTGATTGCACGCGCAGTGACATCAGTGAGGACAAGGAAGGGGACATGGCTAGCTTGGTATCCAACCTTGTGCAAATGGACTGTTTGCGGTTGTTTGCAGTGCGTTAAACGGGGAGTTTGGTCTGTCACTGTGAAGCGCGCGTAACCCTTACACTACCTGAATGATACAACATCATACCTGATGTTTTAAAGCACGTTATTCCAAACAATTTAGGAATGTTAGGTGATTTATGCCCTTTATGGATTAAAACCAGACTCTGCATCAACTATGTAATTTTCCATGGGAGTTTTGCCATGGATCCCCCTCCGGCATGCCACAGTCCAGGTGTTAGTCCCCTTGAAACAACTTTTCCATCACTTTTGTGGCCAGAAAGAGTCCCTGTGGGTTTTAAAATTCACGAACTTTTGCGGAAGTTCGTGTTCGTGAACGCAAAATTTTAGGTTCGCGACATCACTACAGCTAAACACAAACACTGCAAAAATGTAAAAATAGCCCTGGTCCCAAATGGTCAGAAAATAGAAAATTGCTGTGGTCCTTAAGGGGTTAAAAATACATTACTACTTATGGATTATGTTACAACTTTGTTTCTCATTACAAAACAATGGGACAATATTATGTCTCCTTAATTTGTTGCAAAGTTTTGTGCCAAACTTGTTGCACTAATAGATATAGAGATAAAAATTAAATAAATACACAACATAATATAGATAACTTCCTTTTTATTTTTGAATACAAGTCCCACTCTCCACTTCGTACCAAATTTGACGCAACACTTTTCGCAACAATTATGACGCAAACTCCTAAACAACCTACACACTAGTGAATTTTTCAACCACTTTTGATTGGAATATGCATAATCACATGATATGACATCAGCCAATCTGATTCAAATATACATATTAAACTACCACTAATGAATTAAATTACTCGATACTTGTGTCATTGCTCATTTATCAGAACTTGTTAGTGCCATTTGTTACATTGTGTAATATACTTTGAAAGTATTTATATGTGAAATTATAAACAATGATGCTGACATTAGGACACACAGTGTAATATTTTAGACAATGATTTTAAAATTCGAATTGATGTTTGATTCAATATAATCTTAAACTAAAAGCTCAAATAGCCCACCTAACATTAAACTGTCATGAATCAGATACAGCAGAAATTAGAATCACTTCTTTACGGTCATGCTATTTTCAGTGTATTTCTTCCTTCTCATGAATTTATTTTTCGGTAAAAATGTCATCTTATATGCCAGCCCATTTTATAACACCTGTGTAGGGGTAGTTTTTAAAACTAGATTGCAATCAGTAGGGGTTACACAGGTACAGAGAGAAAACTGGCCCAGCTCTTAAAATATACATTGATTGCAAATAAATGCATATGATACCCTGATTACATGTTATATTCGCAATTATTCCTGCTCAGAATAATAATAAATTTACACTATATACATATAGTGGTATAAATAAACACAGAGATATGACAGACAACATTGTTTAGAACAAAAAAAAGGAATTTAGGGACATGTAAATATGTTTATTATTAAAAAAAAAAACATCAGATAAAAGCATCTCATGACTTCTAGAAATACAAATACACATTAATGTATGTGAAAATATCATATAACATATTTTTTTTGTATAACAAACAAATTATAAACATAACTTTCTATGAGATATTGATTGTTGAGGTATAAATGTAGCTATTTCTTGGACATTAACAGATAAAAAAATAAAAGATTATCTTTAGAGAAATGTGCTTGTTCATGGACAGTAATGAAATGGTATAAATAAAGTTGGGAAAAACCCAAATAACCGCAACATCAATGACTGTTAGTCAACAACAGTCCAATGCTCATCGCGCCATACTTGACACACGTGTTTTTGACATTTTTTTATAAATAAGGGCATCGTATGTGGATCCGCGGCAGCGATGTCTGGGGAGCGTATTGACTAGGGATGGGCGAATGTTTCTAAAAATTCGAAATTTTAAACGGATTTTGATATATTCATTCATTTGAATCGAATTTTGAATATTTATATAACATTCTAACATTCTATTTTTGAATTTTCGTTTTCGAATTTTTCAATAAAATTCAAAAATATTAGTTCTAATAATAGAATGTTTAGCTATGTATTCATCAATTTCGAAATGTAATATTCGAATTTGAATGTGACATTCGAATTCGAATGTGACATTCAAATTTGAAATAGTATTTCTAGTCTACAACTGTGTTTAATAAATGTAATATTCGAATTCAAATGCTACATTCAAATTCGAATGTCACATTCAAATTTGAAATAGTATTTCTAGTCTAATTACTGTGTTTTAGAAATGTAATATTGAAATTTGAATGTGACATTTGATTTGAATATGATATTCGATTCGAATGTGACATTCGAAATAGTGTTTCTAGTCTACAATTGTGTTTTATAATATATATGTAATATTCGAATTCGAATGTGATATTCGAATGTAACATTTGAATTCGAATGTGACATTCGAAAACTGTAAATAAAATTTGAAAATCGAATTTTTAAGAATATTCGTTCTTATCAACATTCTATTATGTAAATCGAATTTCTACAATAACATTCGTTCTAACATTCGAATTCGGATATAAACACATTCGCCCATCCCTAGTATTGACGCCGGTGAATGCACAGAGATTGACACTTTGATAAATATACCCTTTTTAAGTGGCCCTGGAGGGGTGTGTCTCGGGGCGTGGCTTGGGGCGTGACTTCTCGCGGCATCAAATTTATTATGAAATCAATTTTTATATTATATATATATATAATATATTATATAATATATATATATATATATATATATATACACAATATATATACAGGTAGCCCTCAGTTTACACCGGGGTTAGGTTCCAGAAGGAATGGTTGTAAATCGAAACCGTTGTAAATTGAAACCCAGTTTATAATGTAAGTCAATGGGAAGTGAGGGAGTTAGGTTCCAGGTCCCTCTCAAAATTGACATAAGCAACACCTAATACATTATTTTTAAAGCTTTGAAATTAAGACTTTAAATGCTAAACAGCATTATAAACCTAATAAAATAGGATTGTATCATCATCAAACTAAGTTTAATAAGCAAAAACATTTGCTAAGCCGCACCTAATAAAATTATCACACAAACACAGACTGTATCATCAATCTAAGTTTAATGAACAAAAACAAAATAATCACACAACAGACTGTATCATCATCATCAAACTAAGTTTAATGAAGAAAAATGTTTTTTTACTTGCATTTTTCTGCAGCTAAGGGAAGTGGCTGCTAGATCTTGTTCCATTGCTCAGGTCTGGTTATACACTGATTAATTTCATCCTGCCTGTGTTTAATCACACAACAGACTGCATCATCATCAAACTAAGTTTAACCCTTTAAGGACACAGCTTTCAGTTTGCTCAATTGTTTTATGATGGAAAAAATCTGTCATATGTCCTTAAGAGGTTAATGAACAAAAACGTTTTTTACTTGCCTTTTTCTGCAAACAGTTCTCTGCATTGAGTCTGCAGCTAAGGGAAGTGGCTGCTAGATCTTGTTCCTTTGAAAGCTGATCCATTGATCATGTCTGGCTTGCTTTTCTTTGCATGTGTTTGCTGCAACACAAGCGGATAGCTCCACCTACTGGCTATTTTAATGTATGCATGTGCTAATGCTTTCAATAGCAGTCAATGCTTTTCAATAGAAAAAAAAAAGGGTGTTATTCTGAAACGGCGCAAATTGAACCATCGTAAACCGAGGGCCACCTGTATATATATATATATATATATATATATATATATATATATATATATACTAAGTTGAAACCCCAATACCAAGTAAAATAGTGCTGTTTAGCCAGATTAACAAACATAACTGTTATGCCGTTAGGTTTAACAAAATTATTGGAGCAGTGTTTGGAGATGAGACCCCGTCACCCCACGCATTACCTACCTTGCTTCTAGGCTTCGTGAACCTCAACCTGTGACACTGCGTACTTGTGACCCGACTCGGGGTAACTGGTGGAGGTGGGGCCGGGGGACATGCGCGATCACATTGTCCTGCCTCTCTCTCTCTCTGCTGCCTGCAGGATGTGACAACCCTTCTCCGACCCTCTTCCCCCCTCCCACTGTGTCACACTCACGTACTCCGTCTCTCCAGCTCTCCTGAAGTCTGCAGACTACCCGGTTAAAAGTAACCCCGGGCTAAGTGCTCCTCTGGCCATCTAATATTTTGTAAAGTTTGTGCTTACTGCGCCAGGGGAGCGCTTAGCCCGGGGCATTTGAGGCTAGTTCCGGGACACGGGACACAGAGCCTCAGACCGGGATTGTCCCGGTGAAACCGGGGCGGGTGGCAACCCTATTTGAGGGCCTGTGCACCAGTATTCAAACCCCACACCTTCTCAGAGAGTCAGCATGGGACACAAAACACACCACCATCAGGTCTCTGAGCTGGAATACTGATGTACAGGCTCTCACAGCATATGTGCATATTCCACTGAGAAAGAGTAATAACTTTTACTGTAAGCACTTTTGATAATGGAAGTATATAGCAATACTACTTTATTTAAAATTTGAATGTGCCCATGCATACTTCAATTTTTACCTTTCTATCGCTTTCTATCCCTTTAAATCTATATAGTAGTCTGTGCCTTTAACCAAAATAGCAAACTTGATTTTTACCTAGATAGCTGCCTGTACCTCTTTCCAAGATGGTTACCTGTGCCTTACACATAGTTTATTATCTGGCCTTGGTCCCTTAAAGATGGCTACCTCGGCTAACATCCTAGGTAGCTACATGTGCATTATACCTGTATTTCTGTGTCATTTAAGAAGCAATCACCTAGATTACGAGTCTTGCGTTAGGGTTAAAAAGCAGCATTGAGAGGTCCCAACGCTGCTTTTTAAAGCCAGCTGGTATTACGAATCTGGCAGGTACAGGTGTACCGCTCACTTTTTTCCGCGACTCAAGCATACCGCAAATCCCCTTACATCAATTGCGTATCCTATCTTTTCAATGGGATTTTCCTAATGCCAGTATTACGAGTTTGGAAAAAGTGAGCGTACACCCTCTCCTGTCAAGACTCCTACCGCATTTAAGAGTCAGTAGTTAAGAGTTTTATGGGCTAACATCGCCGACACCTACCTACATTTAATAACCCCTAATCTGCCACCCAAATCGTCGCCGCCACTATATTAAATGTATTAACCCCTAAATCTAAGTCTAACCCTAAACCTAACAACCCCCTAACTTAAATATAATTTAAAATAATCGAAAAAAAACTACTACAATTAAATAAATTATTCCTATTTAAAACTAAATACTTACCTATAAATAAATCCTAAGGTAGCTACAATGTAACTATTAGTTATATTGTAGCTAACTTAGGGTTTATTTTATAGGTAAGCATTTAGTTTTAAATAGGAATAATTTAGTTAATAATAGTAATTTTATTTAGATTTATTTAAATTATATTTAAGTTAGGGGGGGTTAGGGTTAGACTTAGATTTAGGGGTTTATAACTTTATTATAGTGGTGGCGACATTGGCGGTGGCAGATTAGGGGTTAACAACTTTATTTAGGTGGTGGCGACATTGGGGGTGGCAGAACAGGGGTTAATAAATAAAAAGTAGGTGTCGGCGATGTTGGGGGCAGCAGATTAGGGGTTCATAGGGATAATGTAGGTGGCGGCGGTGTCCGGAGCGGCAGATTAGGGGTTAATAATAAAATGCAGGTGTCGGTGATGTCGGGGTAAATCGTGCACGAGCACGTTTAGCCAGTTCACCGCTACCGTAAGCAGCGCTGGTATTGAGGTGAGATGTGGAGCTAAATTCTGCTCTATGCTAACCTTTTTGTGGCTAACGCCGGGTTTAAAAAAAAACGTAATACCAGCGTTACTTTAGGTGAGCGGTGAGGGAAAACTGTGCATTAGCCATGCACACCATTACCGGCAAAAACTCGTAATCTAGCCGAATGTGTGCTTTTTATTAACAATGAGCACTTTATATTGCTTTTGTTGTGTTTTTTTTTATATTTTACTTTTTTTCATACATTAATATATACAAAATATAAATTATACTATATATTTGGTATACAGTTAAATAAAAAATGGGGGGGGCGGGTAGAGTGGGCTGCTTTGCCTTAAAATGCCCGGGCCTATTTTTGGTCCTAGTCCGGCCCTGGGCTGGAATGTCCCTTTAATGGATGTAGTACAAAAAGGACTTTAGATACTGTTATCGGAAAGGCAGAACCATTGGTGATATGGTACCACCAACGCAATTAAAAGATCAGAACAGTCTACAGAGCTCTTGGCTGTCCTTTAATGTTACTTACAAATGTGGACAATTCAATACAAGTTATGTACCAATTGTAGATCTACATATTCAATATATTTAGCAGCCTTTGTTGAATGTAAACTTGAATATGTAGCACCCAGCACAAGAGAAATTCATTCACATATTTGTGAACTTTTGTACAATATAAAAGCAAGATATCTGTCTACTCCTCTGGTTCAACACTTTATGAAGTTCCTTCAAAAAATAGCTGTCAGCTTTAGATGGACTATTATAAAGAATTAGAGGAGCAGCCTTATAACATCTTTTAGCAAAAAGAGAAGTATATTGGATACATTAATTAAAAACGAAATTACCTCAAGGATTAAACTTCGGTTTGATCTGAATAATTTTACTCTGAGTTTGATCTGAATAATTTTTGATGTTATGTCTGAACGGGTGCTAATTAATAAAAGAGGAATAAGAAGATTATGAAATTAAAGTTTTTCTCTTGATGTGATCTGTTCATAATTAATGACTATTATCCTTATGGTTCAGGTGTATATGAAATTACCATGTTTTGAATTAACATTACACGTGTTTTTGGGATTGGAAGAATAGAATAGATGATACAATAATAAAAAAAAAAGTAATAACAAAGCGATAATAGGGCTTATTTATGATGGTGCGAGCAGACATGATCCGATATTGCGGATCATGTCCGCTGCACATCGATAAATGCTGACAGCATTTATCATTGCTGGTGCAATACCAATCAGCCGCTAGCAGGGGGTGTCAATTAACCCGATTGCATTCGGTCGGGTTGATTTCTGTCCGCTGCCTCAGAGCAGGCGGACAGGTTATGGAGCAGCGGGCTTTAGAAACATGGGGCATCAAGCTCCATACGGAGCTTGATAAATATGCCCCAATAAATGTAAATCAATACGATTGAAATAGTTGGATGGAAGTAATAAAAATACAATATTTTTGAAAATATGCATTAAGAATGGAGTAATGGGGTTGTTAAAAAATATTTCTTATTTACATGAGGTATCATAAAAAATGTATCACTGTACATATGTATATATATTAATATGGTAAGCAAACATATTCAATGTAGTTTGTATGAAGTGAATTTGTAATATCAGAAAGTTAAGCTGTCAAGTAAGAATGTTTCCACTTTAGTTTACCTTAAGTTTGGAAATAGTAATACGGAATAAATAAGGATGGAATAAAATAAAGTATTGCTTTTAAATAATTGTTGTTCCTCAACTTCTTGTACTTGTTATTGCTGTGGGGGCACAAAAAATCAACAAAAAACTAATAGCTATTAATATATTATTATATTAGTTTGTCAAAAAATTGATAGTCAGTAAGAATGTACTGTTTCTAGCTGCTGCCAACACCAGCACCACCAGTAGTACTACTTCCACCAGCACCGTGAAGAGTCCTTATCGGCTTCTAAATATTTAATGAGCGGAAGTGGGACAAGCGCTGTTGCCTCCGCTTCACAGAGTCAGATATAATTTCCAAGGCCATCTAGAGGCAGTTCCAGCAACAGGGTCATCTTCAGCATCTGTTGTTGCATGGAATCCCAAAGGAAAATATATGCAGGGCCCATCACTACTAAGACTAGTAGCAGCAGCTGCAACAGTAGTAGTAAGGGTAGTCTAAGCTAACCCACAAAACAAAAGAGGACAGTGAGGGGAATTGAAGGTAAAGGCACTGAATTGACATTGTTTGGCTCCATTCCTAGTAGTAGGATTTGGAGGGGGTCTGAGGTTACCAAGCGGCCTCTGTGTACAGATTAGCTCTTTAAACAGTCTACTCCCAAAATCCCCTATACCAGTGTTCGCCCCAGTGCCAACATATGTTTAACCACTTCCTGTTCCACCTCTCTCCTGATTCCCTCCATGTTTTATAGCAGCAGATGGGTGGATTTATCACAATCTGAAAGGCTGTCTCTGAGCAACCGCAGCAGGAGCAGGAGATGGACAATCATTGTATGAGTAGTAGATGATCTCATTGTACCAAGCAGTGTCAAGGTTCAGAACTACTGTACTAGTTACCACTCAGTCTCACAGATATTGAACCCAAAAGAGTTCAGGGTTCTGTTCAGTTCATAGACTGAGGGTAACACTATAGAACTCAAGAAGGAGTTTGTGTAACTATATTTATGACAGTGTTGGAGGGTATGCCTTACATCAGAGATGTGTATAACATATATATGTACTGTAGAATTAGTAATGATTTAGATCTGAAGTGATTGTTGAATATGCAGTGGATAGTAGGAATAATATGCAGCTTGACCCAGGAAAGAGTTATTCAATAATTGCACTCCCAGGTAGAGATAAGTACATAGTTAGGTTATGCAGCGTTAGTAAGTTACAAACAGTCAATATATTACGCAATCCTTGGTTATAGTAGTTATGACACACAATAGCTAGGTAATGGTAGGCCAGGCAATGCAGCAATTACCCAAGCAATGTAGAACCATTTAGCAGAAGCAGGCTAGAATGTAAATGCAGCAAGCACAGTCCCAAGTAGAGAGGGTTAAATTACTCACAGTTCCAGATTAGGATTAGTAGTGTCCAGATGCACAGTAGGTGATCTTACTCAGACTCTGTATAAGCTGTGTCACGATGTTGGAAAATGTAGAAATTACAAGTGGAATACTTACAAACCGGCAGTATTAGATGATAGCTGCAAGGCTGCTGAGTAGCATGCAGATTGAAGAGAGCTGTGAGACACAATGAAAGTGCGAAAGCTGTGTGATGATGTCACTGATTCAAACTTGGGGCCATATTTATCAAGAAATACAAATATAAGCAGCACTAAAAACAATACCCCTTTTTAGCCAAACTAATGAATCTGCCCCTCAAATGTGTGACTTTTATAAATTATAATGTGTAGTTGGCGCTCCAAAAAAGACACCTTTTTGAAGCTGGGGCAAAAGTAGACATATTGATTTATATATGTATATATATATATTAATTAAAGAGAACAAATGGTTGGTTAAATAACCATATTAAATAAGAGTTATTAATAAAACCAAAGAAATTAAATACATCTGCTGTATGAGAATAAATGCTTATTTATTTTAAAAACCTAATGCAATATTTTGATTACAACTAGAAAATGGTGATGATAAACAAAAAAATAAAAAGTAAAAAATGATATAAACCCTTTTTAAAACAAATGCTGCAAAGGATATAATTGAGGCTCTTTCTTTACATGTATAAAAGGGACGTCTCCCTTGAAAAATTGCCTCACATATAAATGTACAATGGTGTTAATAACACCTAGGAAAAAAGGACGTTTACAAAACGTTATAAAATACAGCTCCAGTATATTACCTTGAGTTGTAATACCACTTGTAATACCACTTTGATATAAAGCGCAAATGCAGTTTAAGTGGAGGTGGTGATACCCCCTTAATTTAAAATGTAACAGAATAACAAAAACAATACCACCTTGATTTAAAGTGTTACAAAATTGTAAATGCCGTTTTGAGCAGAAGTTGTAATACCACCTTGATTCAAAGCATTACAAATGCAATTTAAAAGTGATCATAAAAGTAGTAAACATATAAACTGTTTTGTTACAGCGTATTGATATAGATCTGTGTTTTGTAGAGTTCAACATTTGTATGTTTATACAATGAGGCCGAATTATCAAAGGTCTTGCAGACCTGATCCGACAGGGCGGATCAGGTCCACAAGACCTCGCTGAATGCGGAGAGCAATACGCTCTCTGTATTAAGCATTGCACCAGCAGCTCACAAGAGCTGCTGGTGCAACGCTACCCCTGCAGACTCGTGGCCAAAGGGCCGCCAGTAGGGGGGTGTCAATCTCGATCAGGTTGAATTGTGGTGATTCCTGTCCGCCTGCTCAGAGTCTAAAGACCGCTGCTTCACTCCTCTTTATCTTTAGATAGTCCTTGGAGTTTTACAGATGTTGTATTTTGGAAACTTGGATATACCTGAGCTTCTAAAAAGGACAGTCCCCTCTGGTGATGTATCAGTCTTTTAGGGATGTATTCTGTTTTTCTCAGACCTTTCCAGAGTGTATAGGAGAGGCAAATAGACAAATAAACACAGGTCTTTGTGTGTATCAGTCTGTATCGTTGAAGAAGCTTTATTTTTTTTTAAAAACAGTTAATTCATTCAGTTCTATGCTTTTTACCCTTACAAGGGCTTTATCCGTATTGAGCTTGATGCCCCATGTTTCCGGTGAGCCTGAAGGCTCGCCGGAAACAGAAGTTATGAAGCAGCAGTCTAAAGACCACTGCTCCATAACCTGTTTGCGAATACGATCAGGTTGATTGACACCCCTTGCTAGCAGCCGATTGGCCGCAAATCTGCAGGAGGCATTGCATCAGCAGTTCACAAGAACTACTGGTGCACTGATAAATGCCTACATCGTATCATGTCTGCTCGCACATTAATAAATTGACCCCTCAGTGTGAGAAATGCAGTTGCAAGAGGCTGCTTACAGGCAGCAGGACTCTGTGAGGAGTGTAGAAACGAAACAGAAAGGATTTACCTAAACGGTTAGAAAGGCTAGGTTGCACTTGTTCAATAGGAATAGCCACAGTTCATCTGAACAAAATTACCAAGCACTGAAGGTAAGTAGGAGGGGCCTTAAATAGTGTTAGGCAGGAGGGAATTAAGAAACATTAAAGGGTCAGTGACCAGATACATGACAGATCACCCTCCCCCCCTCCCCTAAGGAACCGCTCCGCGGTTCAAGACTTAGGACGATCAGGGTTTCTGTGGTTGAAGAGGGACACCAAACATGGAGCAGATAAGTTAGTAGTGGGCTCCCAGGAGTCCTCGTCAGATCCGTTACCTTTCCAGTGGACTAGATACTGCAAGATATTGTGATGATAACGGGAGTCTATGATGGAATCATTCTCATATTCAACATCATAATTCGAGGATATGGATCAGCAGATGTAGTGTCCACAGCCCTGAGGGGTACATAAGTTTTAAGAAGTGACACATGAAATGTGGGGTGAATACGGTATGAGTCTGGTAACTTGAGAGTCATGGCATTAGGATTAACCACTTTGACTATTGAGAAGGGAACAATGAACAACCCACCAAGTTTCTTACTGGGAATTGGTAACTTGAGATTTTTGGTGGAGAGCCATACAAGATCTCCAACTTGGTAATCCGGGGCCGCTCACCTCCTGAGGTCGTAGTAATGTTTGTGTCTTTCCTGGGCTTGTTGGATATTTTGTTACAACAGCTTAAAGACAAAAGCAAGGGTGTTGATGGTGTCATTAACAAGGGGTTAAGAACTGTTAATTCTTGGATAGAGATGGTAGCTAGGGTGGAAACCATAGTTTGTGAAGAATGGTTTCATGTGAGTTGAAATGTTAACCTTATTATTAAAGGTAAACTCAGCAGTGGGTAATAGGGAGGATCAATTGTCTTGATCCGTGGTACAATATTAGTGAAGATACTGCTGAAGGCATTGGTTGGTGCTCTCTGTTTGTCCGTTTGTTTGCGGATGGTAAGCAGAGTTTAACCTTCTCTAAATACGAAGTGAGTTACACAACTGGGTCCAAAATTTGGTCGTAAACTGACTACCTCTATCTGATGTAATGGTGGTAGGAAGTCCATGTAACTTAACAATCTCCTTAAGAAACAATGTGGCAGTTTCAGAGGCGGTAGGTAATGAATGACAGAGAATGAAATGTGCCATCCTAGTGAATAAATCTACAACTACCATTATAGTATTGTAGTTAGATGAAGTGGGTAGTTCTACAATAAAGTCAATAGCGATGTCTCTCCATGGTCTATTAGGAATCGGGAGAGACATAAGTAATCCATATGGTTTAGTTTTCTGGGTTTTAAATTTAGTACATGTAGGACAAGTCTGAATGTTATGTCTAGTGTCAGAATTCCTAGTAGGCCATCAGTAGTCCCTCCTCAAGAGATGTAGTGTTTTATGTACACCTGAATGTCCAGCTGTGAGAGAGTCATAAACAGCATGTAAAATATCAGTACGAAGTGATGTGGGTACGTACAAGAGATTGTTATGAAAATATAACCCATCAGTATCTCTATAAACCATCTCCAAAGGAAGTTGTGGGTATTGCCTTTGGTTTTCTTGAAAATCTGCAATACTGCTTGTAGTGATACCAATAATATTATGACAAAGTATGACAGTAGAGGGGACTGTGGAATAATTGGGTTTGGGATCTTTTCTATAGAGGGGTCAGCTTTGGCATTCTTTATAGATGGCCTATATGTGATGTGGTAACTGAATCTAGAAAAGAAAAGGTTCCATCTAACCTGTCTAGATGTCAAGGTTTTGTTTATTTTAAAATATTCTAGATTCCTATGGTCGGTGAGAATTAATATGGGTAGAGTATTACCCTCTAAAAGGTGATACTAGTGCTCTAATGAAGCCTTTATTGATAACAATTATTTCTCCCAAATACAGTAATTTATTTCAGATGGGGTCATAACCCTAGAGTAATAGGCAATAGGGTGGAGATGGATTTTTACTGATTGCCTTTGGGATAGAATTGCTCCTATAGCAAATTCAGAAGCATCAACTTCCAGAGTATATTGCTAGTTGGCATGAGGTTATTGGAAAATAGGGGCTGTACGGAATTTGTGTTTCAGGGTTTGGAATGATTGTTCTGCTTGGGGAGTCCAAAGAAATTTGGAACTACTACCAGTACGATTGGTAAGGGGTTTGACTATGGCTGAAAATCCTCTGATGAATTTTCTATAAAAGTTTGAGAAGCCAATGAATCTGTGAACTTCAACTTTTGATGTGGGAGTAGGCCGAGTAGTAATGACTTCAACCTTGTCAATCTCTATTTCTATACCTGATGGGGAAATGTGATAACACAGGAAAGTAATGGTGTCTGTGTTGAATAAACACTTTTCTGCCTTAGCATACAAATGATGCTTACGTGATCTGGTTAAAACTGTTATTACTTGATCAATGTGATCTTGTATGTTGTTTGAGTAAATAACAATATCATTGAGATAAATTACCATACAAAGGTCTAATAAATCTCAGAATATATAATTTATCAGACACTGGAAAGTGGCGGGGGCATTACAAAGCCTGAATGGCATCACAGTGTATTCAAACAAGCCATATCTTGTTCTAAAGGCTGTGAGGCATTCATCCCCAGGTCTAATGTGAATGAGATTGTAAGCACCCCTTAAATCTAACTTAGTAAACACTGTGGCACCTTGTAGACGTTCAATCATTTCCGATGTAAGTGGTAAGGGATATCTGTTCTTTTTGGTACATTTATTAAGTTCCCTATAATCAATGATTGGGTGTAATGTGTTATCTTTGTTTCTAACAAAAAACATTCCTGCTCCTGCTGGAGAGGTAGATGGTCTAATGAAACCCTTTTTAAAGTTTTCATCCAAATACTCTTTTAAATGTTTTAGTTCTGACTTTGACAATGGATAGATATGCCCATAGGGTATGGTACATCCAGGTAGTAAATCTATTGGGCAATCGTACAGGTGATGCGGGGGGGGGGGGTAATATGTTTGCTTCTATATTGTCAAAAACATCCCTGTAGTCAGAGTAACATGAGGGTATATAGTCGTCAGGAGTAAATAAAACTGTCTTAATAGGATAACAATACTTAGAACAATACTGGGAAGGGAAAGAAATAATAGAATTTTTCCAAAATATGGTAGGTTCATGCTTCTGTAACCAGTTAATGCCTAAGATAACAGGAATTAGAGGGGATGGAATCACGTCAAATGTGCATAATTCAGTATGACCTGATTCTGTGATAACAGTCAAAGGGGTGGTTTGATGTGTTATGGGACCTGATGAAATGGATGAACCGTTAATAACACGGATAGTTAATGCTACAGGCTTTTTTTATTATCGGTACATTTTTTTTACAACAAAACCCATATCCAAAAAAATCCCGGGTTCTGCTGAGTCGATAACGGCTCTAGCTGTTATTTCTAGATGGTCCCACTGTATAGAATCAGAAATAGTACAATGAGTAACCGTTTTAAGCAGGTTAGATTCACAGTTATCATGTTTAGAGACCTTACCCTTCTGTTGTTGTACTAGCATAGGCACTCTTTCACAGTTTGTGACTTGGATGCACAATACATGCATCAATTATTGTTCTTCCTCCTTGCCTTTTCTTCTGATTTTAGTGGCCCTTTAGTAAAGGCTATTTCCATGGGTTCTTCAGTGGGGTTAGAATGAGAGAGGTTGCTTAAGGAGTTTGCAGGTTTCTTAGGATAATAGTCACTGGTAGATTTCTCATGTCTTCTCTCTTATGCGTCGGTCAATAGCTATAGTGACATTTATTAATAACTCTAAATTAGATGGTGGGTCTGTTCTGGTCAATTTATCCTTGACGGGATCCAAAAGACCTAGGCAATATTGTTTTTTGAGGGCATGATCATTCCACAACATATCAGGGGCCCACCTCTAGTCCTCCACGGGGCGTCTATTTTGCTTCAGAGCTCTAATGGAAGTCTCAGTAGTATTTTGTTTGTTACTATCTTCGTATAGCCTGGACATTTCTGTGAAAAAAGAATCAAGTGAATCCAGTATTGGGTTGTTGTTTTAAAATTACACGTTTGCCCATGTTCTTGCCTCACCTCTTAAGTAAGAGATTGTAGTGAGGACATTGGTACGTTTGGTTGGATAAGATTTAGGTTTGAGGGAAAAGTAAAGCATACTTAAATTCCATGAACAAAGTTCTATCTCAAGTTCTATCAGGCGGACATACCTGTGGTTCTGGGGTCGTATCAGGAGTAGATGTTCTAATTGGGAGATTCTGATTCACATAGGCCTTGAGCTGGTGATTCTCAGCCTGTAAATCCCTTAAACCTTGTATAAGGACATCCATATTTTGAGATAAGGTTGACACATGATTCTTCAATTCAGTGAGATCCATAGTAACAGTATATATTTTTGGCTTGGTAATTTGTCATGGTTCAGAACTACTGTACTAGTTATCACTTATTCTCACAGATATCAAACCCAAACGAGTTGTTAACCTAGGGTTCTGTTCAGTTCATAGATGGAGGGTAACACTATGGAACCCAAGCGGGAGTTTGTGTAACAATATTTATGACAGTGTTGGAGGGTATGCCTTACACCAAAGATGTGTATAAGGTATATATGTACTGTAGAATTAGTAATGATTTAGATCTGAAGTTATTGTTGAATATGCAGTGGATAGTAGGAATAATATGCAGCTTGACCCAGGAAAGAGTTATTCAATAATTGCACTCCCAGGTAGAGATAAGTACATAGAGGCAGGTTATGCAGCGTTACGGCTAGATTTAGAGTTTTGTCGGTAACGATCCGCGTAGCTAACGCTGGCTTTTTTCTGGCCGCACCTTTAAAATAACTCTGGTATTGAGAGTCCACAGAATGGCTGCGTTAGGCTCCAAAAAAGGAGCGTAGAGCATTTTTAACGCAACTGCAACTCTCGATACCAGAGTTGCTTACGGACGCGGCCAGCCTCAAAAACGTGCTCGTGCACGATTCCCCCATAGGAAACAATGGGGCTGTTTGAGCTGAAAAAAAAACACCTGCAAAAAAGCCGCGTTCAGCTCCTAACGCAGCCCCATTGTTTGCTATGGGGAAACACTTCCTACGTCTGCACCTAACACCCTAACATGTACCCCGAGTCTAAACACCCCTAGCCTTACACTTATTAACCCCTAATCTGCCGCTCCGTAAACCGCCGCTACTTACATTATCCTTATGTACCCCTAATCTGCTGCCCCTAACACCGCCGACCCCTATATTATATTTATTAACCCCTAATCTGCCCCCCACAACGTCGCCTCCACCTGCCTACACTTATTAACCCCTAATCTGCCGAGCGGACCGCACCGCTATCATAATAAAGTTATTAACCCCTAATCCGCCTCACTAACCCTATAATAAATAGTATTAACCCCTAATCTGCCCTCCCTAACATCGCCGACACCTAACTTCAAACATTAACCCCTAATCTGCCGACTGGAGCTCACCGCTATTCTAATAAATGTATTAACCCCTAAAGCTAAGTCTAACCCTAACACTAACACCCCCCTAAGTTAAATATAATTTAAATCTAACGAAATAAATTAACTCTTATTAAATAAATTATTCCTATTTAAAGCTAAATACTTACCTGTAAAATAAATCCTAATATAGCTACAATATAAATTATAATTATATTGTAGCTATTTTAGGATTAATATTTATTTTACAGGTAACTTTGTATTTATTTTAACCAGGTACAATAGCTATTAAATAGTTAAGAACTATTTAATAGTTACCTAGTTAAAATAATAACAAAATTACCTGTAAAATAAATCCTAACCTAAGTTACAATTAAACCTAACACTATACTATCATTAAATTAATTAAATAAAATACCTACAATTACCTACAATTAAACCTAACACTACACTATAAATAAATTAATTAAATACAATATCTACAAATAACTACAATGAAATAAACTAACTAAAGTACAAAAAATAAAAAAGAACTAAGTTACAAAAAATAAAAAAATATTTACAAACATAAGAAAAATATTACAACAATTTTAAACTAATTACACCTACTCTAAGCCCCCTAATAAAATAACAAAGACCCCCAAAATAAAAAATGCCCTACCCTATTCTAAATTACTAAAGTTCAAAGCTCTTTTACCTTACCAGCCCTGAACAGGGCCCTTTGCGGGGCATGCCCCAAAGAATTCAGCTCTTTTGCCTGTAAAAAAAAACATACAATACCCCCCCCAACATTACAACCCACCACCCACATACCCCTAATCTAACCCAAACCCCCCTTAAATAAACCTAACACTAAGCCCCTGAAGATCTTCCTACCTTGTCTTCACCATGCCAGGCATGACCGTCCGTTCCAGACTCCGATATCTTCATCTAAGCCCAAGCGGGGGCTAGACATCCATCATCCGATGGCTGAAGAGGTCCAGAAGAGGCTCCAAAGTCTTCATCCTATCTGGGAAGAAGAGTAGATCCGGACCGGCAACCATCATCTTCCAAGCGGCATCTTCTATCTTCATCCGATGAGGACCGGCTCCATCCTGAAGACCTCCACCGCGGACCCATCTTCATCCGGCGACGTCCAACTGAAGAATGACGGTTCCTTTAAGGGACGTCATCCAAGATGGCGTCCCTCGAATTCCGATTGGCTGATAGGATTCTATCAGCCAATCGGAATTAAGGTAGGAAAATTCTGATTGGCTGATGGAATCAGCCAATCAGAATCAAGTTCAATCCGATTGGCTGATCCAATCAGCCAATCAGATTGAGCTCGCATTCTATTGGCTGCTCCGATCAGCCAATAGAATGCGAGCTCAATCTGATTGGCTGATCTGATCAGCCAATCGGATTGAACTTCATTCTGATTGGCTGATTCCATCAGCCAATCAGAATTTTCCTACCTTAATTCCGATTGGCTGATAGAATCCTATCAGCCAATCGGAATTCGAGGGACGCCATCTTGGATGACGTCCCTTAAAGGAACCGTCATTCTTCAGTTGGACGTCGCGGGTGAAGATGGGTCCGAGGTGGAGGTCTTCAGGATGGAGCCGGTCCTCATCGGATGAAGATAGAAGATGCCGCTTGGAAGATGATGGTTGCCGGTCCGGATCTACTCTTCTTCCCGAATAGGATGAAGACTTTGGAGCCTCTTCTGGACCTCTTCAGCCGTCGGATGATGGATGTCTAGCCCCCGCTTGGGCTTAGATGAAGATATCGGAGCCTGGAACGGACGGTCATACCTGGCATGGTGAAGACAAGGTAGGAAGATCTTCAGGGGCTTAGTGTTAGGTTTATTTAAGGGGGGTTTGGGTTAGATTAGGGGTATGTGGGTGGTGGGTTGTAATGTTGAGGGGGGGTATTGTATGTTTTTTTTTACAGGCAAAAGCGCTGAATTCTTTGGGGCATGCCCCGCAAAGGGCCCTGTTCAGGGCTGGTAAGGTAAAAGAGCTTTGAACTTTAGTAATTTAGAATAGGGTAGGGCATTTTTTATTTTGGGGGTCTTTGTTATTTTATTAGGGGGCTTAGAGTAGGTGTAATTAGTTTAAAATTGTTGTAATATTTTTCTTATGTTTGTAAATATTTTTTTATTTTTTGTAACTTAGTTCTTTTTTATTTTTTGTACTTTAGTTAGTTTATTTCATTGTAGATATTTGTACATATTGTATTTAATTAATTTATTGATAGTGTAGTGTTAGGTTTAATTGTAGGTAATTGTATGTATTTTATTTAATTAATTTAATGATAGTATAGTGTTAGGTTTAATTGTAACTTAGGTTAGGATTTATTTTACAGGTAATTTTGTTATTATTTTAACTAGGTAACTATTAAATAGTTCTTAACTATTTAATAGCTATTGTACCTGGTTAAAATAAATACAAAGTTGCCTGTAAAATAAATATTAATCCTAAAATAGCTACAATGTAATTATTCGTTATATTGTAGCTATATTAGGGTTTATTTTACAGGTAAGTATTTAGCTTTAAATAGGAATAAGTTATTTAATAAGAGTTAATTTATTTCGTTAGAATAAAATTATATTTAATTTAGGGAGTTGTTAGGGTTAGGGTTAGAATTAGCTTTAGGGGTTAATAAATTTAATAGAGTAGCGGAGCGGTCCGCTCGGCAGATTAGGGGTTAATAAGTGTAGGCAGGTAGAGGCGACGTTGTGGGGGGCAGATTTGGGGTTAATAAATATAATATAGGGGTCGGCGGTGTTAGGGGCAGCAGATTAGGGGTACATAAGGATAACTTAAGTAGCGGCGCTTTGCGGTCGGCAGATTAGGGGTTAATTATTGTAGGTAGTTGGCGGCGACGTTGTGGGGGGCAGATTAGGGGTTAATAAATATAATATAGGGGTCGGCGGTGTTAGGGGCAGCAGATTAGGGGTACATAAGTATAACATAGGTGGCGGTCGGCAGATTAGGGGTTAAAAAAATGTAATCGAGTGGCGGCGATGTGGGGGGACCTCGGTTTAGGGGTACATAGGTAGTTTATGGGTGTTAGTGTACTTTAGAGTACAGTAGTTAAGAGCTTTATGAACCGGCGTTAGCCCAAAAAGCTCTTAACTACTGACTTTTTTCTGCGGCTGGAGTTTGGTCGTTAGATTTCTAATGCTCACTTCAGCCACGACTCTAAATACCGGAGTTAGGAAGATCCCATTGAAAAGATAGGATACGCAATTGACGTAAGGGGATCTGCGGTATGGAAAAGTCGCGGCTGAAAAGTGAGCGTTAGACCCTTTTTTGAATGACTCCAAATACCGGCGGTAGCCTAAAACCAGCGTTAGGAGCCTCTAACGCTGGTTTTCACGGCTACCGCCAAACTCTAAATCTAGGCCTTAGTAAGTTACAAACAGTCAATATATTATGCAATCCTTGGTTATAGTAGTTATGACACACAATAGCTAGGTAATAGCAAATCAAACTAAGTGTAATAGGCTGTGCCTGGGTAGAATCACCAAGCTCACTATATAGGTACCTCCTAACAAAGGTCCCAAGAGGATAGCTAAAGTAGAAAACAAAATATAGGAGCACCAAAATAGGCTAAAGGTGTTGTTCACAGTTAAAATTGGAGCTTGAAACCAAGCTAGGACTAAGAAGATTAAAACAAGATGATAGATGCAAAATGTCAAATGTAAGAAAATAATGAGTATGAATATGGATGTTTATGTATAAATATTAAAACAGATATTTATTACTAAAAAATACAAATGCTTACAAACAAATAGAACTGTGGTGATAATAAATACTACTGCAACTGTGGGAAATCAGTTAATGGTAGGACTGTAGTATGTGTTAGGTACTATTGCAACTGTAGGAGATCAGTTGCTTGTAGAACTGTGGTATGTGTTGGGTATTACTGTAACTGTGGAAGACCAGTGAGCTAATCAGACTAGATATGTCAGACTAACAATGATCTAATATCAATTAAATAAAATAGACACTCGTTCATGCTCGAACCTTTTTCAGGTGTTCTAATATCAATTAAATAGACTATTAACCAAGCTAGAACCTATAGATGTTACAATGTTGCAATAAATGTTACAATTATATAATAAGTTGCAGTGGTTGACTAGAAACATTACAAAATACCCTAGAATGATTGCAATAGTGCAGTACAATTAAATATAATACAGCAAAAAGCAAATGACAAGTTTCACAAATAATACTGCAAATAGTAAAACAATATATGTGGGCGTTGTCAAATATAACAAGTGCTAAATATAACAAGTGCTATTTGGTACACAAATGTGTATACATAGATGAAAATATAAATAAGTAAAAATGAAAAAGATGTGTGGTACACGTGTACAAAAAATAAGTTCTTGTGGCCAAAAAAACGAAATAATGTTCTTGTTCCCAAGAAAGTGATGATATCCTTAAAGTGTTCCAAAGTGTTTCAGAGTGTCATGAAAAATTATGGACAATATGTCATGGAATCCTAAAAGGTATGGACAATAATCTGTGAAATGCTGACCCTCCTAGAGACGACCTGTGACAAATAAATAAAGAAAAAACATGTGCAAAAAACGATATGCAAAGTGAGTAAAATAAAAAACTGACTCACTCGGGAAGAATAAAAGACTCCTTATGTTCCAGTCTACGCGTTTCGGCCTGTTGGAGGGCCTTTCTCAAAACATAAGGAAGAGTAGTTTGGTTGGACCATATAAGTGGTTCATCAACCAATTGAATAATAGCTCAAGAGTTAGAATTACCAAAATTGGCAATGGCGTGCACGCACGTATCCTGTGCGCAGAGTCACGGGTACTTCTGGTTCCGGTTACGTGACCTCCAGTTTGCAGAAGATACGTCACGTCTGGTTTTCCGCATTTCTGCTTCTTCCGGATTTGGGGTTTATAGTGGTAGCCATATTGTGTAAGGGCAAAAAATGCCCTTTAGAGCTATTGACATGTTATTATAAATAGAATAGATATACATATGTAATGAAAAATTGATAAAAAAATTGAGAAATAAAAGTATAATACAGCGATACACAAATAAAAAAAATTATAATTAAAATGGAAATTAAAAGGATCGCTTAAATTTCAGCAAAGTAAAAGGAGGCATCTATTCTTCCCATTGTAATTAAACATGCATTTGCGATATCAGAAACATATTACATACTATTTAATACAATCATAATACAATCATATGCCACTAACAATAGCAACCGTGGCATATTTATAAAGGAATGCTTCTATAATTAATTTATAAATTATTTATAGATTCTTACATAAAAATTCTACATCAAATGTCCCTATTAAAAAACCTATTTAAAAATTAGCTATTAAGCTATTATGTCAAAACATTTTCCAACGTGAATAATGTTTTACTTATCCGTTCATTCACAGAAAAATTAAGTTGATTATACTAAAGGTTTATATTGCAAAAAGTAAAAGTAAAACGAGAAGTAAAATAAACACTAAAATAAGGAAAAATATAAATATATATAGAATAAATGTGTATATAAAAGATATAATGATATCTTAACTGAGAATAAGAGGTAACCCCTGAATCTGGGTCTATCTAAGGTGGCTCAAAAAATATCATAACGAACCTAGATTAGTTATATAAACATAAATATTGTGGGATTACTAATACCACAATAGAAATACCATAATAGAAAACCATACAAAATGGTTAGAAATTTGATAATCCAATAGTTGCCAGGGGATACACATTAGGACCAAACAGTCACATATTCAGAGTGAAAGGCTTCTCCCCGTATATATATACTAGCTAGTACGAACATACATACATGTTACATATGGGACTACTGTGAGTCTGAGAAATACAAAAGTTGATTGTTCAGGGTCCTTACTCAGTGGTCAGTCACCCCCTACAATGTATGTATTGGGATTAGAATAATTCAAGTATATCAAGACTTACAAATAGAAGCCTATAAGGTGTTTTTCAGAGAGGACAAAGACTGTACATGATGTATTGTTACTAGAACAAATGTGATATATCAGTGCTAAAACAAGTGTACTACTTCAAAGTTTGCATTCAAACCTTTGGGGTGAATGCAATCAAGATAAAAAATCCACTTGGATTCTATCCTGAGCATTTTCTGTTTGATGTTGCCCCCTCTCCAATCTTTCAACACCTTACAAATACCCATATATTTAAAAGTGGTATCTTTGCCTTGATGTTTTTCTTTAAAGTGTTTGTAAATGGGTAGGTCTATTTTTCCCCATTTAATCTGAAGCAGATGTTCTCTAATTCTTTCTTTCAAACAGCGTGTAGTTTGGCCTACATGTTACAGACCACATCCACACTCTATCAGATAGATTATATATTTATCTGTTCACCGTAACTTTGAATATTTCATGGTTAATGTGAGATTTGAAAGTGTCAGTTTTCCTGCCATGTGTGCAGGCTTTACAAGAGGGATAGGGGGGGAAAAAAAAAGTGTGTTGCCCTTTAGGTCTCGATCATTCTGGCTCTTTTCCGTGGGTATACTTGGGGCTAGAATCGTTTTCATATTTCTTGCTTTGCGATATATGAATTGGGGTTTGTTGGTCAAATATTCGACTATCACGTCATCATCTTTAATGAGATGCCAGTGTCTTTTAATGATGCTTTTTATAGTGCACCTCTTTTCATTGTATTGTGTGATGAACGATATATCTAGTTCACTTTTTTGTGTAAGGACATTCTTATTCTTATAGCTCATTCATGGTGTTATCTATTAGTTCTTCGTTGTATCCCCTTTCTAGAAATCTCTCCTTAAGGTTAAGGGATTGTGTAATCCAGGTGTTTTCGCTCAAGCAATTTTTTTAAACACGCATAAGTTGTCCCTTTGGGATATTAGTAATCCATCTGTTAAGATGACAGCTAGTATGATTGATGTAATTATTACAGTCGACATCTTTAAAGTATGTCACCGTTTCAATGTTACCATCTTTCACTCGGATATCGAGATCTAGAAAATTAATGTGGTCCTTACTAGTTGTATTAGTGAACTTTAGCCTGATTTTGGTTCATCACATTAAGAGTGTGGGTAAGATCTTTATGACTCCCCCCCCCAATCATTAGTATATCGGCAATATATCTTTTGTAGAGGACCAGGTCTGTGCTAGCTGGGCAGGAATCCCAAAAAATTGATTCCCATTTTCCCATATATAAATTAGCGTAGCTAGGCACGAACCTGGTCCCCATGGCTGTGCCACAGAGTTGTCTATAGAACTTGCCATAATTATTAAAATAGTTATGGTTTAGAATATACTCTATGCCGTTCAAGATAGAATCTGTCTGTTCTTGAGGCATAGCTGGATCTTTATCCAGATAATATTCCACTGAATTGAGACCGTCTGTATGGGGGATGCATGTGTAGAGTTATGTCACATCACATGTTATCCAAATGTAACAGTCCTCCCATTTTTGATTATTTAGAATATTTAGGACTTCAGTGGAGTCACGTAAATACGAAGGCAGATCTTTGACAAATTTCTGTAAGTTTTTGTCAATATATTCTGACAAATTGCAAATTGCAAGACATGGACCCAATACCGGAGATTATGGGTCTGCCTAGTGGGTTTATTAAGGTCTTATGAATCTTCGGCAAGTGATAGAATACTGGTATTTTAGGATGTTTTTTAGATAGGTAATTGAACTCCTTACTATTAATGATCCCTGAATTATTGGCCTCAACCAATAGATAGTCCAATGTTCTTTTATATTGATCTGTGGGATTGTGGTTCAATATCTCATAGGTGTCTTTATCACCTAATATCCTATTACTTTCATTTGAGTAATCATTTTTATTAAGTATTACTATTCTACCACCTTTATCGGCAGGCTTAATAACAATTTCCCTGTTGTTCTCAAGATTTCTAACAGTGTCTAATTGGCTCTTTGTCAGATTCTTTTGAATTTGTTCTGTGGTTTTTAGTTTCTTTATGTCTTTACACACCATGGTTTCAAATGATTCTATGGCTGGACCTTTATGGTTGGTAGGAAAAAAACGAGATTTAGGTCTTAGATCAGTGTGTATATATTGGTCAAAGTTAGGTACTCCCCCGGCGCCAGAATAATTTTGCTCCAAGGGCGTTTTCATAAAATACCTCTTAAGCGTCAGTTTCCTCACAAATTCGTTTGTGTTCAAATAGGTCTGAAATTTGTCAAAACTACATGAGGGCGCGTACGTTAAGCCTAGGTTTATTTCCTTTTTTTCTTCCACTGATAATGTGATATTACTCAAATTGTATATACCATTAGTTTCATTAGGGGTAGGGGTTTTACTAGTATCTGATGTTGTTTTGTTGTTATTGGATATACTCATATCTATACCCTTAGAAATCAGTTTGTTCTTGGTTCGTAATCCTGCTCTTTTTCCTCTATGTACCTCCTTTTTGGTGTATCCATTACTTCTAGTGTGATTTGTTGATGGTGGTGAAAATTGTGAGGTGGGAGAGGGAAGAGAGCTGTTTGAGGGGGGGTCAGGGAGGGATCAGGGGGTGGGATGTGTTAGGTGGGAGGCTGATCTCTACACTGAAGCAAAAATTAACCCTACAAGCTACCTAATTAACTGCTGGGCATAATACAAGTGTGGTGCGCAGTGGCATTTAGCGGCCTTCTAATTACCAAAAAGCAATGACAAAACTATATATGTCTGCTATTTCTGAACAAAGGGAATCCCAGAGAAGCCTTTACAGCCATTTGTGCCATAATTGTACAAGCTGTATGTATTTATTTTCAGTGAGAAAGCTAAAATTTGTGAAAAATTTAGTGAAAAACTGAACAATTTTTTTTTATTTGATTACATTTGGCGGTGAAATGGTGGCAGGAAATATACCAAAATGGGCCTAGATCAATACTTTGGGATGTCTACTAAAAAAAATATATATATACATGTGAAGGGTTATTCAGGGATTCATGACAGATATCAGTGTTCCAATGTAACTAGCGCTAATTTTGAAAAAAAAAATGGTTTGGAAATAGCAAAATGCTACTTGTATATTGCCCTATAACTTGCAACAAAAGCAAAGAACATGTAAACATTGGGTATTTCTAAACTCAGGACAAAATTTAGCATGGGTGTTTTTTGGTGGTTGTAGATGTGTAACAGGTTTTGTATTTTTTTTCCATTTTTCCTTCATATTTTATAAAGATTTTTAATAGAAAATTATAAGATATGAGGAAATTAATGGTATCTTTAGAAAGTCCATTTAATGGTGAGATAAACGGTATATAATATGTGTTTGTACAGTAAATGAGTAAGAGGAAACTGATAGCTAAACACAAACACAGCAGAAATGTAAAAATAGCCCTGGTCCTTAAGGGTAAGAAAATTTAAAGATGTTCTGATCATTAAGGGGTTAAAAATAATAATATTAAAATAAACTAATAATACGCTGCTTTATTATTAGAAATATATATATATATATATATATATATATATATATATATATATATATATACACACACATATAACAATTATAGTTTAATTTTTGATACTTTGTATTAAGGTATATTCACTTCAACAGAAATATGCTTGCATGAGAATATACAGGTTATGAAAATGCAATCATACTATAGCTAGCATGTCTGTTTATTTTGGGAGAGTAACCTCAATTTTTTTTTTTAACCATTTAGTGACAATATGGACCACTCTTGGGTCATCATGGTTGTGTATTAAAATGATAAAGGGCTTAAGTAATAAGTAAACAAATGAGAACAGAGCTATATAACACATATAAGAAATGTAAACTAAAGGTCACACCTAAACCAACAGATGCTAATTTGCATTTTATTATAAATTGAGTCTAGCTCGGACCTATGATCATGTAGTGAGGTGGAATCTATTGGAGAACAAGCAAAGTGTATGGGAGCACTATAAAAAAGAGAATAAGCTATGAACATACTGGGTCGTTGTTCTCCAAAACATAGAAAAGATATTTATAGGGATATATGCTGTAACTTTAATAGAATCTTCTTTACCTGAGAGCTAATTCACCAACTACATATTGAGCATTATCGTTTATCATCTACAAGTTTATATAATCTTGTAGATGATAAATGATAATGCTCAATATGTCATATCTAGCAGATCAAGATGAGAGCAAGAGGTATCATTTCTAGTGACATTTTGTTAATCTCTTTGTGCTATTAATCACAACTTGTTAAGGATCATGATGTGCTGCTATATATCTGATGCAGATGTCCCAGAGTTCTGGTGATCTTCTAGCCCTAAGGCTAAGTTTGCATTACGGGAGCGCCATTAGGATCGTGTATGTTTTTAAGCACAGTTGGCAAAGTAGCTCTCAGGTAAAGGAGATTCTATTAAATTTACTTCATATGTCCCTATAAATGTATCCCTGAATTACGTGTATATGGTCTGTGGTTGGTATCTGTATGGAACCTGGATGTCAGGCAATGCTGCAAGCAATAGTAGTTTAAAAATAAAAAAATGAAGGTAAAATGGAAAATAAAACCACCTTTATCATGTTTAAATAGATACATATTGTTTTCAGTAATCATAGGGTTGTTGGAATCGCCCAACAACAATTTAAGATCATCCACACAAAGAACAACTGAAAGACTTGTGGAGGCTGCCATTTTTTTCAGCTCCTCAGCTTGCTCTGAAAAGTCCCAGCTTTACCAGCATGCTGGAAATGCTGGGACTTACGTCATCAGAGAACTGAGGGAACGCCCAGCGTCTCACTGGCAAGTATTCATAGAACGCTCCAAGTGAGTCCCAGTTCGCTTGGAGCGTTTTCCAAATGCAGCCTCAGTTAGCTTGTTGAGCAAAATGACCTCAAGTCTATATCAAATAGTCTATGTGGATAGAATATAAGAACTATGAAGTCTTAAGGGATTTGGTTGGCATAGGATCAGCCAAGGAGAGCAAGGCATAAATCATTAAGGGGGATTTTCAAAGCAAACAGCAATATGCATCCCATTAAAAAAAAAATACAGTCACCCTATACCAGACACAGGCAGTACAGCATCTCATGAATGCTTCATAAGTGACAGTTTTGTGTAAGACTGCCAAAACAATTCAGGTGGCATTAGGTTGCCTTGACACTCCACAGTAGCAGCTTCCTCCTGTTTCTGCAAATATCACTGGTAATCCCGGGAGCCGGCCGCACTCCCTGGAATCTCAGGAATGTTTAGAGGCACTTCTCCTCCAAGAGCAAGGAGCTCATAAACCTTCAAATCTGCAAATAACAAACTGGGAAATAGTCCATCCTCCTCTCCTGTGCCGTTATCAGCTAGGGTCATAACTCTTCCCCTTCTGACAAGTGGTAAGCCTTCCTTTCCTGTACCAATCTCTGCTAGGGCCATAACATTGTCTCATGCTACACAAGACAGAGGGAAACTCTTGGGGGATTGTAAAGAGACAGCTCGATCCTTGGTCACGGTTGTAGGTTTAGTAGCTATAGGTGCTAGCTCAGGATGTCTAGGGATTTTCTCTATACCACGTGGTTGTTTGATGTCCTCAACCCCCTTACGATTAAGGGACAAATCATTTCTTGTCGCATCCACTGCTAGGATTAGTTGATCAACTCTCTCACGAATCCTGCTCTCAAAATCAGCAAAGAGCAACTGAAAGGCTTTGTAAAGATCCTCCATGTGAGAGCCGTATAGGGGGTGCTCAGTCTGGAGAACTGCCAATGTAACACCAGCAAGATTTAAATCCTTAAATTCAGCCCACGCAACTGTATCAGAATTTACCGATTTCTATATCAGATGTGGCCTCTGTTGACAGATAATCGGTGGATTGTCTGTGTCCCATTAGCAGTCAACATATTTAGGGATTAAAGGAAGCAGACATGTTAGACTCATAGAATGGCTCCCATATTAACCCAGCAGTCTACCACATGGCTGTCCCATCTGGTTCAGGTTAGGTTTGCAGACCAATTCTAAATCCCTGGAGTCCCCTGAGTTTCAAAGTGATCATCTATGTGTTGATATATAAGGACTACCATGTAAAAATTAGTTAGAGTTGGAAAATAGTTGAAAATTCAGAACTTAGTTCCAGAGCTCCACCAAGATGCATCCTGCCATTACAAGAGTTAGCTCTGCCCCCCTTTGCCATACGTTAAAGGGAGCCTTTGAAGCATCCGATGGAGTTAGATGCTCCCCAATACCACCACCTTTCATGCAGTGCTTTCAGCAGGAGCATAGTCCCCTCAATCTACCTTTCCTGCAATGAAGTGTTGAAGGAGGAGTTGGCAAAGACTGCGGGACAGTTGGATCACTTTACCACCGACTTATAGAGTTCTTCTAGTGGCCATCATGCCTTCCTCTTTTTGATGGTACACTGGTGGCAGACCAGGGAATGGGATAAGGATGATGCTGGCCACCTTGTGTGATCCCATAATTAAGGGGAAAATGTCTCTCTGAAGCGATAACCTGTCAGCTTGGAGGAACAAACACATTTTCAGGGTACGTGCTTTCCAAGATTAGGGAACCTGCTATCTGAGGGTGAAGTGCAGCTGTGTTTTGTTTAGAGGCAATAGACTGTTTTGTGGGACCCAATGTAGCCCCTCAAGAATGTAAAGTAGTACAAGTGCCTCAGAAATGGTAAAGGCTTAACTTTATGAACCGCCTTTTCCTCTACAGCAGACCCTCTAAGCTATTGGGGTGACAAGAGGATTGTGTGCCTGCCCTGCCTACAGCAGTTCAAGAGCTTCTCTCTTGTCCCCCAACCACTGTGCAAAGTGAGTTAGTATTTTCATTAACTGAAAACATGCTGAACCCTGAGTGTTCACAAAAGTCACAGGAGTTTATGGAGCAAATGACATTTCTCAAATTTAACCTTCCAAAGCTAGGTTTCCCTGCCCTGAGCTTTGGCACTGATTGATTTTGAAATATTTTACAATACTACTGTTGCTCCTCCTAGATTATCTGCTGCTGAATTGAAACACAATGTAAAAAACATTTCCCTTTATTGCTGCTGCCTACTGCTGCACTTTGAGACTCTGCTGTTTTTGCTGCGGTGAAAGTATCCTTTACCACTGCTGCTGTTGCTGCTGTTACTCCTGCTGCTGCCCCTGCCATTCCTCCT
Organism: Bombina bombina; assembly: GCF_027579735.1. Lineage (NCBI taxonomy): Eukaryota > Metazoa > Chordata > Amphibia > Anura > Bombinatoridae > Bombina > Bombina bombina. The sequence goes on from NC_069506.1 coordinate 241,951,190, forward strand.
CTGTGGTGGTCATCATCAGTCAATGCCAAAACCTTAGGGAGCTGCTGGATTCTATATCCAAGGGACTGTAGGCACGTCTTTGTCCTCCTCCTTTAGAGATGTATTTTTGAGGACTATGTACTATCATCAGAGGCCTACCTAGTTCAGTAACTCTGCTGCCTGTAGCTTTCTCTCCAGCTCCTGCCTTTACTGCTCTGTAGTGGTCATCATCCGTTAATACCAAATCCTTAGGGAACTGATGACCAGTTTGTCCAAGGGACTCTAGGCATGTCTTTGTCCTCATCCTTTGAAGGTGAATTTTGGGGATTTGTGTAACAGAGGCCTGCCTAGTTCAGGAGCCCTGCTGCCTGATGTTACCTCTCCTGCACTTCCTGGTCTGTGGCGGTCATCATCTGTTGATTACAAAATCCATAACTGTTGACAAATGTGTCCAAGAGACTCTAAGCACATTTTTGTCCTCTTTCCATTGTGGTGTATTTTGGGGGGAGGTGGTTACCAGAGGCCTACCTAGTTCAGCAACTCTGCTGCCTGCTGCAGACTCTCCTGCCCTTCTTGCTTTGTGGTGGTCATCATCAATTAAAGGGACAGTCAACACCAGAGTTTTTGTTGTTTTATAAGATAGATAATCACTTTATTAAATGAAACAAAACAGAGTAGCACCTCATGTGTGGTATCATCAAATATAAACACAACCACAGAGTATTATGAGCCAAATGGATACTCACATTGCTAAAAAGCACACCTATGTGCGTGTAGGAACAGGCTGTAGATTTAACAGGTGGGACAGCTCACCCACATAGGAAATCAGTCGTTAACTGCAGTAAAAAAATTGAAGCACAAAAAACAGGCACCAATTGTGCAGATCACTCAGGATATGGTTTATATTCACTTTACACAGGTGCAAAATGGGTACTCACATGCTAGATGAGCACACCAATGTGCTAGTAGGAACAGGCTGGCAGATTTTAATGTGGTGCATCAGCTCACCGCAAAGGAACTTTTCCTCAGTATATAGTTGATCAGGCTCCCATTCAGGCAGGTGCAGGTAAATAAAACCACTCACAAAAGTATTAAAAAATACTATTTATTATATAAAAACAAATTTAAAATAAAAATACAAGTGAGTGGATTCGGGGTGTACAATCTTACCCCCTAAAAATGCAACGCGTTTCTCGGCCCACACACGCTGTTTCCTCAGGCATAATATTCACCCTGCTTCTACCCTGCCTTATATATCTACTGTCTGATACTAGCTAACATTAGCTTCCCTACATAGACCAATTAGTGTAGAGAACATAAACCAATCAGTGTATTGTATATGTAAAATATGGCCACATAACATAACAGATATAATCAACTTGGACAACTTGACGATATTTCCAACAATATAGAAAAAACAATCCACTACAAGTACGATCTTAAAGAATCAAATATATATGGTAGCCCTTAGAACAGAAACCGACTGTCCGCATTTAAAGAGATAAGACTTAGGGGATCTAAACCTATATGTCATCGGCAAACACACAAGGATTGAACACATCACTTGTAAGAATATAGAAAAACTATATGGCATAAGAATCCAATGGATGTTAAATATGATATTGTATCTATTTAAATATGAGATCGTATCTATTTACAGAAATGCTGTAGGTGCGTACGGGTAATTTACATCTGAATTTAAATTTATTGATTTTTTCTTTTTGTATATTGCGAATGGGTTAACCATTATGTGCCATAAATCTGAAAAGGAAGTGTTATCCTAAAGATAAATTATATACAATGTAAAACTCTTATTAATATGGTATTTGATAAGTGTCACAAATCTGAAAAGGAAATGTGATCCTAACGATTAATTATATACAATGTAAAACTCCTACTAATATGGTATTTGATATGTATTTGAATTGATGTGTTATACATCTAGATTATTTAATATGTTTAGGAATTGTTGGTCACCTGTATCCATAGGAGAATGCAATCTTGCACACAGAGATCTGTATATGCACTTGTTTTTTGATGTTACTATAGGAAGCATACAAATCTAACACTCATGTTACTAACATTGAAACATCCAGGTGTCCTTGATACCGATTAGGAAACATGCCCCTCTTGTAGGGAAGCTAATGTTAGCTAGTATCAGACAGTAGGGGCGCGATCCGATATAGATCGCAGTTTGCGGCGCAAGCGAGGAGACCGGCGTCGCCCGCAGTTTCAGCTCGCAACTCGAGCCATCCCATATAAGTCGCCGTCAGATGCTAACGTGCCGTAAGTCTCACAAACCAGCGATGTCCAGAAATCTGCGTAAGTACAAATTTCTGGCGTCGCCAGTGACTTGCGGCACGTTAGAATCTGCCGGCGCCTATAAAACCTGACTAAAGTCTAAAACACCCGCACTGTCTAACACGCCTCCCTAACATAGCCCGCACTGTCTAACACGCCTCCCTAACATAGCCCGCACTGTCTAACCCTCTATCCGCTATCCCCCCTCACTAGCCTAACAATAAAAAAGCTATTAACCCCTAAACCGCCGCTCCTTTACCCCGCCGCAACCTAATAAAGTTATTAACCCCTAAACCGCCGCTCCCGTACCCCGCCGCCAGCTATATTATATCTATAACCCCCTAAAGTGAGCCCCTAACACCGCCGCCATCTATATTACAATTATTAACCCCTAATGTAAGCCCCTTACACCGCCGCCATCTCTATTAAAATGATTAACCCCTAATTTAATCTACCTACCCCGCCGCCAGCTATGTTATCTATATTAACCCTAAGTATATTATAGTTAATATAGTTATTACATTATATATATTAACTATATTAACCCTAATTATATTAGGGTTAATATAGTTAATATAGTTACTATAGTATTTATATTAACTATATTAACTCTATCTAACCCTAACACCCCTAACTAAATTTATATTAAATGAATCTAATTAATTTATAAACTAAAATATTCCTATTTAAATCTAAATACTTACCTATAAAATAAACCCTAAGATAGCTACAATATAATTAATAATTACATTGTAGCTATGTTAGGGTTAATATTTATTTTACAGGTAAATAGTTAATTATTTTAACTAGGTATAATAGCTATTAAATAGTTATTAACTATTTAATATCTACCTAGTTAAAATAATTACCCAATTACCTGTAAAATAAATACACCTACACTATCAATAAATGTAATAAACTACAAACATCTATCTAAAAATACAATTAAATTAACTAAACTAAATTACAAAAAAAAACAAACACTAAATTACAAAAAATAAAAAAAAGATTAAAAGATTTTTAAGCTAATTACACCTATTCTAAGCCCCCTAATAAAATAATAAACCCCCAAAATAACAAAACTTCCCTGCCCTATTCTAAATTAAACAAATTTCAAAGCTCTTTACCTTACCAGCCCTTAAAAGGGCCTTTTGTGGGGCATGCCCCAAAGAATTCAGCTCTTTTGCATTCAATAAATACAATCCCCCCCCCCATTACAACCCACCACCCACATACCCCTATTCTAAACCCACCCAAACCCCCCTTAAAAAATCCTAACACTACCCCCCTGAAGATCTCCCTACCTTGTCTTCACCACACCGGGCCGAACTCCTGATCCGATCCGGGCGATGTCGTCCTCCAAGCGGCAAAGAAGAAATCTTCCTCCGGCGATGTCATCCTCCAAGCGGCAAAGAAGAATTCTTCCTCCGGCGACGTCTTCCTCCAAGCGGCAGCAAAGTCTTCATTCTTCCGGCAGCATCTTCAATCTTCTTTCTTCGCTCCGCCGCCGCGGAGCATCCATCCCGGCCGACTGCTAAACTTGGAATGAGGTACCTTTAAATGACGTCATCCAAGATGGCGTCCGCCGAATTCCGATTGGCTGATAGGATTCTATCAGCCAATCGGAATTAAGTTAAAAAAATCTGATTGGCTGATTGAATCAGCCAATCAGATTCAAGTTCAATCCGATTGGCTGATCCAATCAGCCAATCAGATTGAGCTCGCATTCTATTGGCTGATCGGAACAGCCAATAGAATGCGAGCTCAATCTGATTGGCTGATTGGATCAGCCAATCGGATTGAACTTGAATCTGATTGGCTGATTCAATCAGCCAATCAGATTTTTTTAACTTAATTCCGATTGGCTGATAGAATCCTATCAGCCAATCGGAATTCGGCGGACGCCATCTTGGATGACGTCATTTAAAGGTACCTCATTCCAAGTTTAGCAATCGGCCGGGATGGATGCTCCGCGGCGGCGGAGCGAAGAAAGAAGATTGAAGATGCCGCCGGAAGAATGAAGACTTTGCTGCCGCTTGGAGGAAGACGTCGCCGGAGGAAGAATTCTTCTTTGCCGCTTGGAGGATGACATCGCCGGAGGAAGATTTCTTCTTTGCCGCTTGGAGGACGACATCGCCCGGATCGGATCAGGAGTTCGGTCCGGTGTGGTGAAGACAAGGTAGGGAGATCTTCAGGGGGGTAGTGTTAGGATTTTTTAAGGGGGGTTTGGGTGGGTTTAGAATAGGGGTATGTGGGTGGTGGGTTGTAATGGGGGGGGGGGATTGTATTTATTGAATGCAAAAGAGCTGAATTCTTTGGGGCATGCCCCACAAAAGGCCCTTTTAAGGGCTGGTAAGGTAAAGAGCTTTGAAATTTGTTTAATTTAGAATAGGGCAGGGAAGTTTTGTTATTTTGGGGGTTTATTATTTTATTAGGGGGCTTAGAATAGGTGTAATTAGCTTAAAAATCTTTTAATCTTTTTTTTATTTTTTGTAATTTAGTGTTTGTTTTTTTTTGTAATTTAGTTTAGTTAATTTAATTGTATTTTTAGATAGATGTTTGTAGTTTATTACATTTATTGATAGTGTAGGTGTATTTATTTTACAGGTAATTGGGTAATTATTTTAACTAGGTAGATATTAAATAGTTAATAACTATTTAATAGCTATTATACCTAGTTAAAATAATTAACTATTTACCTGTAAAATAAATATTAACCCTAACATAGCTACAATGTAATTATTAATTATATTGTAGCTATCTTAGGGTTTATTTTATAGGTAAGTATTTAGATTTAAATAGGAATATTTTAGTTTATAAATTAATTAGATTCATTTAATATAAATTTAGTTAGGGGTGTTAGGGTTAGATAGAGTTAATATAGTTAATATAAATACTATAGTAACTATATTAACTATATTAACCCTAATATAATTAGGGTTAATATAGTTAATATATATAATGTAATAACTATATTAACTATAATATACTTAGGGTTAATATAGATAACATAGCTGGCGGCGGGGTAGGTAGATTAAATTAGGGGTTAATAATTTTTATATAGGTGGCGGCGGTGTAAGGGGTCAGATTACGGGATAGATAAGGTAGATGGCGGCGGTTTTAGGGGCTCACAGTAGGGGGTTAGTTTATGTAGATGGCGGCGGGGTCGGGGAGCGGCGTTTTAGGGGGTAATAACTTTATTAGGGATTTCGGGGGGGGGGGGATCGCGGTTGACAGGGAGATAGACATTGCGCATGCGTTAGGTGTTAGGTTTATTTTAGAAGATCGCGGTTGACAGGGAGATAGACATTGCGCATGCGTTAGGTGTTAGGTTTATTTTAGAAGATCGCGGTTGACAGGGAGATAGACATTGCGCATGCGTTAGGTGTTAGGTTTATTTTAGCAGCTAGTTTAGGGAGTTACGGGGCTCCAATAGTCAGCGTAAGGCTTCTTACGGCTGCTTTTTGTGGCGAGGTGAAAATGGAGTAAGTTTTCTCCATTCTCGCCACGTAAGTCCTTACGCTGCATATTGGATACCAAACTGCGCGGGTTTGGTATACCTGCCTATGGCCCAAAAAACTGCGGGCGACGGCAGAAATATACGGGCGTAACTTCTAGCTTACGCCGTATATAGGATACCAAATCCGCGCAATTATTGGCGTCGCCGGCTTTTGCGGGCGACGCTTTATATCGGATCGACCCCTAGATATATAAGGCAGGGTAGAAGCAGGGTGAATATTATGAATGAGGAAACAGCGTGTGGGCCGAGAAACGCGTTGCATTTTTAGGGGGCAAGATTGTACACCCCAATCCACTCACTTGTATTTTTATTTTAAACTTGTTTTTATATAATAAATAGTATTTTTTAATACTTTTGTGAGTGGTTTTATCTACCTGCACCTGCCTGAATGGGAGCCTGATCAACTATACACTGAGGAAGAGTTCCTTTGCGGTGACATGACACACCACATTAAAATCTGTCAGCCTGTTCCTACTAGCACATTGGTGTGCTCATCTAGCATGTGAGTACCCATTTTGCACCTGTGTAAAGTGAATATAAACCATATCCTGAGTGATCTGCACAATTGGTGCCTGTTTTTTGTGCTTCAATTTTTTTACTGCAGTTAACAACTGATTTCCTATGTGGGTGAGCTGCCACACCTGTTAAATCTGCAGCCTGTTCCTACAAGCACATAGGTGTGCTTTTTAGCAATGTGAGTATCCATTTGGCTCATAATACTCTGTGGTTGTGTTTATATTTGATGATACAACACATGAGGCGCCCCTCTGTTTTGTTTCATTTTGTATAGTATACCTGATCCACTGGTGAGGAGGAGGCTGCCATTGTCTGATCCAGAAGAGGATTTACCGCACATTGTGGATCTGAACCTTTGCTTTCATAGATTTATTGGGACGTTTGATTGTACTCACAAATCTGTGTGTGTGTATATATATATATATATATATATATATATATATATAGTGTTTTTAGGTTATCAAAAGTTACAGATTAGCGCCCCCTAATTTTTGATTTGATTGTTATATCAGTTCGCATTACAGTGATATTGAGGGGAGCTGCTGCCCTTACTAGAAATCTATAAAACATCACAGATTCAATATGTTATCTATATCAGAAAGATCATCTAGGAGACTCTCTTATGAGAGCAATAATAATCAGGGGTTATATTCACCACCTATAGATACCTATTGAAGGCCTTCTAAAAACTGAAAATAGACATTGGTGGGATTTAGATACCCTCAAAAAATACAAAGAGAAAAAACAAATCCCAAAAGGATTAAGAGTACATAAAAACTGTTCTTTTAAAAATAACAATGACCTCTTAGAGAAATGGTTCTCTGTTTTAGATAACTGTTCTTTCCAACTAATTGATTTACTTATTCATCATAGACAACAGTTGGTTGATGAATCTGCCAAAGAAATAGACAAAATTCAGAAAGAACTAGATAATTTAAAGGGACATGCAGAATATTCTAGATTAAATAGTCAGACAATTAAAGCATCTGATGATTTTCAGAGAGAACTTATTGAAATGAAGAATTCTAAATTGGCAAGAGATGAAGAGGACTATACTAAAGGGGTTGTATACACCTATAATAACAAAATATCTGAATCAGATAACATTGAAAATAAAGATCCAACTTGGACAACAGTACAAAAAAATAAAAATAAAAATAAGAATGGAACATATAATGGTGGGATAGGGAATCACTATCACCAAGTGGGGAACCAACATAATAACCAGCATTCAACTGATCAGAGATCACATTTTAACTTTGAAAGCAATATTGCTTCCAATCCTAGAAATAATGATTGGAGAGCACAAGGACAACAGCCTTATAACACCAATAGAACACAGAATAGACAAAATTATAATTGGAAATCAGCACACCAATATAGGGATAACAAGCCACAATAGAATCATAACCAAACCTATGAATACAATTCTCCAACATATCAGAGATCAAATGAGAGAACAAATTGGGGATCTAATGGTAGAAATAACTGGGGACATCAAGGTGACCACTATAATCACTATGAAACCCCAACACAGAATAGGTTTCACCCACCACCCAGTGTTGGTATTGACTCATCAGATAGAGCATGTGAACAACAAAATATAAGCAAAGAGAGACCCTCCACCTCATCTGGGAATATTTTTTTAGGGGTCAGACCCCAGGCCCCATTATGGGACAAAACAAAACTAGCACAAAATTACAAAAAAGATCTTTCCCAAACGAGGAAGAAGAGGGAGAGGGCACACCCTCAAAAAAACAAAATTACAGAAATTAAAAGGCGGCATTTTTAATTTGTCTTCACATGCTCTGTCTGATGACGAAATCAGAATTTTCGGTAGGGGATTATCTTTTTGCCCCCCCTCACAACCTAACATTTTCAATTTGTTTGTAGATATCAATTGATTTACAAGAAAGTTATCTTTACAGAGATATTTTGCAGCAAAACAGCTTAGAAAACATAGATTGGAAGGAACTCCAATATTGACCAATGAAATGAATCAGAGGAATTTAGCACAGTTAGTATACACAGAAACAAGTGACCTATGGAATGATCTATTTGAGCAAATAGTACATACATCATTAGCACCATTGTCTACCTTTAACCCTCCAAGAGAAGAAGGTTCATATGTTGATCTGTTTCAACAACTAGTTTTGGATGATTTAACAAAGTCATTCCAGAACAAATCTCAAAGAAAAGGCCCTCACAAGTGTAATAAAAAAATTTGGACCAATGAATTACATGCCCTTAATAGTTTAATGAATGATCAAAACTTAGTAATGCGCCAAGCTGACAAGGGCGGGGGGATAGTCCTACAGCACTACGAAGATTAAGTAATGGAAGCTAAACATATTATATGTAATACCGAATATTATAAGAAACTTAAAAATGACCCTACACTGATATGTGGTAAAATCCTGAAAGATCTAGTTTTAGATGGATTTGATAAGGATATCCACAATAAAAAGGAAAAAATATATTTACTTCCTGATCATCCCAGTACCGCGTTCTATTATCACCTCCCAAAGATCCACAAAAATCACACCAAACCACCAGGAAGACCCATCATTGCGGGGATAAATAGTTTAACTGATAGGTTGTCTGAATATATCAATCTTCAGTTACAAAAATACGTTACTAAGCTACCCTCTTATATTAGAGATACTACTGATCTGTTAAATAAATTATCAACAATCAAAAAAAGAGGCGAGCAATGTCTATGAATGACATGTGACATAGGATCCCTATATTCAAACATAAATCCTCAGCTAGGTCTAAATGCTGTAGGTAGTTACCTTGAGAATGACATATATCTACCATTGATACAACAAGATCTTGGCTTGCATTAAATACACACTATCATATAACTACTTTCAGTTTCTAGATGACTATTATCTACAGATCAAAGGAACGGCCATGGGTACCAGATTCGCCCCCAGCTTTGCCAACTTATTCATGGGCATATTTGAAGAGAGATTTATTTATAACTCGTGCTGGGAGGCGAATCTGGTATTCTATGGTCGTTACATAGATGATCTGATTTTTATTTGGAATGGCCCCATAGAGGAAGTCACATTATTCTTGAATAATTTAAATGCTAATGATATGGGTCTCTCTTTTACTCACAACATACAAAGAGAAAAAATTGAATTTTTAATCTTGAATGGACTAGTATGGGGGATGTTGAGTCTTCCACCTATTTCAAGGAGGTGGACAGTAACAATTTTCTCCACTTCTCTAGTAACCACTTAAATAGCTGGAAGACCAACATCCCCTATAGTCAATTTAGACGTATTAGAAGAAATTGCAGTACTATGACAGCATATGATAACCAATCTGAGATTTTAATTACGAGATTCAAAGAGAAAGGTTATCCTATAGAATTAATCAAAGATAGCTACATTAAAGCAAGAAATGAAGATAGGAACATCATACTTGCGCCTAAATTAGAAGGGTCAGATAAGTCAAAAGATGAAAAACAATTCAAGGGCCCAGTATTCATTACCCAATACAATTCGTAACATAAGCAAAATAGACATATTTTGAATAGACATTGGCCTATCATTCTTAAAGATCCCATTCTCAGAAACAGCATAGAGAATAAAAATCTGAAAGTAGTATTTCGTAGAGCACCCACTCTCAAACAAAAACTCGCACCTAGTAGAGTGGTAATATCAAAGAAGAAGAATATACACAGCTTGAGACATCACACCAACAAAGAAAAAATAGGGACATATAGATGTAATAAGGCAAGATGCTACATGTGTAAACATATCACACATGGAACTAAAACTATAAAATGTCATACTACAGGAGAAATTATCACCATAAAGAATAGAATTGATTGTGGGACCAGTTATGTGATATATGTAAAGAAGAAACAAATAGAGTTGTAACTGCCCATTCAGTCTCAGAAGACCGGAATGTTACAAACGCATAGTTGAAGAGTACAAAACAGTACCTATCTACTTGCTTCAGCTACTAGGTAGTGGTACAGACACTCTAATTCTTCTGCATTCATATAAAAGTCTCTTAGTATAGCTAGTAGTGGTAAAGTGAAAAGTTATTTCCATAGAGTGGAGTGTCATAAGATGTCAAAAAATATATGTTCCAGCTCAATATTTATGTGACCATGAAGTTATGGAGAGACGGTAGCAAACAACAAATTAAGGAGCTGTACAGCTCTACTCACGTCCCTTTGGTAGCAGTAGTCCTCCTTCCAGGTTAATGTTTGTATCCGTTACGCTCCTTATTCGGGGGTTGTTCCCCCCTCTTTCCTCCTTGATCTTCCACACCGGTACCTCTCACTAGCTGCCGGTCTGTAGACTCTCCTGCATGCACATAAAAGCAAGTGCCTTCCTCCTACTGCCCGTGCTCACACTGTGGCCAAGGTTGTGTACAAAGTGAAAGAAAGTGGAGCACCGGGTGTTCACGGAGGGTAAAAAACTATTTTATTGAAGTAAATACACAAACAAAGGGACCATCGTCCCTGGGGTAAAATCTGACAAGGTAGTTAAAGGATAGAGTTAGGCTACCTTAACTACCTTGTCAGATTTTACCCCAGGGACGATGGTCCCTTTGTTTGTGTATTTACTTCAATAAAATTGTTTTTTACCCTCCGTGAACACCCGGTGCTCCATTTTCTTTCACTATGTGATATATGTACTCACATGCAAATGCGGCCTTCAATATTTAGGCTGCACATGCAGAAAAATCTGCACAAGATGGAGTGAACATTGGAGAAATATAAAAACTTGCTCCATGAAACATAGTGTATCAAGACACAGGACAGTCCAACACAATGGTGGTCACCAAACATATCATATTACCCCTCTGGAATATGTTGCCCCTAGGGTGGGTGTCAATAGATATACTCGTTTACGCCAGAGGGAAACTTATTGGATTTTCAAATTTCAAACAATGTTTCCCTCTGGCCTAAATGAAGCATTAGATTTGGCCGCATTTTGACATCGTATTCATCTCCAAATAGAGTAGAGATAGGTCCTATATTTATTATGAGTAGATAGAATAGATGAAGCAATATCTAGTGATGTATTTACATATATACACTATATTATAATTAGAAAATTAGTTACTTATTGATACATATATTATTCATTAGAAAAATATAATTTGGTTTCCGTATAGGGGACCAATACACATATATATAGCACTAATATTCACATCAGAAAATTTGGTTTCCGCATAGGGGACCAATACAAATATATATATATATATATAGAACTAATATTCACATAAGAAGATTTGGATCTTAAGATCTAACCACATTATTTTGTACTTCACAAATATTAGTACACAAGGTGATTGTAGATAATATGAAGTCTAATATAAAGTGATTGTAGATAGTTCAACATGAAGTTATCACAGAGAAATCATATAGTTTCCAGATATAGTCACATATTAATTAAAGATTATATGAAAGTCCTTATGTTGATCACATATCGAACATTAGGGTACACTTAGTTTTTATAATGAAGTATAGTCACCACAACACAATCATATTTATGTAAATTACACATACATATATATATATATATATATATTCAATATATAATTGTCATGATCCGGTGTACATGCGCTCAGGACGCAGACCCTCGGGGCAGTGGTAGGGATTTGAAGACACCGACCCCTGACCCGGGGAAGAGTATCCAGGACGTGGATAGATGATATTCTGTGATTCATAGTTGCTAGAAGTTATTGTAGAATAAATGGAGAGTGCAACATTTGTATACAATATATTCTGACTTCACTGTGACTTATAGTTACTTATTAGGAGTAGCTGCAGGATTTAATGAGAGAAAAATATAGCAATGTGGAATGTTCAGGCTTTAGAGTAAACTGGTAGGAGATTGACACTTAGATGAAAACTAAGGTTTGTTGCATGTTCACAGTACATAATATTATATAGAGCTGTATGTCAGAATTAAGCAGGGCAGCACAGGTTTTAGTCAAGTTGACAGTTCAATTACTGTTTATGCATATATTGGAGAATCACATGAAAGCTTTTAACTGAACACATAGATGCAAAGTTCTGAATATGTTAACATATTTGTAGAAGGATATTTCAGTTATGACAACTTGTTGCAGAGAATAGTTATAAAGTTCTGAGTAAGATGCTGTTGTTATAATTAGAGAGTGATGATAACCAAAAGTATACTTGATTTATAATAAAGTTCAGAGTTTAAGTAGCAGTGTCCAGGTAACAAAATGGAATTATTTGGATATTTGCGATTTGATGATTTTAAGCATAGGACATAGGAAAGGCTGTAGCTTTAATAACTTGGTTGAATTCATGCAGGAAACAGTCACAGACCTCTGTTCAGGATCACAACTTCAAAGTTAATGCAAAGCACATTAGGCCTGAGAAGACTTAAAAAGAGGCTGAGGAAATCAGGTGCATGAATGATTAATCAGGCAGGCAAGCTGAATGCAAATACTGCCCAAACCAGCATGATTGTCAGAAGCAGGGAAGGCAGTCTTAAAGGGTCAGTGATATTAGGCTGAGATATGTTACAATAATATATTATGTATTATTTTGACACATAGTTCTCACATTCGATTCACTTGTTTCTTAAATACATCACATATAAGAGGATGTTGAATTTAAGTATTTGATGTATATGTTGAACCACAGTACATAATTCGCAGAAAAAATACTATGGTAGCTACGTTATATATGGAGGCATATTTAGATATCTCAGTTGATTTAGGTGAACGAAAACATCTGACCACTACAGTTTAACAATGGATGGCTGCACCTAATATATCTTTACTATATCTACACTGGAGATGTTTATCAAAGTCGCCAAAGTTTGGATTAAAATACACTGACAGATTTAGTGGTAGAATGTACGAACTACAGGCAGATTACTTATAGGTATTGGATAGAACCTAGTAACTAAGGACAGCATTCATCACGGTTCTATTTTTTCGCGATTATGTAGAAGTGTTGGAGGGATTTATCTATGTACATATCTAACATTGAGCGGATATTGTTGAGGGACAGTATATCATTACGACCAGATGTCTAGATGACACTTCAGTAACGTGGAGTCCAAATGCAAATTTATTAGAATGTAGCATAGATGTGTTGATTCATTCCGGTAGGATGAGATGCGTCCGTTGATTTACATATAAAGTTGGCGGACGCCAGAGTTCTGTTTGACAGTTGGATCGAGCTGGTTGTAGCAGAGAGGAACACACACCCTCAATTCAATTGGTCGAATTTTTACTATAGACCAAGAGAACATAAACCAATCAGTGTATTGTATATGTAAAATATGGCCACATAACATAACAGATATAATCAACTTGGACAACTTGCCAATATTTCCAACAATATAGAAAAAACAATCCACTACAAGTACGATCTTAAAGAATCAAATATATATGGTAGCCCTTAGAACAGAAACTGACTGTCCGCATTTAAAGAGGTAAGACTAAGGGGATCTAAACCTATATGTCATCGGCAAACACACAAGGATTGAACACATCACTTGTAAGAATATAGAAAAACTATATGCCATAAGAATCCAATGGATGTTAAATATGAGATTGTATCTATTTACTGAAAAGCTGTAGATGCATACGGGTAATTTAAATCTGCATTTAAATTCATTGATTTTTTATTTTTGTATATTGCGAATGGGTTAACCATTATCTGCCATAAATCTTAAAAGGAAGTGTTATCCTAACGATAAATTATATACAATGTAAAACTCTTATTAATATGGTATTTGATATGTGTCACAAATCTGAAAAGGAAATGTGATCCTAACGATTAATTATATACAATGTAAAACTCCTACTAATATGGTATTTGATATGTATTTGAATTGATGTGTTATACATCTAGATTATTTAATATGTTTAGGAATTGTTGGTCACCTGTATCCATAGGAGAATGCAATCTTGCACACAGAGATCTGTATATGCACTTGTTTTTTGATGTTACTATAGGAAGCATACAAATCTAACACTCATGTTACTAACATTTAAACATCCAGGTGCCATTGATAAAAATTAGGAAACACGCCCCTCTTGTAGGGAAGCTAATGTTAGCTAGTATCAGACAGTAGATACATAAGTCAGGGTAGAAGCAAGGTGAATATTATGCCTGAGGAAACAGCCTGTGGGCCAAGAAACGCGTTGCATTTTTAGGGGGCAAGATTGTACACCCCGAATCCACTCACTTGTATTTTTATTTTAAATTTGTTTTTATATAATAAATAGTATTTTTACTACTTTTGTGAGTGGTTTTATCTACCTGCACCTGCCTGAATTGGAGCCTGATCAACTATACACTGAGGAAAAGTTCCTTTGCGGTGAGCTGACACACCACATTAAAATCTGCCAGCCTGTTCCTACTAGCACATTGGTGTGCTCATCTAGCATGTGAGTACCCATTTTGCACCTGTGTAAAGTGAATATAAACCATATCCTGAGTGATCTGCACAATTGGTGCCTGTTTTTTGTGCTTCAGTTTTTTTACTGCAGTTAACAACTGATCTCCTATGTGGGTGAGCTGCCACACCTGTTAAATCTGCAGCCTGTTCCTACAAGCACATAGGTGTGCTTTTTAGCAATGTGAGTATCCATTTGGCTCATAATACTCTGTGGTTGTGTTTATATGTGATACCACACATGAGGCACCCCTCTGTTTTGTTTCATTTTTTATAGTATACCTGGATCTATCGGTGAGGAGGAGGCTGCCATTGTCTGGTCAAGAAGAGGATTTACCCCACATTGTGGATCTGAACCTTTTCTTTCATAGATTTATTGGGACATTTGATTGTACTTACAAATCTGTGTGTGTATATATATATATATATATATATATATATATATATATATATATATATATATATATATATATATATATATATATGGTGTTGTTAGGTTATCAAAAGTTACAGATTAGCGCCCCCTAATTTTTTATTTGATTGTTATAATCACTTTATTACCCATTCCCCAGTTTTGCATAACCAACACAATTATAATAATACACATTTTACCTGTGTGATTACCTTGTATCTAAGCCTCTGCAAACTGCCCCCTTATTTCAGTTCTTTTGACAGACTTGCATTTTCACTAATCAGTGCTTACTCCTAGGTAACTTCACTTGCATGAGCTAAATGTTATTTATATGACACACATAAACTAACTAACTCTAGCTGTGAAAAACTGTCAAATCCATTCAGATAAGAGGCGGCCTTCAAGGGTTTAGAAATTAGCATATGAGCCTACCTAGTTTTGGCTTTCAACTAAGAATTTCAAGAGAAAACAGCAAATTTGATGATAAAAGTAAATTAGAAAGTTGTTTAAAATGACATACGCTATCTGAATCAAGAATTTTATACAAGTGTAATTTTATTTGTAATGCATGTTTTGTGGACTTCCCATTGGCCATAATTTAAATGAGCAAATTTATTTGTGAATTAAATTATTTTCTGAAAATTCTGGTGAACCATACAGCACTATGTCTGAAATTCTGACAACCTGAATTGTGCAAATAATCTGAACCGAAACTAAAATTTTGCACATGTCTACGTATTTCTGAAAATGTTGATTGTTACACTCCCTTCAGAGAGGCTGGAGTGTCTCTCTGAATCTGTCATACTTAAGTCTTATGATCAAAGCATCACCAGAACCATGAGCAATTGCTTTTTGGTCTCACAAGTCTTGAAATCTGTGGGCCTCTCGAAATCCATGGATCTGACCCTCTCTATTCCAACAAGTGGTGATGCTTCTCCCACAGGAAATAATAAGGATCATAGTTTCAGCAAAATTATGGAAACATTGCCACTCATCTCCAATCTTGGCGTGGGGGGAGGGTCTGTTATTATGTTTATACAATATAGACTGTGCGTTCGCTAAAACGAAAAATTGTTTGTATGCAGTAACACTTCAAATAATGCATACGTAAATAAAGTTACACTGCACTCTATATATCTCATAATGGAAATACTTGCCACTGAAAAGCTAGACTGTTATGGCGCTAGACTGATATGGCTCTAAACTGATATGGTTGAAAAGATGCATATAACATGGAGGACAGTGCTTTGAAAATTAGAAACTCACTGTGATGATTCCCTATTGAAAAACAGGTTACTTCCATAGAACGGCTATATAGGGCCAGATTACAAGTGGAGTGGTAGTTTGCATTCGCTTTTGAGCGTTATAACAGCTAGGAGTAAGTTTTTTGTGCTTGTAGATTCACGCTCGTATTACAAGTTGAAAGTAAAAAAGTTTGCGAGTCAACATTGCATTCCCCCATAGATTTCAAAGGAGTGGAAAAAATAAAAATGCAAATACGATTGTGGTTATTTAAAATAGTAATCCAATGTTCTGCACATAGCAGAATATGCTCCATTTATTCTTAAAGAGATAATTAAATATATATTTTGTGGTTTTTTTGCACAAATATATATTTACATAGTAACATAGTATATGAGGTTAAACAAGACAGAATTCAATCAAATAACCTATACAAATCTTAATATACTTACAAAAAAGCTCCAGTTGAGCTTAAATTAGTCCCATTAAAAAGGTGACTGATTTTACACAAGCAATCATTTCCCTGAATTCTGTTTCAAGCCAGAAATGTATCTAATCTAATCCATTTTTAAATGTATCTAAGGTATTACAATTTATTACCTCCTTAGGTAATGAATTTCAGAATTTTATTGCTCTTACAGTGAAAAAATATTTACATTGCAGGAGATTAAGTCTCCTTTCCTCCAACCTTAAATTGTGACCTCTTTCACAAACAATTTCCTGCAATAAACAGAGCTTCCGCCATCTCTGTGTATGGACCTTGAATATATTTTTATAAAATAATCATGTCACCTCTCAAGTGGCTTTTTTCTAGAATAAACAGACCTAGTTTGGCTAATCTCTTCTTATAGCTTAAATTATCCATTCCCCTTATTAGCGTTGTGCCCCTTTTCTTAAGCTTTTCTAAGTCTGCAATGTCTTTTTTTGAGATCGGTACCCAGAACGGCACTCCATACTCAAGGTGAGGTTTTACAAGGGATTTATATAGTGACAGAATTATGCTTTTCTCTCAGGCATCAATGCCTCTTTTAATACATACTAGTATATTATTAGCCTTAGAAACCGCTGCCCTGCATTGTGCACCCATCATTAGCTTCTTATATATTACTAGTCCCAGTACTGATCCCTGGGGGAGTTAATAGTGTAGAGCTGTGTAGCAGGATTATATTGCTCTTTTTGCATATAAAAAATAATAAGTACACAAATATATTAAAGATTTTCATTAATACATTCTTTCTTTATTCTTTTAATTTGTGTAGGGTGCTGTTCGTTTATTTGGTTGTGTACCAAATGCATAGATTAGTCAATTCTCATGTACATTTCAATATTGACCTTTCTATCCCTTTAAGTTAAAATTCTTCATTTAATCACCGCAATGCCCCCCCCCCCCCCACCCCATAGTTCCTCAGCTACCTCTCTACAATGTGAAATTAAACTGTGCCAAAGTAAGAGAGTGAAATCCTTTCCACTAAAAATAAAATAGTGTCTGCTTCCATCCAAAACTACTCCTATGTAACACAAACAAAACAGCCAATGCAAAAATAAAAAATCACCACACCACAAATAAAATATGACGGATAACTGTGCTCATAAGATAAATTAAAATGAATTCCTCATTTACTCACAAATCCAGTACTCTACCCTGTAGATCCTCCGCTACCTCTCTACAATGTACAATTAAACAGTGCCAAAATAAGAGAGTGAAATCCTCTCCTCTATAAATAAATTTGTTTGCTTCCCTCCAAATCCTCTT
This sequence comes from Bombina bombina, assembly GCF_027579735.1. NCBI lineage: Eukaryota > Metazoa > Chordata > Amphibia > Anura > Bombinatoridae > Bombina > Bombina bombina. The sequence continues at coordinate 241,969,336 of NC_069506.1, forward strand.
CTCCTATGTGCGAAACAAAAAATAGTAGCCAGTATTAAAAACATTCCTTTAAACTATATAAAATGAACAAAAAGTTTCCCTAAAATATAAATTAATTTCCACACATACTTGCACATACATATGCTGCCTCTTATGTTCCTATAGCTGTCCCTCTACAGTGTAAACTCCTTTCTCTTCCTCCAGCCTATAGAAAACTTAATTTACTCACTGACTTTGCTGTGTTATCATACATCACTAGTGATGTCGCGAATTGTTCGCCGGCGAATAGTTCCCGGCGAACATAGCATGTTTGCGTTCCCCGCGGCGGGCGAACATATGCGATGTTCGATCCGCCCCCTATTCGTCATCATTGAGTAATACTTTGACCCTGTACCTCACAGTTAGCAGGCACATTCCAGCCAATCAGCAGCAGACCCTCCCTCCCAGACCCTCCTACCTCCTGGACAGCATCCATTTTAGATTCATTCGGAAGCTGCATTGTTAGTGAGAGGAGGGACAGTGTAGCTGCTGCTGATTTAGTAGGCAAATCTATAGCTAGGCTAGTGTATTCAGTGTTCACTACAGTCCTGAAGGACTCATCTGATCTCTGCTGTAAGGACAGCACCCCAAAAAGCCCTTTTTAGGGCTAAAACATCAGTCTGCTTTTTTTTTTTTTTCCTGTGTAATCTAATTGCAGTCGCCTGCCTGCCAGTGTGTGTGTCAGGCTCACAGCGTATACTGTGCCCACTTGCCCAGTGCCACCACTCATATCTGGTGTAACAGTAGTGTAGATTTAAAAAAAAAAAACACTTTTTTGACTGTGTTAAATAATAGCAGTCAGTTTCCTTCACACGTGTGCGTTTAAGTGCCTGCCTGCCAGGGCACAGTGTCACCCCAGTGCAACTCATATCTGGTGTAACAGTAGTGTAGATTTAAAAAAAACAACACTTTGTTAAAAGTATATTATTATAAATGTGTTAGTTATGCAAAACTGGGAAATGGGTAATAAAGGGATTATCTATCTTTTAAAACAATAAAAATTCTGGTCTAGACTGTCCCTTTAAACGGGGAGTTTGGTCTGTCACTGTGAAGCGGGCGTAACCCTTACACTACCTGATCGATACAACATCATACCTGATGTTTTAAAGCACGTTGTTCCAAACAATTTAGCAATGTTAGGTGATTTATGCCCTTTATGGATTAAAACCAGACTCTGCATCAGCTATGTAATTTTCCATGGGAGTTTTGCCATGGATCCCCCTCCGGCATGCCACAATCCAGGTGTTAGTACCCTTGAAACAACTTTTCCATCACTATTGTGGCCAGAAAGAGTCCCTGTGGGTTTTAAAATTCGCCTGCCTATTGAAGTCTTTGGCGGTTCGCCTGGTTCGTCCATTCGCGAACAGTTGTGGAAGTTCGCGTCCGCCGTTTGCGAACGCAAAATTTTAGGTTCGCGACATCACTATACATCACATCTCAATGGGTGGTGATGCTGGCAATATATTCCAAGCAGCATTGCCACTTACATTGACAATGTAAATTAAAGGATCCTTTCAAAAATATCACTCAACCAAGTTAATGTACAGCAGCCTACAAGAATTTAAAGAAACAATGTATCACTGTATTAATGATAAACATTAATACATTTGTTTTGGTCCTTATTCTTTTAATGCAAATACAGAAACCCAATACATATCTTAAACAGCTCTACAAAATTAACCCCTTATGCACCCTAAGCCCCACTGCATTTTAACCCCACTACACTATTAACACTTTACGCATGCTCAGCCACACCGCTCTCTATCCTCTCTAAGCTATTAACCACTTATGCTCTCAGCCCCACCGCATCCTAACCCTTCTAAATAAATACGCTTAAAAAAAAAATCACAAATCTACACAACTTTTAATTAAAACCACAAAAACTAAACTTACACAAAAAATATCACAACACACATCTATCAAATACTAGCAATTAAAGCAAGCCTAATAAAATCTGACAACACAACAAAAAATCAACAACAATAAAGACCCACAAAACCAATCAACAACAACACAGAACCACAACAAAAAAAAAAAAAAACCAACTACTACAAAATAAACAAACCCTAAAACTCTAACACAACAACAAAGCACAACTAATATTAAGCAAACAACCAATAAACAAGAAAACACATTAAACATTTAAATAAGTGAATAAGCAACAATAAAATAAACAAAAAAACAAGCACAATAACGACAATGTAAATCCAATAGATCCTAGCAACAACAAAAAAACAAAACAAAAAGGCTAAAAAAAATGAAGGCCCCCCCCCCCTCAAAAAAACAAGGCTCCTCTTTTTTTGTTCATCAGATGTAAATTCAATGGATCCAGGTGAGGTAAACCATAAGAAAACACAAAGAAACGTTGCCCCCCTCCAAAAAAAAAAGCCCCAAAAAATCCAGGAAGCCTCATTTGTAATTCACAAGCTCCTCTACGACATCAGCAGTGATCTTCCAGGTCAGTGGCGACAGCAGTGGTCCTGCGTAGTGACAGCTCTTCCATGGCAAAGGCAATGGGGCCTAGTTATCAAGCCGTCAACCTCAAATACGCTGGAATTCCGCAGCGTATTTGTGGCGAGGCTGATTCGCCTTAGTTATCAAAGGCTAGAGACCAGCAAAAGTAGAATTTTGTGACGTAAACTTCGATCCGCCGGACTCATTCCGACACAGATCGATTCTTACGCCACTGCAGATGTTCCGCACACAAGTGCGGCACAATCTGACTACTTTTGCTAGTTATCAAAAAACTAGCAGGTACGCTCGGCACTTTTCCGGCCCAGCGTACCTGGTTTTCAAACCGCCACCCTGGAGGCGGCGGATCCCATAGGAATCAATGGGAGTCTGACCATAGCGAAAGTACAAGTTCGCTGCTGCCAGACATCCCATTGATTTCTATGGGAGCTGTCTACACCTAACACCCTAACATGTACCCGAGTCTAAACACCACTAATTTGTCCCCCCTACACCGCCACAACTAAATAAATGTATTACCCCCTAAACCGCCGCTCCCGGAGCCCACCGCAAGCTACTCTATACATATTAAACCCTAAACCGCCGCTCCCTGACCCCGCCGCAACTATAATAAATGTATTAACCCCTAAACCACCGCTACCGGAGCCCACCGCCACCTACATTATACCTAGTAACCCCTATCCTGCCCCCCCTATACCGCCGCCCTCTATAATAAAGTTATTAACCCCTATCCTGCCGATCCAGCACCTCGCCGCAACTAAATAAATAGTTTAACCCCTAAACCGCCGCTCCCGGACCCTGCCGCAACCTATATTAAATTTATTAACCCCTAATCTGCCCCCCCTACACCGTCGCCACCTATAATACATTTATTAACCCCTACCCTGCCCCCCACTACACCGCCGCTACTGTAATAAATTGATTAACCCCTAAACCTAAGTCTAACACTAACCCTAACACCCCCCTAACTTAAATATTAATTAAATAAATCTAAATAATATTTCTATTATGAACTAAATTAATCCTATTTAAAACTAAATACTTACCTATAAAATAAACCCTAATATAGCTACAATATAAATAATAATTATATTGTAGCTATCTTAGGATTTATTTTTATTTTACAGGTAACTTTGTATTTATTTTAGCTAGTTAGAATAGTTATTAAATAGTTATTAACTATTTAATAACTACCTAGCTAAAAGAAATACAAAATTACCTGTAAAATAAATCCTAACCTAAGTTACAATTAAACCTAACACTACACTGTCATTAAATAAATTAAATAAATTAACTACAAATAACTACAATTAAATACAATTACATAAACTAACTAAAGTACAAAAAATAAAAAAAGCTAAGTTACAAAAAATAGGTTACAAACATTTAAAAAATATTACAACAATTTTAAGCTAATTACACCTAATCTAAGCCCCCTAATAAAATAACAAACCCCCCAAAATAAAAAAATGCCCTACCCTATTCTAAATTAAAAAAGTTCAAAGCTCTTTTACCTTACCAGCCCTTAAAAGGGCCTTTTGTGGGGCATGCCCCAAAGAATTCAGCTCTTTTGCCTGTAAAAGAAAAATACAACCCCCCCCAACATTAAAACCCACCACCCACATACCCCTAATCTAACCCAAACCCCCCTTAAAATAACCTAACACTAATCCCCTGAAGATCATCCTACCTTGAGTCGTCTTCACTCAGCCGAGCAGCGATGGAACCGAAGAGGACATCCGGAGCGGCAGAAGTTATCCTCCAAGGGGCGCTGAAGAAATCTTCCATCCGATGAAGTGATCCTCCAGTCGGTGCTGAAGAAGTCTTCCATCCGGGCGATGTCATCTTCCAAGAGGCGCTGAAGAAGTCTTCTATCCGGGCGATGTCATCTTCCAAGTGGGGTCTTCAATCTTCATCCCGCCGACGCGGAACATCCTTCTTTACCGACGGACTACCGACGAATGAAGGCTCCTTTAAGGGACGTCATCCAAGATGGCGTCCCTTCAATTCAGATTGGCTGATAGGATTCTATCAGCCAATCGGAATTAAGGTAGGAAAAATCTGATTGGCTGATTGAATCAGCCAATCAGATTCAAGTTCAATCCGATTGGCTGATCCAATCAGCCAATCAGATTGAGCTTGCATTCTATTGGCTGTTCCGATTAGGGGTTAGTAACTTTATTTAGTTGCGGGAGGCTCTGGGGGCGCTGGTATAGGGGGTAGAACAGTGTAGTTAGTGTGAGTGCTTAGTGACAGGCTAGCAAGAAAGCTGTAAAAAAGCCGAAGAGCAGCGAGATCGGATGAGTGATAACTCTCACAGTCCGCTGCTCATCACCCTGTACTTGGTGCGCGGCTTTTTGACAGCTTTTTTGAAAACTTAGGCGAATTTTTGCAGGTCCGCGGCGGCGATGTGAGGCGAGCTTAGGCGGGCGTATTGGGCCGGCGAAGGCAGGAAAAGTAGACACGTTGATAACTACCCCCCAATGTCTCCTCTCCGGTGGTTTTTGCTCTTTTTCAATAACGATGGCTCCTCTATTTCGAGAACCTATGTTCATGCTGTCTGGCAGTACACAAAATTTAGGATGTCAGTTCCTGCTTTTATAGGGGTGTGCTGGCTTTCCTGTTGGCTGATTTTTCAGGGGTTTTTTTTCAATTTTTCAGCTAATAGAAATCTGTCTCTATTTTTAAAATCAGCCAGTAGGAAAAAAGTATTTTCTATCGGCTAATAGAATGTTTAAATCAGCCAATAGAATTAAATTTTTTTCTTTTAGCTGATTTAAAAAAATCTAGCGGTCAATAGAAAATATTATTTTCATATTGACTGATTTAAAAAAACAGAGCCGACTTTGTATTGGCTGATTTAGAAAAATTTGAAAAATCAGCAAATTGGAATTCCAGCACACCCCAATAAAGTGGGAAACTGACATCCTAAATTCAGTGTGCTAAAGGACAGCATGAAGAAAGGATTCGGAAGATGAGGAGCTGTTGCTTCTGGAGAGGATTCATAGCCCCTAGGGAGGAGAGATTGCTGCTGACATGGAGGAGCTGCCGGGGAGGAGGAACCATCAATACTGGAGAGGAACCATTACTTCCTGAGAAGAGCCATAGCCGCTGAGGTGAAACCATCACCGTTGTCATGAAGGAGTCATTGCCAGGGAAGACCACTGATGTTGCCGCTGGCCTGGAGGACCACTGCTAATAGTGCAGAGGACCTTATGGATTACAAACGGCCCTTCCTGGATTTTTTTTTCATCACCAGGATCCTTTGGATTTACTTCGGATGAAGAAAAGAAGAGAAATTGGGTTTGTTTTTTTGGGCCCTTCATTTTCTGGCTTCTTGTCATTGCCAGGATCCATTGGATTTACATCTGACGAAGACTTCAGGAAGGTGAGTATAAAATAATTGTTGGTTATTGGGCTTGTTTATTTGTGTTTTTTATTGTTGCAGATGTTTTATTTATATGTTTAATGTGTTTTGCTGTTTAGTAGTATGCTTAATTTTACTTGTGCTTTGTTGATGATTTACATAGTTTTAGGATTTATTTTTTTTTAGGTATTGATTTTGTTGTTTTTTGTTGTGGTTCTGTGTTGTTGTTGTCAATTGTTTTTTGTGTTGTCAGATTATATTAGGTTTTGTTTATTTGCTAGTAGTTTTTGAATGTAATTGTGTTACTTTTGTGTATTTTTTTTTTTAGTTGTGGTTTAAATTAAAAGTTGTTAAATTAAAAGATAACCTTAAACTTAGCTCATTCTCCCCTGTTACTGAGGAAGAAGTTTTGGCACTTATACTGCGCTCTCACCTCACTACCTGTCCCCTTGACCCTATCCCCTCACAGCTACTCCCCTCCCTCTCTGCCACCCTTACCCCTATACTCACACACACTTTCAACCTCTCCCTCAGCACCAGTATATTTCCCTCATCGCTGAAACATGCACTGGTCACACCTATCCTCAAAAAACCTTCCCGTGATCCTACCTCCCCATCCAACTACTGCCCTATTTCCCTCCTCCCTCTTGAATCAAAGCTTCTCGAAAAACTAGCTTATGCATGCCTATCCCATTTCTTTACAATAAACTCCCTCCTTGACCCATTGCAATCTGGATTTCGTCCCCATCACTCCACAGAGACAGCAATTGTTAAGGTTACCAACGACCTACTTACAGCAAAATCAAAAGGCCACTTCGCTCTGCTTATCCTCCTTGATCTGTCCGCAGCCTTTGACACTGTTGACCACCCTCTTTTGCTCCAAACCCTCCAATCCTTCGGCATCTGTGACACAGCCCTCTCGTGGCTCTCTTCCAACCTGTCAAACCGTACCTTTAGTGTAGCCTTCTCTGAGGCCTCCTCTGCCCGTCACCACTTTCTGTCGGAGTACCGCAAGGCTCTGTACTCGGTCCCCTTCTCTTCTCAATCTACACATCATCACTAGGTTCCCTAATAAAGTCCCACAGTTTACAATATCATTTGTATGCAGACAACACCCAAATCTACTTATCTGCACCAGACCTATCTTCTTCCTTGCTAACCCGTGTCACTAACTGTCTTTCTAACATCTCTAACTGGCTGTCCTCTCACTACCTCAAGCTAAATCTCTCCAAAACTGAGCTCCTTATTTTCCCCCCTTCTTCTAAACTCTCCACCCCCAATCTCTCTATAACTGTCGACAACTCCATCATTACCCCTACCCCGCACACCCGATGTCTCGGGGTCACATTTGACTAATCTTTCTTTCACTCCTCACATTCAGTCATTGGCTAAAGCCTGCCGCTTCCACCTTAAAAACATCTCTAAAATTAGACACTTCCTTACACAAGACACAACTAAGATTTTAATCCACTCTCTCATTCTTTCCCGCCTCGATTACTGCAACTCTGTCCTCTCTGGTCTCCACACCTGCCACCTAGCTCCTTTACAATCCATAATGAATGCTTCTGCCAGACTCTTCTTCCTTACACATCGCTCTTCATCTGCTGCACCTCTCTGCCAATCCCTTCACTGGCTTCCTCTTGCCTCTAGGATTAAACACAAAATTCTCATTCTGACATACAAAGCCCTCAACTGCACTGTTCCCCCCTATATCTCAGACCTTGTCTCCAGATACTCTCCCTCCCGTCCCCTTCGCTCTGCTGATGACCTCCTACTCTCCTCCTCTCTTGCCACCTCATCACACTCCCATTTACAAGACCTCTCCAGACTGGCTCCCATCATGTGGAACTCTCTGCCTCGCTCCACAAGACTCTCTTCTAGTTTTAAAAGCTTCAAGTGCTCCCTAAAGACTCTACTGTTAGGGGATGCATACAACCTACGCTAACCTTTCTTTATAACAGTTCCTCTCCTCCATTGCTATCCCCTGAACCCCCTTAGCATGTAAGCCTAAGAATCCAGCTGTTTGTAGATCACCTTCTTTAGAGCTGACTACAACAGTGCAACTCTTGGCAGGGCCCTCTACCCATTTCATACAGAAAAAATCTTGAGACCTCAGCGCTGAAATCACAAAGCTGCTGTGTCATTTAAGGAATCCCTCTATCCTTAAAAAATCATATACTTCTAAAACAATTTAACTACTAAGTGTGCAGATACTCTGCTAACTAGTAATTAACACAGCTGTGCTATTCAAAAATAGCTAAATGTGTGCAGTACCAATAAGGGGATGTTGCTTTTTTACAAAAAAATTTCAATTTTATAAACATAAACATAAATTCATAGCATAAAAACACATGAGAACACAATAAATCACAATAAATCACAATATCACAATAAGTCAATGCTATAGCAGTAAAAACATAAAAAACATAACATATAAAAAAAAAAAGAAACAATTAATGGATCGTTTGTTGAAAGACAATGGTATTCCACTAAATGGCGTCTTTCACAATATGATATAAGTCTTTTTGGTCATAGAGTTAAAAAAAAGTCTTTTAGGCAGAATAACAGTGTGAGTTATGTCTCCAAAGCAAGTTAGCTGGTGATTCAGTTAGCGTGGTTGTTAATTGTAAGAAGTCATGCAAAGCTGTATTGGACGAGAAGAAGGATGAAAATCCTTTTACAAGCAAGAAAGTAAATATGGCAAAGGTGCACTTTTTTACTTACACCAGAAGCCAATGATCCGTCTTTGAAGCTGCTTCCAAAATGCCGCCAGTCTGTTCAGCGCCTTCCAAACAATCACGGAGGGTACTCTGTCAGTACATTCAAGCTCCAGGAGTCTCTCACGCTGTCAGAACGTTGCAGCTACGGAAGCCTAAGGTGGACACAGTACAGAGCAATGCGTTTCGGCTTTCCAAAAGCCTTTCTCAAGCTCAATACTGACATGTCTGTTATCCTCCTATTTGTACCGTCTTCTTAAAGGCATAGTGCCGTTTTAGTTAACAATTGTGCATATGTATATACAAACTTATACAACAATGGAGGAAAAACAGGAGAGATTTTTTTGTTTGCAATAAACTAGCATTTGCTGAGCTCACTCATAGACAGATATACAAAGAGAAAGCCAAATCGTAAAACATATAATACGAGGTACATATAAAATATCACAAGTGATAAAGAAAAATGGGATTGAATTAAAAAACTAGGATAAAAAATATAATGACATATTCTTACTAACCAAATATTTTCTAAAAATGTATTCATTTAAAAGGAGTCGTATATTTAAAATATATATATTCGCTGTTGGAAATTCAAAAGAGCAGTACTCTATTGGCAATTCATTGTTAATCCCTAAGAGTAAAATTCAATTAGTGATATCATTCTAATCACGTGTATAAATAAATAGTATAAAATTAAAAATTGATATCATAAAATCACTACCCTGATGCTCTCTTCAAGAACTATATATATGATCTTTACTGTATGTTGAATGTAATAAATACTAAGGATAAAATTTAAAATTAGAGAAAGGTTCCTATAGTTAATCCCTAAGTTTAGGAGTAGATTTAGTTAGTGATGGGCAAATATAATAAAAAGTAATAATAATAATAATAATAAATAGGATGATTAAAAAATGATTAAAAAAATGATTATTTTTTTTTTTAGTAATCTGGACCAAATTCATATTCAGAGGTGCCTTTGGATTTTACAGAGGATTCTCTATATATAACCTAACCCAAATTTGAATAATATATGATGTTGGTATCGATTTATTTTAAGTGACAGTTTAAGTCTAATTCCAAATTAAGACCACAAGGAGTTAAAGTACCTAATTGGAATATCCATTTTCCTTCTCTTTTTAGAATTTCATTATGGAGGTCTCCTCCTCTCCAATGATTGGAGACCTTATCAACCCCCATGAAACTGAAATGCTTTAAATTTGCATTATTACAGGTTGAAAAGTGCCTGGGTACAGGGAGATCTTTATTGCGCTCTTTGTTGTGATTTTCAATTGATAGAATGTGCTCCCTTATTCTGTCCCGTAGGGGCCTTTCTGATTCCCCCACATATTGGGATCCACATTTGCACTCTATTACATAAATCACATTTCTGTCAGTGCATCTAATCATCTGTGGAATTTTGAATATATCCTTATTAGAATTTGATTTTATTTCTTTTTTCTTCATGCCATATTGGCATGATTTGCACTTATGACAGGGAAAGTAGCCTTTTAAGTCCTTTCCCCATAAATCTTTCTTTTTTTTATCTTGTACTTTTTTTAAATCTGAAGGGGCAAGTTTCATTTTCAGATTCCTTGCCTTTTCTATAAACAATTTGAGGTTTATTAGGCAAAAGTGGACCTAATTTGTCGTCCAGTTTTAGGATACTCCAATGTTTTCTTAAGATTTTTTCTATCAGATTTTTATTGCCACTATAGGTTGTAATAAATGGTAGAAAAGGAGAAGTTTTCTCCTCCTTTTTTCTTCGATTATTACTTAGAATTGTATCTCTATCTTGGCTGCGTACATTCTTTATAGTTCCTTCTAGAGTTTCCACAGGGTATCCCCTATCTAGAAATTTTTCTTTTAGCATCTCTGACTGAGTGTCATAATCTGATAAAGAACTGCAATTTTTTCTTATTCTTAAAAACTGCCCTTTCGGGATATTTGTCTTCCATTGAGTGTGATGGCAACTTAATTGGTGTATGAAATTGTTTGCATCTACCTGCTTGAAATGGGTCTTGGAATTCAATTTATTATCTCTTACAAAAATATCCAGATCTAGAAATTGTATAGCAGTTTTACTTTTTTCCCATGTAAATTTTAGATTTATTTCATTTTGGTTCATAGATTAAATAAATTCATCTAGATTTTCTTCACTGCCACGCCAAATCATAAAAATATCATCTATGTACCCTCTGTAGGAGACCAGGTTTGACCCCAGTTGGCTGTTCTCTAGGAAGATCTTTTCCCAAATGCCCATAAATAAATTGGCATAACTGGGGGCAAACCTGGTCCCCATAGCGGTACCTTGGTCTTGGTTATAAAAATCATTCATAAATGAAAAATAATTGTGTTTCAGGATGAATATTATGCAGTCTATAATAAACTCCTTCTGTTCTACTGGAATAACTTCATCCTGATTCAGGAAATATTTTATTGGCTCCACACCATCTCTATGTGCTATACAGGTGTAGAGGGAAGAGACGTCACAGGATACAAGGAAGTCTCCTTCCTGCCAATCTATATCCTTTAATACATTTAAGACATCTTTTAAGTAAGATGGTAGGCCTTTGACATATTGTTGTACAGGCCGATGTACTCAGATAGATTTGAGGTAATGGAGCCTATCCCTGAGATAATAGGCCTCCCAGGAGGATTATCAGTAGATTTATGTATTTTGGGAAGACTGTACAGGAGAGGTATTTTTGGATAATCTGGTAATAAATAATTTTTCTCTTTCTCTGTCAGTATTCCCTTCTTGTATCCTGCGTATAAAAGTTCTCTCAAGGAGTCTCCATATTCTGTTGTTGGATTATAGTTCAATTTTCTATAAGTGTTTACATCTCCTAAGATGGTTTGGCACATACTGGTATACTGTTTTTTAGTCATAATCACAATGCCACCACCTTTATCGGCAGGTTTTATTATTAAGTTATCATCACTTTCCAGATCTCTAATGACATTCAATTGTTTCTTACTCAGATTATTTTTTGAGTTTATCTATTTTTGTTTTGTTAATATTTTCAATGTTCCTTAGTATTAATTTTTTGAAAGTTTCTACCTGTGGTCCCTTATCATATTTCGGATAAAAACAAGATTTTTCTCTTAGATTAGTATGTTTGAATTTATCCTGTAAAGAATTATCTTGTTTCAGCTGTGGTTCATTTCTCATGTACCATCTCTTAACTGTCAATTTTTGAATGAATTTGTGGGCATCAATATATGTCCCAAATTTGTCCAATTTCGCAGTGGGTGCAAATGTTAGGCCCTTACTTAAGACCTCTTCTTGTGATTTGTTTAATGTTTTTCCACTCAAGTTGAAAATTCCCTTATTAACTGTACTAATTTTATTCATGATTTTTTTGTTTTTTGGGCCATTCTAGATCCTCCTCTCTTTCTGAGGATCTTCTTTTTCTTCCCTCTCTTTGTGTTAAAGTGAAGGTAAAGTTTTTCGTTTTTGCAGCCTGTATTCTATTCCTCATCTAATATATAGTATGATCGCAACTTTTTTTTAATTTTTTTTATATATATTATTTTTATAAATACACTTTATATTTACATTCACGGCCGTTCCTAGCTCTGCCCTCCATGTATTTCTGGATAATTGCCTTTATTACGTACAGAGCGGTCCCACCCGCTCTGTACGTACTTCAAATGCGCGTTCCCGATTGCCGGAACAATTGCGCATGCGCACCATTCCCCATACAATCGATTTGCGCCTGCGTGACCCAAAAAATGTTATGCCTAAAGTGCAGGCGTCAATCGTTGCAACATAGTATTCAATGACTAGCTATTCATTCACTACTATGTTGTAAGCGAATTGTGAACGCTGCAAGGGCCCGATCCGATATGCAGCGTCGCCCACAAATGCCGGCGACGCTGAAATTTGCGCTGGTTTGGTATCCTATATACGAGCGTAACCTAGAAGTTACGCTCGTATATTTCTGCCGTCGCCCATAGTTTTTTGGGCCATAGGCAGGTATACCAAACCAGCGCAGTTTGGTATCCAATATACAGCGTAAGGACTTACGTGGCAAAAATGGAGAAATCTTACTCCATTTTCACCTCGCCACAAAAAGCAGCCGTAGTAAGCCTTACGCTGTCTATTGGAGCGCCGTAACTCCCTAAACTAGCTACAAAATAAACCTAACACCTAACGCATGCGCAATGTCTATCTACCTGTCAACCACGATCCCCCGCCACAATCCCTAATAAAGTGTTTAACCCCTAAACCGCCGCTCCCGGACCCTGCCGCCACCTACATTAACTACCCCCTAATGTGATCCCCCTACACCGTCGCCAACAATATTAAACTACCCCCTAAAGTGAGCCCCTTACACCGCCGCCATCTACCTTACCTACCCACTAAAGTGAGCCCCTTACACCGCCGCCATCTACCTTACCTACCCCCTAATGTGAGCTCCTACCCCGCCGCCATCCATTTTAAAATTATTAACCCCTAATTTAATCCCCCTACCCCGCCGCCACCTATATTAAATTAATTAACCCCTAATCTAATCCCCCTACCCCGCCGCCAGCTATATTAAATTATTTAACCCCTAAAATACTAAACTATCCCTACCACTAAACCCAAGTCTAACCCTACAAATAGCCCTGAAAAGGGCTTTTTGCGTGACATTACCCCAAAGTAAACTGCTCAATTGCCAGCCCTTAAAAGGGCTTTTGGCGGGGCTTTGTCACAAAGTAATCAGCTCTTTTGCATCTAATCTAAATCCCCCTACACCGCGGCCACCTATAATAAATGTATTACCCCCTAATCTAATCCCCCTACACCGGCGCTACCTATAATAAATGTATTAACCCCTAATTTAATCCCCCTACACCGCCGCCTATATTAAACACATTAACCCCTAATCTAATCACCCTACACCGCCGCCAGCTATATTAACTATATTAACCCTAATTATATTAGGGTTAATATCGTTATTATATTATCTATATATTAAGTATAATAACCCTATCTAACTCTAACATCCCTAACTAAACTCTTATTAAAATAAATCTAATATTAATATTATTCATGAAAATATTCCTATTTAAATCTAAATACTTACCTATAAAATAAACCTTAAGATAGCTACAATATAATTAATAATTACATTGTAGCTATTTTAGGGTTTATATTTATTTTACAGGTAACTTGGTATATATTTTAACTAGGTACAATAGCTATTAAATAGTTAATAACTATTTAATAGCTACCTAGTTAAAATAATTACCTGTAAAATAAATCCTAACCTAAGTTACAAATACACCTACACTATCAATAAATTAAATAAACTACAAATATCTAAACTAAAATACAATAAAATAATCTAAACTAAATTACACAAAAAAACAAACACTAATTTACAAAAAATAAAAAAAATATCACAAGATTTTTAAGCTAATTACACCTATTCTAAGCCCCCTAATAAAATAATAAAGCCAATTCAAGTTCAATCCGATTGGCTGATTGGTTCAGCCAATCGGATTGAACTTGAATCTGATTGGCTGATTCAATCAGCCAATCAGATTTTTCTACCTTAATTCCGATTGGCTGATAGAATCCTATCAGCCAATCAGAATTCGACGGACGCCATCTTGGATGACGTCATTTAAAGGTACCTCATTCCTCGTTTAGTCTTCGTGCCGGATGGATGCTCCGCAGCGGAGGAGCGAAGAAAGAAGATTGAAGATTCTGCTTTGCTTGAAGACATCGCCGGATGGAAGAAGACATCGCCGGATGGAAGAAGACTTGTCTGCCGCTTGATTGGACATCGTCCGGATCGGATGAAGAGTTCGGCCCGGCTGGGTGAATACAAGGTAGGGAGATCTTCAGGGGGGTAGTGTTAGGTTTATTTAAGGGGGGTTTGGGTGGGTTTAGATTAGGGGTATGTGGGTGGTGGGTTGTAATGTTGGGGGGTGGTATTGTGTTTATCTTTACAGGCAAAAGAGCAGTTTTCTTTGGGGCATGCCCCGCTAAAGGCCCTTTTAAGGGCTGGTAAGGTAAAAGAGCTTTGAACTTTTTAAATTTAGAATAGGGTAGGGAAATTTTTTTATTTTGTGGGGCTTTATTATTTTATTAGGGGGCTTAGAATAGGTGTAATTAGCTTAAAAATCGTGTAATATTTTTTTTTATTTTTTGTAATTTAGTGTTTGTTTTTTTTGGTAATTTAGTTTAGTTTAATTTATTGTATTTTAGTTTAGATATTTGTAGTTTATTTAATTTATTGATAGTGTAGGTGTATTTGTAACTTAGGTTATGATTTATTTTACAGGTACATTGGTAATTATTTTAACTAGGTAGCGATTAAATAGTAAATAATTATTATGCCTGAGGCGGACTGAGAAACGCGTAGCAATTAAATACTTGTTTTTAGACAGACCCCGTTTTTCTGTGCCTTTTTAATATTACTACTGTTTGCAGTGGTTATACCTAGTTTGGTTATTTATCCGTTTGCTCCATACACTGACATTGCAAACTCGTTTGGAAACAAGGCTGATCGTGTGAGCAGTTACCTTTTGGGATAAACAACACAGCCCTTTGGACTTCCATAGTGGCGATCCGGCTCGCTAGACGACTCATAGCCGACTCCATCCACCTCTTCTGACCCATTCATAGGTCTCCCGGGTGAGACCCCCAGCGTACTGACTGCTGGTCCTGAATGTCAGCCCGCCTGTATGCACCCAGTTGGTTCTAGGTGCCACTCCACTTGTGAGTAGATTTTATTATAACTACTGCTTTCCAGTGTTCCAAACTGATTCACACTATGTTGGCGCCCCTTGTTTTTCTATTCTTCTAGATTTCCTGATTCATCACACCTTGGATTCAAGCGGAGCAAGCCATTTGTTTTGATCCTTTGAACTTTTGTTCTTTATATATCCTTTACATTGAATTTGGACTTTTTATTTCTGAACACTTATCACATATTGGACTTTGCAGTTTTTTGAGTTTAATCAATTTCAACAGTTCACATATTTTGTTGCAAGTTTTCAGGTTTTTGTAATATTCAAATTGATTTTTTGTTTAGGTATAACAATTGTTTCATGATTTTTTGTTTTTTGTTTAATGTATCACAATTGTTTCAAGTCTTATGGTTTGTAACAAGTCACACATTCTCTCTTGATCAACAAAATTTCACCCAATTATATACACATATACACTTCTACTCTTACATACTTATTTGTCACGGCTCAACTCACACGTTACTAGAGGGAGCTTCATTCACATCTATACATTTTTTATTAATACTTAGCCCGTCCCCTTCGTTTTTTCTTATAGAAAATACTTTTATATCCTGTAAAATAAATATAAACCCTAAAATAGCTACAATGTAATTATTAATTACATTGTAGCTATCTTAGGGTTTATTTTATAGGTAAGTATTTAGATTTAAATAGGAATATTTTCATTAATAATATTAATATTAGATTTATTTTAATAAGAGTTTAGTTAGGGATGTTCGAGTTAGATAGGGTTATTATACTTAATATATAGATAATATAATAACGATATTAACTATATTAACCCTAATATAATTAGGATTAATATAGTTAGTATAGCTGGCGGCGGTGTAGGGGGATTCAATTAGGGGTTAATATTTTTAAAATAGATGGCGGCGGGGTAGGTAAGATAGATGGCGGCGGGGTAGCTAAGGTAGATGGCGGCGGGGTAGGTGGGGTAGATGGCGGCGGGGTAGCTAAGGTAGATGGCGGCGGGGTAGATGGCGGCAGGGTAGGTAAGGTAGATGGCGGTGGGGTAGCTAAGGTAGATGTCGGCGGGGTAGATGGGGTAGATGTTGGCGGGGTAGATGGGGTAGATGGCGGCGGGGTAGATGGGGTAGATGTCGGTGGGGTAGATGTTGGCGGGTTAGATGGGGTAGATGTCGGCAGGGTAGATGGGGTAGATGTCGGTGGGGTAGATGGGGTAGATGGCGGCGGGGTAGATGTCGGCGGGGTAGATGGGGTAGATGTCGGCGGGGTAGATGGGATAGATGTCGGCGGGGTAGATGGGATAGATGTCGGCGGGGTAGATGGGATAGATGTCGGTGGGGTAGATGGGGTAGATGTCGACGGGGTAGATGGGGTAGATGTCGGCGGGGTAGATGGGGTAGATGTCGGTGGGATAGATGTCGGCGGGGTAGATGGGGTAGATGTCGGCGGGGTAGATGGGGTAGATGTCGGCGGGGTAGATGGGGTAGGTGGCGCAGGGGTAGATGGCGCAGGGGTAGATGGCGGTGGGGTAGCTAAGGTAGATGGCGGCGGTTTAGGGGTTAATAACTTTATTAGGTAGCGGCGGGGTCCGGGAGCGGCGGTTTAGGGGTTAAACACTTTATTATTGATTGCGGCGGGGGATTGCGGACCGCGGTTGACAGGTAGATAGACATTGCGCATGCGTTAGGTGTTCGGAATTGTTTGCGCATGTGCTACATGTGAACAAGCATGGATTGTCAATGACGATTTGTTAGGGAACGCATGCGCAGTTTGATCGCGTTACGTGTGCAAAAAGGGGCTGGGCGCCACGGGGTATGAGCTATAATTCGTTAAGGGCAATGTCAATCAAATTAGATACGAGGGACAAGATGGCGGGCGGAGGAAGAAAGTAAGCGAAGTAGGGTTATAAATTCTTCGATTATGGTTTTAGTCTTAAATTATAAAAAAATTATGAATTAAACTAACGTTTATTTTAGGTAATTAACAAGATGAGGAAGAGTGGTGAACGTGACTTGACATTCACTTTAATTGTTTGGTGTCTTTTATTTGACCCTCTTCTAAAAAATGAGATGTAGATGAAGAGTTGTTTATAGAAAAGCAAGGAATCTGAAAATGAAACTTGCCCCTTCAGATTTAAAAAAAGTACAAGATAAAAAAAAGAAAGATTTATGGGGAAAGGACTTAAAAGGCTACTTTCCCTGTCATAAGTGCAAATCATGCCAATATGGCATGAAGAAAAAAGAAATAAAATCAAATTCTAATAAGGATATATTCAAAATTCCACAGATGATTAGATGCACTGACAGAAATGTGATTTATGTAATAGAGTGCAAATGTGGAGCCCAATATGTGGGGGAATCAGAAAGGCCCCTACGGGACAGAATAAGGGAGCATATTCTATCAATTGAAAATCACAACAAAGAGCGCAATAAAGATCTCCCTGTACCCAGGCACTTTTCAACCTGTAATAATGCAAATTTAAAGCATTTCAGTTTCATGGGGGTTGATAAGGTCTCCAATCATTGGAGAGGAGGAGACCTCCATAATGAAATTCTAAAAAGAGAAGGAAAATGGATATTCCAATTAGGTACTTTAACTCCTTGTGGTCTTAATTTGGAATTAGACTTAAACTGTCACTTAAAATAAATCGATACCAACATCATATATTATTCAAATCTGGGTTAGGTTATATATAGAGAATCCTCTGTAAAATCCAAAGGCACCTCTGAATATGAATTTGGTCCAGATTACTAAAAAAAAATTTAATCATTTTTTAAATCATCCTATTTATTATTATTATTACTTTTTATGATGTTTGCCCATCACTAACTAAATCTACTCCTAAATTTAGGGATTAACTATAGGAACCTTTCTCTAATTTTAAATTTTATCCTTAGTATTTATTACATTCAACATACAGTAAAGATCATATATATAGTTCTTGAAGAGAGCATCAGGGTAGTGAATTTATGATATAAATTTTTAATTTTATACTATTTATTTATACACGTGATTAGAATGATATCACTAATTGAATTTTACTCTTAGGGATTAACAATGAATTGCCAATAGAGTACTGCTCTTTTGAATTTCCAACAGCGAATATATATATTTTAAATATATGACTCCTTTTAAATGAATACATTTTTAGAAAATATTAGGTTAGTAAGAATATGTCATTATTTTTTTTTATCCTAGTTTTTTAATTCAATCCCATTTTTCTTTATCACTTGTGATATTTTATATGTACCTCGTATTATATGTTTTACGATTTGGCTTTCTCTTTGTATATCTGTCTATGAGTGAGCTCAGCAAATGCTAGTTTATTGCAAACAAAAAAATCTCACCTGTTTTTCCTCCATTGTTGTATAAGTTTGTATATACATATGCACAATTGTTAACTAAAACGGCACTATGCCTTTAAGAAGACGGTACAAATAGGAGGATAACAGACATGTCAGTATTGAGCTTGAGAAAGGCTTTTGGAAAGCCGAAATGCGTTTCTCTGCACTGTGTCCACCTTAGGCTTCCGTAGCTGCAACGTTCTGACAGCGTGAGAGACTCCTGGAGCTTGAATGTACTGACAGAGTACCCTCCGTGATTGTTTGGAAGGTGCTGAACAGATTGGCGGCATTTTGGAAGCAGCTTCAAAGACAGATCGTTGGCTTCTGGTGTAAGTAAAAAAGTGCACATTTGCCATATTTACTTTCTTGCTTGTAAAAGGATTTTCCATCCTTCTTCTCGTCCAATACAGCTTTGCATGGCTTCTTACAATTAACAACCACGCTAACTGAATCACCAGCTAACTTGCTTTGGAGACATAACTCACACTGTTATTCTGCCTAAAAGACTTTTTTTTAACTCTATGACCAAAAAGACTTATATCATATTGTGAAAGACGCCATTTAGTGGAATACCATTGTCTTTCAACAAACGATCCATTCATTGTCTCTTTTTTTTTATATATGTTATGTTTTTTTATGTTTTTACTGCTATAGCATTGATTTATTGTGATATTGTGATTTATTGTGATTTATTGTGTTCTCATGTGTTTTTATGCTATGAATTTATGTTTATGTTTATAAAATTTACATTTTTTTGTAAAAAAACAACATCCCCTTATTGGTACCGCACACATTTAGCTATTTTTGAATAGCGCAGCTGTGTTAATTACTAGTTAGCAGAGTATCTGCACACTTAGTAGGTAAATTGTTTTAGAAGTATATGACCTCTACCCATTTGATCCCTATAATTGTTTTGTTGTACTCCGTCTTTGTTTATAGCACTGCGGAATCTGTTTGTGCTCTACAAATAACCGATAATAATAATAATAATAATTTGTTGGGCTGGAGGTTAAAAGGTTAGAGGTGTTAGGTTTGGCTGGGAGTGATGGTAAGTGGTTAATATCTTAGAGGGGTTAGGGTGCAGTGTGATTGAGAGCATGTAATGGCTTAATAATGTAGTGGAATTAGGTTGTGCTGGGCTTAAGGGCAAGTTAGTCGTTAATTGTGTCGTTGCTTGCAATGGGGGTGAAGGCAGGTAAGAGATTAATATTTTAGTGAGGTTAGGTTGCACTGGGGGTTAGGGTGCTTAATGGGTTAATAGTGTAGTGAGGTTAGGTTGTGCTGGGATGAAGAGTTAATAGTTTAGAGGTGCATTATATGTATATACAATGTTAGTTATATGCATTTTCTTCCATAATGCATATTATTTTAATTATTGCATTGATTCTAAAGAGCTGTTTTTTGTGTGTTCTATTTAAAAAACAAAACAATATTTATTTTAAATTATATAAATATATAAATATGTTATACAAGTCAGTGGGCTAGATTATAAGTGGAGCGCTAAAAATTGCTTGCGTGCAAGCAATATTAGTGCTCAACTTTGTAATACCAGCTCATGATTATGGGAGCATGCTTCCATAGGCTCCTATGGGAGCCTCGTTCTGATGCCATCACAGACAGCATCAGAACCTTGTGCACCGAAGGGGGTAAGTTGCACAGCGATAGGCAGCATTTTTAAATTTATATGTATATTAGTACATACATATATATTTATGTACAAAAAGCAGCCAGAGGGAAAAAGAGAAAAGTTTTCCCCTGGTTGCCAAAATTATACACTTATAGCACTCTGGTAATCACATACATATAGAAAAAGTAATAATATTAGAGTAAGTAAGGTGCTTGTGTGACAGTTTCCACAAACTTGAAATTAAAATATTTTTTTTTAATCAAATACAATTTAAAACATGGGTATTTTAAAACCAATGGTTCAGAGACCTATTGAGCCTACAGTACAACAGAAAACAGTAACACACAAATTTAATCCTGCTAAAGTTAAAGGGACAGTCAAGTCCCCAAAAAACTTTCATGTTTCAAATAGGGCATGTAATTTTTTTTATTTTTTATTTTTATTTATAACCAACAACGAATACAAGATCCATGATAACAAAAAAAACATAAAATATTTCAGTTATCAGACATGTTATGTTCGCACCAAAGAAAGACAAAGAAAAAAAAACAATATCAGGCAAACATATAATGCATATTACAAGTCATATACACAGTAAATTAAACTGAGTTATCTACCATTTAGCACAATACTCATTGTTGGGGTTTTTAATTATTTAAGAAAAGGAAGAAAAAAAAAAAAAGAGAGAAGAGGAAAAAAAAAAAAAAAAAAAAGAAGGGAAGGGAGGGAAATAAGGGAGAGGGGAAGGGGAAAAAAGGATCCCGATTCTCTCTAGCCCTCACCGCCTACCAAATACCCAACAGAACCATCTCCGAGTTCTTAAATGGAGAGATCAAATAATCAATTTCTCTCTCAGGGAAAATCTTAATGAACGGTGCCCATTTATCGAAAAATTTCCTTACACCTAATTCATTATCTATGTTCGTATATTTTTGTTCTAAGACACATTGTTTCTTTAAGTGATTCCTAATTTCGGAGATGGTTGGTATTGATTTGGATTTCCATTTTTTACATATCAGATATCTAGTAGCCAAAATAGACAAGTTTACTAGTTTCTCATTAGGCTGGCACCTATCTTCAGATTTTAGACATAGTATAACCTGGAACAGTGACAGCGCTAATGGTTCAATTTTTAGTTTATTCTTAAGCCAGTATTCTAATTTGCTCAATAAGTTTCTCAGCCTAGGGCAATGCCAGAACATGTGAATTAGGTCTGCAGCTAAGTAGGAGCATTTGGGGCATTTATTAAATTCCTGATTTTGGACTCTAAGGCCCCTTTCCGGGGTGAAGTATGCCCTATGCAAAAGTTTTAGATGAGCATCACGCCAGTTAGAAGAAAGAGTAGTTTTTATTATTTTATTAACTGATAATTGGATTGTATTCGATTCAATATTACTATGTGGAATTAAGGTATTCCAAGTCAAAGCCAGATTCTCCAGAATAGAAGTGCCTCTACTAAGGCCCAACATATAATAACAGGGAGCAATGGACATAGAGCTATTTTTAGTTATTACTAGCCAATTTTCCAATTTGCCCAAAGTCCAGCTCCATCCAATCTTATGGGCAAGATCTACGACATAATGCCTTATCTGCAGATACGCAAAAAAGTCTCTGTTAGACAAATTGAATTCACTCCTCAGCTCTTCAAAGGACTTGACACACTTTCTATCCTGGTCAACTAAGTAAATAACCCTATCCAATCCCTTATTGTGCCATCTATTAAAGACCGAAGAGTCTAGGCCTGGTTGAAAATTCGGGTTTCTAATCAATGGAAGATATTTTGAAGCTATACATCTTATTGAAAAAGCTTTGGTTAGCTTAAACCATGCTTTGAGGGTATTCAAGATAAATTTAAGTTCTTTAACGCTTATTGGAAGATCTCTGGGATCCAAGTGCGCCAAGGCCACTGGTGAGTATGGTTCACATATATTTAGTTTGAGTTCATTATTTAAGACATAGTTCTTGGAAGAGATCCAGTCCGTTACTATGCGAGCTAGAAAACATAGATTATAAGATCTTAAATTTGGTAATGCCAGGCCTCCCAGCTCTCTTGGAACTGCCAATTTAGAAAGGGCTATCTTGGATCTTTTCCCCTGCCAAATAAATTGCCTAATTGCTGAGTTCATTGACCGTACATCTTTTTCGAAAAGGATTACTGGGACATTCTGTAGGATGTAAAGCAGCTTTGGAAGAAGTACCATTTTGAGTAGAGCTGACCGTCCAGATATTGAAAGTGGTAAATTTTGCCAGGCCTTAAGCCTTACTTTTAAATGCGCAAGCATTGGGGTTATGTTTACTTTATATAGATCCCTTAAATTGATTGGGATATTAATACCTAAGTATTTCATTGATTCCATTACCACTCTGAAAGGTAAATCTAAGTTACTACTAGTGTTTTTTTTAAGCCAAACTAACTCAGATTTTGTAGCATTTACTTTATACCCTGAGAATGCACCAAAATGATCAGTGATTTTCAGAAGCTTTGGAATATTCTGAGCCGTGTTGGAGAGGTAAACAAGTAAATTGTCTGCATATAGACCGATTTTCATTTCATGGTTTCGGATTTTAATACCCTCCAAAGAGCTCCTGATCATAATTGCCAAAGGTTCTATGGCTACATCGAAAAGGAGCGGGGAGAGAGGACAACCCTGACGAGTGCCCCTATCTAATGCAATTGGAGAGGAAATGTCATTATTAATAATCAGGCATGTGAAAGATTGATTATATAAATTCTCGACAAATTTAGGGATATTGCCCTCAATCCCAAACTTTGATAGGGAGAAAATTATATGCTTATGGATTACTAAGTCAAAGGCCTTTTCTGCGTCAATTGACAAAATGGCCAGGTCTGGGAAGTCCTCCCTCCCCGCCCCCTGTGGAGACAGTTCCTGGATATATTCCATAGTAACAAGTAGTTCTCTAATTTTTGCTGAGGAGTTGCGAAAAGCCGGCTTGGTCCGGGTGGATTACTTTGGATAGAATAGTCTGAAGCCTAGTTGTTAAAATTGAAGAAAGGATTTTGTAGTCTGAATTTAGCAGTGCAATTGGTCTATAAGACTCTTTGCGTGTAGGGTCCTTCCCCTCTTTTAAAATCAATGTAGTAAATGAAGACGCGAAAGAAGGTGTGACCTGTTTATTATTTATAAAGATATCATTGTACAAATTGCCCAAATAAGGGACTATCTCTGATGATAGAATTTTATAAAACTCATTGGGTAATCCATCTGGCCCAGCCGCTTTGTTGAGAGAGAGTTTGCTGATTGTTTTTTCAATTTCTTCCCTTGTGATGGGAGAGTTAAGTCTGTCTATTGCTTCAGAAGTGGCCGTAGGAAATGTAATTTTACTCCAAAATTCAGTCACTTTCTCTGTGTCAAACTCCTTGCCAGTGTAAAGTTCTTGAAAATATTGATGAAATATATTTGAGATTTCTTCAGGCTTAGATAGATGTTTCCCATTATGCTGAATTTTATCTATGGTAGGTTTTTTATTCTCGTTCTTAATTAATTTAGCTAACATCTTACCGGACTTATTACCAAATCTATGCAATTTAGCTTGCAGTCTAAGCTCATTGTGAGTTTCCTGGGTTAGGTAAAAAGTATCTCTTGCAGCTTTGGCACGAATATATCTTGCCCAATTTAAGGGAAGTCTATCAAGTAAATAAAGATTGTAAGAGTTAATCACTGAGTTACAAACTTCCTTCTCTCTTGCCTTCCTTCTCTTGTTCTGTATAGCAGTATATGCAGTAATTTCCCCTCTGAGAACTGCTTTAGCAGTTTCCCAGAAGATATCAGTACGGTCTACATAGCTATTATTAAATTGAGCGTATTCCTTGAATTTATTCCTAAGCCACTCCTTGAATTTCAGATCAGTGAAAGAATAATAGGGAAAAAAGAATCGCAAAGTCTTTAATTTTGGTTGAGCAAAGTTAAGCTCGAGGGAAATAGGCCCATGATCTGACAAAAAAATTGGCATTATCCCTGTTTTTACCTTTGCAGAGCTTAGGCGGTCATCGATTAAAAACAGATCAATCCTAGATAGAGTTTTATGGGCCTTAGATAGACATGTGAAATCCTGAGTATCAGGATTCTGAGATCTCCAGATATCTCGTAAAGCTAGGATCTGTTTAATTTTATTAATCATTTTAAAATCAAGGCTATCTTTCTTTTGTTTCAGGAGCTTAGTGTCTCTTCTGAGTCTGTCTATAGGACATTGTAGAGCCATATTGAAATCCCCCCCCAGGATTAGGTGGCCTTCACTGCTAATAAGGAGCTTGGCCTGTAATGAATCCCAAAAGTCAGGGTCAGTTTTATTTGGGCCATAGACATTACAAATTGTATATTTCACCTGACCTACTTTCAGTTTGACCACAACGTACCTCCCCCCAGGGTCGACCTCGGAATGTAAAATCTCCACTTGGACTCTTTTACCTATAAAAATTGCGACCCCCCTTTTCTTACCAGAGCTTGGAGCCGCTAAAACCTCCTTTACCCAGGATGATTTAAGTTTTAATGATTCCTCTAAATTTAGGTGAATTTCCTGTATAAGTCCAATATCAGCCTGGGCTTTCCGTAAATGTGTCAAGATTGCCTTCCGTTTAATGGGGGACGATATTCCCCCTACGTTCCAGGATATAATTTTAAGATTATCTAGTTTTTGCGTCATATCTCTCTATAACATATAGTGAGATAAAGAATGTTAGAGAAGCAGGGGGAGGGAGAGAGAACAGGGCGGGAGAAGAAACAACAAAACAAATGAAAAAAAAAAAGGGAAAACAAGAAAAAAAGAAAAAGAGGGGATTTCTTATCCCCAGCCCTAAAGCTACCTTCACCATACACCTGTCTTTAGGAAGGAAAAACTGGAATTATAACTTGTATTTATGTGTCTAGGGTCTTAAAAAGATTTTCTGCAGTTTGGCCATCTTCAATTATGTGTGTTGTCCCTTTTACTACCACTTTAAGTTTAGTGGGATAAATCAAGGCCGCTCTATAGCCTTGTTGAATGAATTTAGAACAAATCGGGGCCAGCCTTTTTCTCTTTAAGGCTGTATCTGCCGAAAAATCTTGAAAGATCAAGATCCTATTATCCTCTATAGTAATTGGTTGATTTTTACGAAAATACTGCAGTAGTAGATTTTTATCATTATAATTGAGCAGTCTTGCAACTACAGGTCTAGGTCTACTACTCTTGTTACTGTCCGAGCGAGGAGCACCTATTCTGTGGGCTCTTTCAACTATAATCGGTGGATATGTAGATGGAACTTTTAAAGCTTTAATGAGTGTGTCAGAAATGAAAGTATCAAGATTTTCAAATTGTTTGCTTTCAGGAAGTCCAATTATTCTTAAATTGTTCCGTCTGGAACGATTTTCAAGATCCTCCAATCTATCCATCATTTTTTGTAAATTTTTGGTTGAAGTCTCAATTTTAGCACTATGTGAAATTACTTGATCTTCCAGATCCAAGACCCTCTGCTCTACTTCCTGGAGCCTATTCGAGAATTGCCTTACCTCTTGAGTTAAAGAGGAGATATCTTGTTTAATTTCAGATTTAAGTGTCTCAAATTTAGGAGTAAGTGCCTCTGCGATGTTAGTTACTAACGTCTGCATGTTGAGAATTTCAGGTATTGCTGCGGGATTAATAGGATTAATTTGGAGGTCAGTGACTGAGTCCTGTGTATTCTTGAGTTTCCTGTCTCTATGCCTCCCTGCCATATTTGGGGAGGGTGTTTTAAGAGAGTTAGAGAGAAATTTGTCCATGTACCACGTGATTGGGGGTGAAGGTGAAGAAGGAATTGTTTAATAAAACGTTCCTAATGATTTAGTGCAATAGAAAAAAAACAAGGAAAAGGGGGGGAAGGTGATTCTGAGTGTGATGTTAAAGTTATTAATTAAAGGAGAGTGAAGTTGTGCCAGTGCAAAAAGAGTGGAAGACTAGTGTAATAGGGCACCAGGGCCCAAAAAAAGTGCAAAGAGCTCAAAGCCCGATGATTATGTGGATTATAGAGAGTGATACAGATGTGTTACCCGTGAATTATAATTATGTGGATTTGGATAGAACACCCTTTCCCTTCTTTTTCTCTTCTCTTCTGTCCCTCTTTCTGCCCCTCTCAACTACCCCTCCCTTCTTTCCTCCTCTTTTAAGGGGAGACCACGGCGTATAATAAAGTGTAAGCTTGTGATATAGTAACCAGCTATTGCTCTTATCTCCTTAGTGCAGTTTCTAACTGAATAGTTACGCACTATTCCTATCTCTCCACCTACAATTAGTTGGCAGCAATTCTGAATATATTTGCTGCAACACTTGATAAAGTTTCTCTTTATCTCATCTGGCCCTAGAGTGGGCTTCTTACCCTAATTGTGTCTTGCTAATATTAACCCTTTGTGTTATCGAAGGTTATCGAGCAGTCTTAGTTTTATACGAGAGAAATTAATTACTGTTTCCAGGAAGAGAGCAACCAAAAACTTCAAAATACCATCTTTCAATCCAAAATTATTGGGTATTTCTGACCAGAGGGGATTAAGTAAGGAGCTATATCCTTACTTGTAAGGGCATGTAATTTTAAACAACTTTTAAATTTACTTTTATCACCAATTTTGCATTGTTCTCTTGGTATTCTTAGTTGAAAGCTAAACCTAGGAAGGGTCATATGATAATTTCTAAGACCTTGAAGGCCGCCTCTAATTACATGCTTTTGCATTTGCATTTCACAACAGGGGAGAGCTAGTTCAGGTAAACCATATAGATAACATCAAAGGCTTCTCTACAGGGGGGCATTTGGGGCATTTCCCTCCCCATTGATTATTGTTTGCCCCCTCCCCACTATGTATGACAAGGGAAAGACAGGCAGCATCTGTGGAGAGACAGCACCAGAAACATGTGGTATTTTTTTAACTTTATTAATACTAGTTTCAGCGTTCCCCACTTGCTCCCCCACCCCAATACTGAAACATTCCCTCCCCATCACTTTTAGTCAGCCCCAGTCACGTTCTGTAGCTCATAGCACAAGGAACGTGGAGAGTAAGAGAGAGGAGGAAGCAGAGCATGAGCAGAGCAGCAGCTGCAAGAAGAGAGGGATCAGTAATAGTGTGCTGTAATAGTGTGCTCAGAAGGTTGAAGACAGCCAGGGAACTTGCAGAAGATCTGTGGGGGTAAGTTGAGTATAATTACTGTATCAATCATCACATCACCCCTGCTTGGAGCCTGATTGTATAAATGTGCAGTGCCTTTGCTTAGCAGAGCTTATAGTCCCTTAGTATATAGCACTTTCAGTTTCAGTATTATACCCTGACCCTCCCCCACCATTCGCAACACCTGCGGGGGGGGGGGAGGGGGTGATACTGAAACTGCTATATACTAAGGGACTATTGTGCTAACAGAAACCATTATGAGCTATCTGGAATTGGAATCATATGGTTATTGTTATGTAGGGCTGAACTGCTGCTGGCAGTGTCACATATATATATATATATATATATATATATATATATATATATATACACACATACATAGAGGCTGGTGCACTCTGACAAACAGTTGTCCAGTTGCCAGGGTGCTGAATGCAGGTAGAGATAATGGTAATAGAAGACAGCACTCGCTGGACTTAAGGATAAGCAATAGAAGCTATTGTTTACATGACGTTTCAGGGACAGCTCCCCTTCATCAGAGCTGTCCCCGAAACGTCACATAAATAAAAGCTTCTATTGCTTATCCTTAAGTCCAACGAGTGCTGTATGCATATATATATATATATATATATATATATAAAACAAACAGATTCGAGCTACGCGCTCTGCCTTACCCTCTCCCTGTATTCACGGCACTATGGAGTGTGGGATGACGTCACACGCCGAGATATGGACTCACCAACCGGAACACAGCGCTCTCGTCCCAAGCGCTGTAGAAACACACAAAGTTCTATAAAAGGATGTTCCAGGAGTCAAGAGTTTCCATAAAACGCTTCTTTATTCAGTAATCCACAGTAAAAACATGAATATGCACAGTCAGTACATAGATAGCAACCTCCGTAACAAACAGGCAAGGAGACTGCTGGGTTAGACTGCAGCAGACATGTTTTGTGCCTTCTGGCACTTGTTCACTGCTCACAGTTTAACCCAATCACTTCACCTTAAATAGGCATTTCTCTTAAAGATACATACATATATTAACATAGTCACCTTAATAGCCTTAAATGAATACTATCTGGCTGGCTGATATTATCTATTAACTGTTAACTGTTAGTGTGCTGTGTATTTAATCAAACTAGGTAACCTTAATTATATTACATATATTTCTTCATATCCAGCACTATTAAAGTTAAAGATACAGGTAATTGAACCTTATAATGGAGGAAATAATTGAAATTTATACACATAAATCAATATCTCTTCTAAAATTTAGACCTTGGGGGATAATTGTATTCAGGGTAAAGATCCAAAATATTTCCCTTAAATTTAATTTACTTTCTCTATCCCCACCCCTTTTCGAAAGGGGTATGTGGTCTATAGCTTGTAAACTTAACAGTTAATGGTCAGCATTGTGTAATTCCCTAAAATGTGGGGCAATGGGGGTGTCAGATTCCTCGTCCTCTATTGATCTGATATGTGCCAAAAACCTGTCCTTTAGGGGTCTCTTAGTTCTCCCTACATACTGCTTGGAGCACACCCTGCAGGTCAATAAGTATATTACATGAGTTGTGTCACAATTCATAAAAAATTTAGTATTGTAAATTTTATGTGTGAATGTGGAAGTAAAGTTATCACCCTCAGAAACATAGTTACATGTTTTGCATATTCTTTTTCTACATTTGAAAAAAACTTTTCTTTTTTTGAGCCAACAGCTATTAGATTTAATTGAGCTGTCTGAGTGGGGAATGAAATTGCAAATAGATTTCCCTTTCCTTGATATAAAGTCGCACCCATTTTGTACAACCTGTTTGAGTCCAGGGTCAGTGTATAATATAGGAAGACTCTCTTTTATTATATTGCATATTCTGCCATATTCTAGGCTGTATGTGGTTATGAACTTAGGTTTCGAATGATCAACTTTCCTTTTATTTCTCATCTTTTTATCACAGTATTTTAACAAGTCCTCCCTAGACAGACAATCTACTTATTTACATGCTTTCTCCAATACCTTAGGTTCATATCCTCTTTCTTTGAGGCGATTTGTCAGTATATCTGCCTGTAAATTGTAAGTAGCTTCTGTTGTGCAATTTCGCTTAGCTCTTATAAATTGGCCTTTAGGTATCCCCTGTATAGTATGTCTAGGATGGCAAGATTTGTAGTCTAGTATGGTGTTTCCTGATGTGGGTTTCCTGTGTAAATCTGTTTCTATAATACCATTGTCTTTACCAGTGATCTTAATATCCAAAAAGCAAACAGTATTTTGATTCTGTTCTCCTATCAGTTTGATTCCACTACTATTGTTGTTAAGATGGTCACAGAATAGGTCAACATTTTGTTCATCACTGTCAATTATGAAGATGAGATCATCTATGAACCGGGCATATAGAATTATATTCTTTTGTAGGGGGTTTCCATCTCCAAAGATGTGGAACCGCTCCCACCATCCCATGAAGAGATTGGTGTAACAGGGGGCAAACTTTGCCCCCATAGCAGTTCCACGTCTCTGGAGATAGAAACCCCCCTCAAACATGAAGAAATTGTGTGTGAGGAGGTATTCAATAGATGTAAGTAGGAACTGTTTTGTTGCACTATCATAGTTGCTATGAAATTCCAAAAAATACTCAATGGCTTGAATACCTTTTACATGTGAGATAGAGGTGTAAAGAGATGTTACATCTACCACTAGGAATTGATATGTTGATTTCCATTCAATCTGACTCAATTTAAGCAGGTGTGCAGTTGTTTCCTGTATGAAGCTAGGGAGTGCTTTGACCAGTGGCTGTAAGAAGCTATCTATTAAATCTGAAAGTGGCTCATTAAGGGAGTTGATTCCTGCAATAATTGGGCATCCTGGGGAGTTAGATCTGTTCTTGTGGATTTTTGGAAAGTAGTGAAATATGGGTGTAACAGGTTGGTCAGGGACAAGTACTTCTTGTGTAGATTGACTAATTACGTTATTGTGTCTAGCATTATCCACTATATCAGTTAAGATCCTTTTATATTCTGTTGTCGGGTTATTTTCTAATTTGATATACACCTCTGTATCTCTTAAATGCCTCTGGGCTTCAGTGATATATGCTTCCCTGTTTAGTACAACAACGTTACCACCCTTATCGGATGATCTCACTACAATTCTATTATCATTTGAAATTTTACTTAGTGCCTCCTTTTCTTTTATTGACAAGTTATGATTCTGTATTCTGCCCTTTTCATCTAGTTCCCTGAGCCTTTCCTCTATTACTCTCTGGAAGGTTTCTACAGAATTAGTTCTTGTGTGTACTGGGTAAAAGTTACTTTTTTTCTTAAATCTAGTTAGATCAATATCTTTTTTTGTTACAAGATGATCCCTTCCTTCATCACTTTCAAGTAGTAAACCCTCCATATCAGTAATTGTACACTGTTCTGAGAAAGTTAGATAGATATCCCTTTCATCCTTTTGGACTATAGGGTCTGTACTTTGTTCCCCCTCTGCACTAGCAAAATGCTTACGCAATATCAATTTTCTTACAAACCTGTTGACATCCAAAATTGTATTAAACAAGTTAAAGTGCTGAGAGGGAATTTAAATCCCGTAAAATGATGAGAGACAAATATGATTATGATCATCAAACTGTCTTCAGATGGGATAACAATGATAATTACAGGAGAGACTCTAGAAGGGGAGGAAATTGGTTTAAAAACCGTACAAGAAAATCTAAACAGGTGACATTCTCTGACACAGAATATGAGGTTGGTTCCTCGGAGGGGGAGGCCAATAGTGAGGATAATGAACCTGCAGTGTTACAACTATCCCTAGAGGGAACTTCAACTGCGGTCTCAAAAAACGCCAGGGGAGAGACTTTACCAACGGGGAGAAAAAAGTACATAGAGGAAAAAGGGGAAAGAGAACAAGGAATAAAAAGCAGAGGGGAGGAGAACAAAGTGCAGAAAAACAAGACAACAGAACAGAGATCTTACACTACCAGATCAATGAATCAGCGCAAAAAGAAATATGTATAACTAATAACAATGTAATCAATTTGTCTGATGTATCTTTAACAAATGCTGAGAACAATGTTCTATCTAGGGGTCTGGGCTTTGTTCCGTCTCAGCACTTTAACCTGTTTAATACAATTTTGGATGTCAACAGGTTTGTAAGAAAATTGATATTGCATAAGCATTTTGCTAGTGCAGAGGGGGAACAAAGTACAGACCCTATAGTCCAAAAGGATGAAAGGGATATCTATCTAACTTTCTCAGAACAGTGTACAATTACTGATATGGAGGGTTTACTACTTGAAAGTGATGAAGGAAGGGATCATCTTGTAACAAAAAAAGAAATTGATCTAACTAGATTTAAGAAAAAAAGAAACTTTTACCCAGTACACACAAGAACTAATTCTGTAGAAACCTTGGCATTTAGGTAATTTGTCATTAAACAACTAGTATGTTTTTCAACTTCTTTCAGTGTTATATATTTTGTTGATATATGCATAGATGTTAAGATGGATAACCAGAATTGGGAAATTATGCATTATAATGTTATACATATATGCAAAACTTCAAAAAACATAATCACATTGTGCCTGCAAAATTTTTTTTTTTTTCTAAAACTACCTAGCACTGACAATATAAGTGTGGACTTATAAAAAAAAATTATTTTTTTTTTTTTTATTATATAATTTTTTATTTTTTTTTTAAAGAAAAGGAAAAAAAGAAAGAGAAGGGAAAAAAATTTTTTTTGCAGGCACAATGTGATTATGTTTTTTGAAGTTTTGCATAATATATGTATAACATTATAATGCATAATTTCCCAATTCTGGTTATCCATCTTAACATCTATGCATATATCAACAAAATATATAACACTGAAAGAAGTTGAAAAACATACTAGTTGTTTAATGACAAATTACCTAAATGCCAACTTCCAAAATGGAGGATGTAACCACAAACCTGGCAGAAACTCATCAATGGATTGTTTAAAAGGACTCTTGGACATGCGCACTAACATTCCTTGACAAAGCATACCAGCGAAATGTATATCGGAACTGAACTGTTCTATATTGAGTTTTATCGCGTCTCTACACTAGCCAGGACACCTGGGGGCTTAGCGCTATTGTCTTGCTACTAAAGAGGTTTTGGTTTCGGCGGTCACACTCCTGCTGATCCATTTACCTCTTTGCAAGTTTGGCGATTTGAAGCATTTGTTACAGCATATCTGCTTTTGTACCCTTACATTGTGGTGTTATCAAGGCTTATGTGACGCTTTTATATATTTTAAAATAAATTTGTATTCAAGTTTTGCCTAGTGTACTGTTTTCCCATCAGTATAAAGTGGGAGTGCGCATATCCTTGAGCTTAGTCGAAAGCTCCAACAAATGTGAGTAGTCATTTGTTACAAAACAACTACTTCCTCAAAGTGCCGTTACAGATTCACACTATGTTGCAATTTTCTGTTTCCTTTTTTATGGAATCTCACTGAAGAATGCTAACAAGCTGAAAAACTCATCCAGAGGACACAGACATATCCTTGATTCAGAACTTTATTTGGTTTTCCTTTTATGATTTTTGTTATCACATTTATTTCACAGGCTTGATTCTAACTAAAGCCTGACAAAACGCCTGAACGTCTGGAGTATTAGCCAGACGCTTGTGCAAAAGAATAGACAGAGCAGAAATCTGTCCCTTTAAGGAACTAGCCAACAATCCCTTCTCCAATCCTTCTTGGAGAAAAGATAAGATTCTAGGAATCCTGACCTTACTCCATGAGTAACCCTTGGATTCACACCAATGAAGATATTTACACCATATCTTATGATAGATTTTCCTGGTAACCGGCTTTCGAGCCTGAATTAAGGTATCAATGACCGATTCAGAGAAACCACGCTTTGATAAAATCAAGCGTTTAATCTCCAAGCAGTCAGACGCAGAGAAATTAGGTTTGGATGGTTGAAAGGACCCTGAAGTAGAAGGTCCTGTCTCAGCGGCAGGGTCCATGGTGGACAGGATGACATGTCCAACAGGTCTGCATACCAAGTCCTGCGTGGCCACGCAGGTGTTATAAAAATCACTGAAGCTCTCTCCTGCTTGATCTTGGCAATCAGACGAGGGAGCAGAGGAAACGGTGGAAACACATAAGCCAGGTTGAAGGACCAAGGCGCTGTTAGAGCATCTATCAGCGTTGCCTTGGGGTCCCTGGACCTGGTCCCGTAACAAGGAAGCTTGGCGTTCTGGCGAGACGCCATGAGATCCAGTTCTGGTTTGCCCCAAAGTTGAATCAACTGTGCAAATACTTCTGGATGGAGTTCCCACTCTCCTGGATGAAAAGTCTGCCGACTTAGAAAATCCGCCTCCCAGTTCTCGACTCCTGGGATATGGATAGCAGATAGATGGCAAGAGTGAAACTCTGCCCATAGAATTATCTTTGAAACCTCCAACATTGCTAGGGAACTCCTTATTCCCCCCTGATGGTTGATGTAGGCTACAGTCGTGATATTGTCCGACTGAAATCTGATGAACCTGACCCCAGCTAGCTGAGGCCACGCCTGAAGAGCCTTGAAAATCGCTCTTAGTTCCAGAATGTTTATCGGAAGGAGTGCCTCCTCCTGAGTCCACGAGCCCTGAGCCTTCAGGGAGTTCCAGACTGCACCCCAGCCCAGAAGGCTGGCATCTGTCATTACTATAGTACAATCTGGCCTGCGGAAGCTCATCCCCTTGGACAGATGGACCGGAGATAGCCACCAGAGAAGAGAATCCCTGGTTTCTTGATCCAGATTTAGTAGAGGGGACAAATCTGTGTAATCCCCATTCCACTGACTGAGCATGCAAAGTTGCAGCGGTCTGAGATGTAGGCGGGCAAACGGTACTATAACCATTGCCGCTACCATTAAACCGAATACTTCCATACACTGAGCCACTGAAGGACGAGAAGTGGAATAAAGAACACGGCAAGAGTCTAGAAGTTTTGACAATCTGGCCTTCGTTAGGTAAATCTTCATTTCTACTGAATCTATCAGAGTCCCTAGGAATGAAACTCTTGTTAGAGGGAATAGAGAACTCTTTTCTTCATTCACCTTCCACCCATGGGACCTCAGAAATGCCAGAACAATGTCCGTATGGGACCTGGCGATTTGAAAAGTCAACGCCTGTATCAGAATGTCGTCTAAGTAAGGGGCTACTGCTACACCCCGCAGCCTTAGGACCGCTAGGAGGGACCCTAGAACCTTCGTAAAGATTATTGGTGCCGTGGCCAACCCGAAGGGAAGAGCCACAAACTGGTAGTGCCTGTCTAGAAAGGCAAACCTGAGAAAACGATGATGATCTTTGTGTATCGGGATGTGAAGATAAGCATCCTTTAAGTCTACGGTAGTCATATATTGACCCTCCTGGATCATAGGAAGGATGGTTCGAATAGTCTCCATCTTGAAGGATGGGACTCTGAAAAATTTGTTTAAGATCTTGAGAGCTAAGAGTGGTCTGAATGTTCCCTCTTTCTTGGGAACTACAAACAGATTTGAATAGAAGCCCTGCCCCTGTTCCTCCTGCGGAACTGGGTGGATCACTCCCATAACTAGGAGGTCTTGAACACAATGTAAGAATGCCTCTCTCTTTATCTGGTTTGCAGATAAATGTGAGAGATGAAATCTCCCTTTTGGGGGAGAGGTTTTGAATTCCAGAAGATAACCCTTGGACACAATTTCCAATGCCCAGGGATCCTTGACATCTCTTGCCCAAGCCTGGGTGAAGAGAGAGAGTCTGCCCCCTACTAGATCCGTTTCCGGAACGGGGGCTGCTCCTTCCTGCTGTCTTAGAGGCAGCAGCAGTCTTTTTGGCCTGTTTCCCCTTGTTCCAAGCCTGGTTAGGTCCCCAGAACGGCTTAGACTGGGCAAAAGTTCCCTCTTGTTTTGTGTTAGAGGAAGTTGAAGCTGCGCCACTCTTGAAGTTTTGAAAGGGCCGAAAACTAGACTGTTTGGTCCTTAATTTGTAGGACCTATCTTGAGGAAGGGCGTGACCTTTTCCTCCAGTGATGTCAGAAATTATCTCCTTCAGTCCAGGCCCGAATAGGGTCTGTCCTTTGAAGGGAATGTTGAGAAGTTTAGACTTTGAAGTCACGTCAGCTGACCAGGATTTAAGCCATAGTGCCCTACGCGCCTGAATAGCAAAACCTGAATGTTTAGCCGTTAGCTTGGTTAAGTGAACAACAGCGTCAGAAACAAATGAATTGGCTAGCTTAAGGGCCTTAAGCTTGTCGATAATATCTTCCAACGGGGTTTCAACCTGTAGAGCCTCCTCTAGAGACTCAAACCAGAAAGCCGCAGCAGCAGTGACTGGGGCAATGCATGCAAGAGGCTGGAGAATAAAACCTTGTTGAATAAAAATTTTCTTAATGTAACCCTCTAATTTTTTGTCCATTGGATCTAGAAAAGCACAACTGTCCTCGACAGGGATAGTGGTACGCTTAGCTAGAGTAGAAACTGCTCCCTCCACCTTAGGGACCGTCTGCCACAAGTCCCGTGTAGCGGCGTCTATAGGAAACATATTTTTAAAAACAGGAGGGGGAGAGAACGGTACACCTGGTCTATCCCATTCCTTAGTAATAATTTCAGAAAACCTCTTAGGGATTGGAAAAACATCAGTGTAAGTAGGTACTGCATAGTATTTATCCAATCTACATAATTTCTCTGGGACTACAATAGCGTCACAGTCTTCCAGAGTTGCTAAGACCTCCCTGAGCAATATGCGGAGGTGTTCAAGCTTAAATTTAAATGTAGACATATCAGAATCAGGTTGAAGTGTCTTCCCTGAATCAGAAAAATCACCCACAGATTGAAGCTCCCCTGCTTCGGCTTCAGTACATTGTGAGGGTGTATCAGACATAGCCACTAAAGTGTCAGAGAGCTCTGTATTTATTCTAGTCCCAGAGCTGTCTCGCTTTCCTTGTAATCCTGGCAGTTTAGACAATACCTCTGTAAGGGTATGATTCATAACTGCCACCATGTCTTGTAAGGTATACGCTATGGGCGCGCTAGATGTACTTGGCGTCCCCTGAGCGGGAGTTATAGGTTCTGACACGTGGGGAGAGTTAAACGGCATAACTTCCTCCTTGTCAATTTCTTCTGGTGATAAATTTTTTAAAGCCAGAATATGGTCTTTGTAATCTATAGTAAAATCAGTGCATTTGGTACACATTCTAAGAGGGGGTTCCACAATGGCTTCTAAACATAATGAACAATGAGTTTCCTCTATGTCAGACATGTTTAAACAGACTAGTAATGAGACCAGTAAGCTTGGAAAATACTTTAATAACTGTGAACAAGCAAAAAATAAAAACGGTACTGTGCCTTTAAGAGAAAAAAACAATCACATAAACTGCAAAACAGTGAAAAAAGCAGTAAATTCTATGAAATTTTTACAGTGTGTATAATAGACTGAAAGAGCATTGCACCCACTTGCAAATGGATGATTAACCCCTTAGTTTCAAAACCGGATCAAAAAAACGATATAACCGTTTTTAAACAGTCACAACCAACTGCCACAGCTCTACTGTGGCTCCTACCTGCCCATAAAGCGACTTTGGAAGGCACAAAAACCTTTTAGAGGGGTCCTATATGTCAGGGGACTCCTTCAAGGAAGCTGGATGTCTCAAGCTGCAAAAACTACTGCGCAATTAGGGCGCGAAAATAGGCCCTTCCCAACATGTACTCACAGTGAGAGGGCCTTAAAAAACTATCCCTAGGAAAAATCTAGTCAGCCATGTGGAAAAACTGGGCCCCAGAATAAAGTTTTATCACCATTTGTAATAAACGTTTATATACATCAAGCAAACGTTATATCTATTAAGTAATGAGAGCAAATAACAAGAATATTACCCTTTACAGCAGGCATGATACCAGTCGTTATTAAATCACTGTAATCAGGCTTACCTTAAATAAATCAGGCACTTTCAGCATTTTCTAGCTTATCATCTCTCTAGAAAAATTTAAAACTGCACATACCTCAGAGCAGGAGACCCTGCACGCTATTCCCCCAGCTGAAGTTACCCATCTCTTCAGTTATGTGTGAGAACAGCAGTGGACCTTAGTTACAAACCGCTAAGATCATCAAAACCCTCAGGCAGACTCTTCTTCAACTTTCTGCCTGAGGCCAAAATAGTACAACTCCGGTACCATTTGAAAATAATAAACTTTTGATTGAAGATAAACTACATTAAATCACCACACATCTCTTGATACTTCCCTTGTCGAGAGCTGCAAGAGAATGACTGGGAGATGGCAGTTAGGGGAGGAGCTATATAGACAGCTCTGCTGTGGGTGATCCTCTTGCAGCTTCCTGTTGGGAAGGAGAATATCCCACAAGTAATGGATGAATCCGTGGACTGGATACACCTTACAAGAGAAAGGATCTTAACTGATATAGTGGATAATGCTAGACACAATAACGTAATTAGTCAATCTACACAAGAAGTACTTGTCCCTGACCAACCTGTTACACCCATATTTCACTACTTTCCAAAAATCCACAAGAACAGATCTAACTCCCCAGGACGCCCAATTATTGCAGGAATCAACTCCCTTAATGAGCCACTTTCAGATTTAATAGATAGCTTCTTACAGCCACTGGTCAAAGCACTCCCTAGCTTCATACAGGACACAACTGCACTCCTGCTTAAATTGAGTCAGATTGAATGGAAATCAACATATCGATTCCTAGTGGTAGATGTAACATCTCTCTACACCTCTATCTCACATGTAAAAGGTATTCAAGCCATTGAGTATTTTTTGGAATTTTATAGCAACTATGATAGTGCAACAAAACAGTTCCTACTTACATCTATTGAATACCTCCTCACACACAATTTCTTCATGTTTGAGGGGGGTTTCTATCTCCAGAGACGTGGATCCGCTATGGGGGAAAGTTTGCCCCCTGTTACGCCAATCTCTTCATGGGATGGTGGGAGCGGTTCCACGTCTTTGGAGATGGAAACCCCCTACAAAAGAATATAATTCTATATGCCCGGTTCATAGATGATCTCATCTTCATAATTGACAGTGATGAACAAAATGTTGACCTATTCTGTCACCATCTTAATAAGAATAGTAGTGGAATCAAACTGATAGGAGAACAGAATCAAAATACTGTTTGCTTTTTGGATATTAAGATCACTGGTAAAGACAATGGTATTACAGAAACAGATTTACACAGGAAACCCACATCAGGAAACACCATACTAGACTACAAATCTTGCCATCCTAGACATACTATACAGGGGATACCTAAAGGCCAATTTATAAGAACTAAGCGAAATTGCACAACAGAAGCTACTTACAATTTACAGGCAGATATAGTGACAAATCGCCTCAAAGAAAGAGGATATGAACCTAAGGTATTGGAGAAAGCACGTAAAGAAGTAGATTGTCTGTCTAGGGGGGACTTGTTAAAATACCGTGATAAAAAGATGAGAAATAAAAGGAAAGATGAACATTCGAAACCTAAGTTCATAACCACATACAGCCTAGAATATGGCAGAATATGCAATATAATAAAAGAGAGTCTTCCTATATTATACACTGACCCTGGACTCAAACAGGTTGTACAAAATGGGTGCGACTTTATATCAAGGAAAGGGAAATCTATTGGCAATTTCATTTCCCCCTCAGGCAGCTCAATTAAATCTAATAGCTGTTGGCTCAAAAAAAGAAAAGGTTTTTTCAAATGTAGAAAAAGAATATGCAAAACATGTAACTATGTTTCTGAGGGTGATAACTTTACTTCCACATTCACACATAAAATTTACAATACTAAATTTTTTATGAATTGTGACACAACTCATGAAATATACTTATTGACCTGCAGGGGGTGCTCCAAGCAGTACGTAGGGAGAACTAAGAGACCTCTAAAGGACAGGTTTTTGGCACATATCAGATCAATAGAGGACGAGGAATCTGACACCCCCATTGCCCGACATTTTAGGGAATTACACAATGCTGACCATAAACTGTTAAGTTTACAAGCTATAAACCACATACCCCTTTGGAAAAGGGGTGGGGATAGAGAAAGTAAATTAAATTTAAGGGAAATATTTGGGATCTTTACCCTGAATACAACTATCCCCCAAGGTCTAAATTTTAGAAGAGATATTGATTTATGTGTATAAATTTCAATTATTTCCTCCATTATAAGGTTCAATTACCTGTATCTTTAACTATAATAGTGCTGGATATGAAGAAATATACGTGATAATTAAGGTTACCTAGTTTGATTAAATACACAGCACACTAACAGTTAATAGATAATATCAGCCAGCCAGATAGTATTCATTTAAGGCTATTAAGGTGACTACCGCCTAGATTTAGAGTTTTGCGGCCAAAGGGGTGCGTTAGCTACGCGTGCTTTTTTCTGGCCGCACCTTTTAAATACCGCTGGTATTTAGAGTTTACAGAATGGCTGGGTTTTCAGTGCGTTAGGCTCCAAAAAGGGAGTGTAGAGCATAATTTAATGCAACTGCAACTCTAGATACCAGCGGTGCTTACGGACGCGGCCAGCCTCAAAAACGTGCTCGTGCACGATTCCCCCATAGGAAACAATGGGGCTGTTTGAGCTGAAAAAAAACCTAACACCTGCAAAAAAGCCGCGTTCAGCTCCTAACGCAGCCCTATTGTTTCCTATGGGGAAACACTTCCTACGTCTGCACCTAACACTCTAACATGTACCCCGGGTCTAAACACCCCTAACCTTACACTTATTAACCCCTAATCTGCCGCCCCCGCTATCGCTGACCCCTGCATATTATTTTTAACCCCTAATCTGCCGCTCCGTACACCCCCGCCACCTACGTTATCCCTATGTACCCCTAATCTGCTGCCCTAACATCGCCGACCCCTATATTATATTTATTAACCCCTAATCTGCCGCCCCCAACGTCGCCTCCACCTAACTACACTTATTAACCCCTAATCTGCCGACTGGACCGCGCCGCTATTATAATAAAGTTATTAACCCCTAATCCGCCTCACTCCCGCCTCAATAACCCTATAATAAATAGTATTAACCCCTAATCTGCCCTCCCTAACATCGCCGACACCTAACTTCAAGTATTAACCCCTAATCTGCCGATCGGAGCTCACCGTTACTCTAATAAATGTTTTAACCCCTAAAGCTAATTCTAACCCTAACCCTAACACCCTCCTAAATTAAATATAATTTTATTCTAACGAAATAAATTAACACTTATTAAATAACTTATTCCTATTTAAAGCTAAATACTTACCTGTAAAATAAACCCTAATATAGCTACAATATAAATTATAATTACATTGTAGCTATTTTAGGATTAATATTTATTTTACAGGCAACTTTGTAATTATTTTAACCAGGTACAATAGCTATTAAATAGTTAATAACTAATAGTTTCCTAGTTAAAATAATTACAAAATTACCTGTAAAATAAATCCTAACCTAAGTTACAATTAAACCTAACACTACACTATCAATAAATAAATAAAATACAATTCCTACAAATAAATACAATTAAATAAACTAACTAAAGTACAAAAAATAAAAAAGAACTAAGTTACAAAAAATAAAAAATTATTTACAAACATTAGAAATAAATTACAACAATTTTAAACTAATTACACCTACTCTAAGCCCCCTAATAAAATAACAAAGACCCCCAAAATAAAAAAAAATGCCCTACCCTATTCTAAATTACAAAAGTTCAAAGCTCTTTTACCTTACCAGCCCTTAAAAGGGCCCTTTGCGGGGCATGCCCCAAAGAATTCAGCTCTTTTGCCTGTAAAAAAAAAAAAAAATACAATACCCCCCCCCAACATTACAACCCACCACCCACATACCCCTAATCTAACCCAAACCCCCTTAAATAAACCTAACACTAAGCCCCTGAAGATCTTCCTACCTTGTGTTCACCTCGCCGAGTTCACCGATCGGTCCAGAAGGGTCCGAAGTCTTGATCCAAGCCCAAGAGGGGGGCTGAAGAGTGACGTCCATTCTCGGGCTGAAGTCTGGATCCAAGCGGCGGCTGAAGAAATCCATCATCGGGATGAAGTCGGAAGTCCATCATCGGGATGAAGTCTTCTATCAAGCCGCATCTTCAATCTT
Organism: Bombina bombina; assembly: GCF_027579735.1. Classification (NCBI taxonomy): domain Eukaryota; kingdom Metazoa; phylum Chordata; class Amphibia; order Anura; family Bombinatoridae; genus Bombina; species Bombina bombina. The sequence continues at coordinate 242,010,819 of NC_069506.1, forward strand.
CTTTCTTCCGGAGCGGAGCGGAGCCATCTTCTTCCCAGCGGACGCGGATCAAACCTCTTCAAGCGACGCCTACTAGCCGAATGACGGTTCCTTTAAGGGACGTCATCCAAGATGGCGTCCCTCGAATTCCGATTGGCTGATAGGATTCTATCAGCCAATCGGAATTAAGGTAGGAAAATTCTGATTGGCTGATGGAATCAGCCAATCAGAATCAAGTTCAATCCATTTGGCTGATCCAATCAGCCAATCAGATTAAGCTTGCATTCTATTGGCTGATCGGAACAGCCAATAGAATGCCAGCTCAATCTGACCATAAACTGTTAAGTTTACAAGCTATAAACCACATACCCCTTTGGAAAAGGGGTGGGGATAGAGAAAGTAAATTAAATTTAAGGGAAATATTTGGGATCTTTACCCTGAATACAACTATCCCCCAAGGTCTAAATTTTAGAAGAGATATTGATGTATGTGTATAAATTTCAATTATTTCCTCCATTATAAGGTTCAATTACCTGTATCTTTAACTATAATAGTGCTGGATATGAAGAAATATACGTGATAATTAAGGTTACCTAGTTTGATTAAATACACAGCACACTAACAGTTAATAGATAATATCAGCCAGCCAGATAGTATTCATTTAAGGCTATTAAGGTGACTACCGCCTAGATTTAGAGTTTTGCGGCCAAAGGGGTGCGTTAGCTACGCGTGCTTTTTTCTGGCCGCACCTTTTAACCCCTTAACGACAAGAGTCGTACAGGGTACGTCGCACACAACCTGGTCTTTAAAGACCAGCGACGTACCCTGTACGACTTTGGGGATTAAAGCGGCTGGAAGCGATCCTGATCGCTTCCAGCCGCTTTACAGTTATTGCAGTGATGCCTCGATATCGAGGCATCCTGCAATAACATTTTTCCCCCATCCGATGCAGAGAGAGCCACTCTGTGGCCCTCTCTGCACCGGCATCGATGGCCGCAATCGTTGGTGGGTGGGAGCTGACGTGGGAGGCGGGTGGGCGGCCATCGATGAAAGGCTGAAGAGAGAGGAGGGCGGGATCGCGGGCGGGGTTGTCGGGAGTGCGCACCGGAGCGCGCGCGTGCACGGGGGGCGGCGGGCGGGCGCGTGCACGGGGAGGGAGCGGGTGGGAACCGCTTCACTACGGAAAAAGACATTGTACAGAAGTGGCAGTAAGGGGGGATAAAATCCCTAATAAAAGTTAATCTAAGGGATCTGGGAGCGGGTGGGGGATTGGTGGGGGGGGGGAAGCTACACTACACTACAGAAAAAAGGAAAATAAATAAAAAAAATTAAAAAAAATACATTTTTATTTGCAAACTGGGTACTGGCAGACAGCTGCCAGTACCCAAGATGGCTCCCAGTAAGTTAGAGGTGGAGGGTAGAGAGCTGTTTGGGGGGGATCAGGGAGGTTGGGGGCTAAGGGGGGATCCTACACAGCTGCATATGTAAATATGCTATACAATTTTTTTTTTTTTTTTTTTAAATACACCTTTTATTTTAGTACTGGCAGACTTTCTGCCAGTACTTAAGATGGCGGGGGCAATTGTGGGGTGGGGGAGGGAAGGGAGCCGTTTGGGAGGGATCAGGGGGTGGGATGTGTCAGGTGGGAGGCTGATCTCTACGCTAAAGCTAAAATTAACCCTGCACGCTCCCTACAAATGACCTAATTAACCCCTGCACTGCTGGGCATAATACACGTGTGGTGCGCAGCAGCATTTAGCGGTCTTATAATTACCAAAAAGCAACGCCAAAGCCATATATGTCTGCTATTTCTGAACAAAGGGGATCCCAGAGAAGTATTTACAATCATTTATGCCATGCTTGCAAAAGTTGTTTGTAAATAATTTCAGTGAGAAACCTAAAATTGTGAAAAATTTTATGTTTTTTTTTATTTAATTGCATTTAGCGGTGAAATGGTAGCATGAAATATACCAAGATGGGCCTAGATCAATACTTGGGGTTGTCTACTACACTACACTAAAGCTAAAATTAACCCTAGACGCTCCCTACATGCTCCCTAATTAACCCCTTCACTGCTGGGCATAATACACGTGTGATGCGCAGTGGCATTTAGCGGCCTTCTAATTACCAAAAAGCAACGCCAAAGTCATATATGTCTGCTATTTCTGAACAAAGGGGATCCCAGAGAAGCATTTACAACCATTTATGCCATAATTGCACAAGTTGTTTGTAAATAATTTCAGTGAGGAACCTAAAGTTTGTGAAAATATTTGGGAAAAAGTGAACAATTTTTTTTATTTGATTGCATTTGGTGGTGAAATGGTGGCATGAAATATACCAAAATGGGCCTACATCAATACTTTGGGATGTCTTCTAAAAAAAAATATATACATGTAAAGGGATATTCAGGTATTCCTGAAAGATATCAGTGTTCCAATGTAACTAGCGCTAATTTTGAAAAAAAAGTGGTTTGGAAATAGCAAAGTGCTACTTGTATTTATGGTCCTATAACTTGCAAAAAAAGCAAAGAACATGTAAACATTGGGTATTTCTAAACTCAGGACAAAATTTAGAAACTATTTAGCATGGGTGTTTTTTGGTGGTTGTAGATGTGTAACAGATTGTGGGGGTCAAAGTTAGAAAAAGTGTGTTTTTTTCCATTTTTTCCTCATATTTTATCATTTTTTTAAAGTAAATGATAAGATATGATAAAAATAATGGTATCATTAGAAAGTCCATTTAATGGCGAGAAAAACGGTATATAATATGTGTGGGTACAGTAAATGAGTAAGAGGAAAATTACAGCTAAACACAAACACTGCAGAAATTTAAAAAAAGCCCTGGTCCTTCAGGGAAAGAAATTGAAAAATGGCCGTGTCCTTAAGGGGTTAAATACCGCTGGTATTTAGAGTTTACAGAATGGCTGGGTTTTCAGTGCGTTAGGCTCCAAAAAGGGAGCGTAGAGCATAATTTAATGCAACTGCAACTCTAGATACCAGCGGTGCTTACGGACGCGGCCAGCCTCAAAAACGTGCTCGTGCACGATTCCCCCATAGGAAACAATGGGGCTGTTTGAGCTGAAAAAAAACCTAACACCTGCAAAAAAGCCGCGTTCAGCTCCTAACGCAGCCCTATTGTTTCCTATGGGGAAACACTTCCTACGTCTGCACCTAACACTCTAACATGTACCCCGAGTCTAAACACCCCTAACCTTACACTTATTAACCCCTAATCTGCCGCCCCCGCTATCGCTGACCCCTGCATATTATTTTTAACCCCTAATCTGCCGCTCCGTACACCCCCGCCACCTACGTTATCCCTATGTACCCCTAATCTGCTGCCCTAACATCGCCGACCCCTATATTATATTTATTAACCCCTAATCTGCCGCCCCCAACGTCGCCTCCACCTAACTACACTTATTAACCCCTAATCTGCCGACTGGACCGCGCCGCTATTATAATAAAGTTATTAACCCCTAATCCGCCTCACTCCCGCCTCAATAACCCTATAATAAATAGTATTAACCCCTAATCTGCCCTCCCTAACATCGCCGACACCTAACTTCAAGTATTAACCCCTAATCTGCCGATCGGAGCTCACCGCTACTCTAATAAATGTTTTAACCCCTAAAGCTAATTCTAACCCTAACCCTAACACCCTCCTAAGTTAAATATAATTTTATTCTAACGAAATAAATTAACACTTATTAAATAACTTATTCCTATTTAAAGCTAAATACTTACCTGTAAAATAAACCCTAATATAGCTACAATATAAATTATAATTACATTGTAGCTATTTTTGGATTAATATTTATTTTACAGGCAACTTTGTAATTATTTTAACCAGGTACAATAGCTATTAAATAGTTAATAACTATTTAATAGTTACCTAGTTAAAATAATTACAAAATTACCTGTAAAATAAATCCTAACCTAAGTTACAATTAAACCTAACACTACACTATCAATAAATAAATAAAATACAATTCCTACAAATAAATACAATTAAATAAACTAACTAAAGTACAAAAAATAAAAAAGAACTAAGTTACAAAAAATAAAAAAATATTTACAAACATTAGAAATAAATTACAACAATTTTAAACTAATTACACCTACTCTAAGCCCCCTAATAAAATAACAAAGACCCCCAAAATAAAAAAATGCCCTACCCTATTCTAAATTACAAAAGTTCAAAGCTCTTTTACCTTACCAGCCCTTAAAAGGGCCCTTTGCGGGGCATGCCCCAAAGAATTCAGCTCTTTTGCCTGTAAAAAAAGAAAAAAATACAATACCCCCCCCCCAACATTACAACCCACCACCCACATACCCCTAATCTAATCCAAACCCCCTTAAATAAACCTAACACTAAGCCCCTGAAGATCTTCCTACCTTGTGTTCACCTCGCCGAGTTCACCGATCGGTCCAGAAGGGTCCGAAGTCTTGATCCAAGCCCAAGAGGGGGGCTGAAGAGTGACGTCCATCCTCGGGCTGAAGTCTGGATCCAAGCGGCGGCTGAAGAAATCCATCATCGGGATGAAGTTGGAAGTCCATCATCGGGATGAAGTCTTCTATCAAGCCGCATCTTCAATCTTCTTTCTTCCGGAGCGGAGCGGAGCCATCTTCTTCCCAGCGGACGCGGATCCAACCTCTTCAAGCGACGCCTACTAGCCGAATGACGGTTCCTTTAAGGGACGTCATCCAAGATGGCGTCCCTCGAATTCCGATTGGCTGATAGGATTCTATCAGCCAATCGGAATTAAGGTAGGAAAATTCTGATTGGCTGATGGAATCAGCCAATCAGAATCAAGTTCAATCCGATTGGCTGATCCAATCAGCCAATCAGATTGAGCTTGCATTCTATTGGCTGATCGGAACAGCCAATAGAATGCCAGCTCAATCTGATTGGCTGATTGGATCAGCCAATGGGATTGAACTTGATTCTGATTGGCTGATTCCATCAGCCAATCAGAATTTTCCTACCTTAATTCCGATTGGCTGATAGAATCCTATCAGCCAATCGGAATTCAAGGAACGCCATCTTGGATTACGTCCCTTAAAGGAACCGTCTTTCGGCTAGTAGGCGTCGCTTGAAGAGGTTGGATCCGCGTCCGCTGGGAAGAAGATGGCTCCGCTCCGGAAGAAAGAAGATTGAAGATGCGGCTTGATAGAAGACTTCATCCCGATGATGGACTTCCGACTTCATCCCGATGATGGATTTCTTCAGCCGCCGCTTGGATCCAGACTTCAGCCCGAGGATGGACGTCACTCTTCAGCCCCCCGCTTGGGCTTGGATCAAGACTTCGGACCCTTCTGGACCGATCGGTGAACCCGGCGAGGTGAACACAAGGTAGGAAGATCTTCAGGGGCTTAGTGTTAGGTTTATTTAAGGGGGGTTTGGGTTAGATTAGGGGTATGTGGGTGGTGGGTTGTAATGTTGTGGGGGGGGGTATTGTATTTTTGTTTTTTACAGGCAAAAGAGCTGAATTCTTTGGGGCATGCCCCGCAAAGGGCCCTTTTAAGGGCTGGTAAGGTAAAAGAGCTTTGAACTTTTGTAATTTAGAATAGGGTAGGGCATTTTTTTATTTTGGGGGTCTTTGTTATTTTATTAGGGGATTAGAGTAGGTGTAATTAGTTTAAAATTGTTGTAATTTATTTCTAATGTTTGTAAATATTTTTTTATTTTTTGTAACTTAGTTCTTTTTTATTTTTTGTACTTTAGTTAGTTTATTTAATTGTATTTATTTGTAGGAATTGTATTTTATTTATTTATTGATAGTGTAGTGTTAGGTTTAATTGTAGATAATTGTAGGTATTTTATTTGATTAATTTATTGATAGTGTAGTGTTAAGTTTAATTGTAACTTAGGTTAGGATTTATTTTACAGGTAATTTTGTAATTATTTTAACTAGGTAACTATTAAATAGTTATTAACTATTTAATAGCTATTGTACCTAGTTAAAATAATTACAAAGTTGCCTGTAAAATAAATATTAATCCTAAAATAGCTACAATGTAATTATAATTTATATTGTAGCTATATTAGGGTTTATTTTACAGGTAAGTAGTTAGCTTTAAATAGGAATAAGTTATTTAATAAGAGTTAATTTATTTCGTTAGAATAAAATTATATTTAACTTAGGGGGGTGTTAGGGTTAGGGTTAGAATTAGCTTTAGGGGTTAAAACATTTATTAGAGTAGTGGTGAGCTCTGGTCGGCAGATTAGGGGTTAATACTTGAAGTTAGGTGTCGGCGATGTTAGGGAGGGCAGATTAGGGGTTAATACTATTTCTTATAGGGTTATTGAGGCGGGAGTGAGGCGGATTAGGGGTTAATAACTTTATTATAGTAGCGGTGCGGTCCGCTCGGCAGATTAGGGGTTAATAAATGTAGGCAGGTGGAGGCGACGTTGAGGGGGGCAGATTAGAGGTTAATAAATATAATATAGGGGTCGGCGGTGTTAGGGGCAGCAGATTAGGGGTACATAAGGATAACGTAGGTGGCGGCGCTTTGCAGTCGGCAGATTAGGGGTTAATTATTGTAGGTAGCTGGCAGCGACGTTGTGGGGGACAGGTTAGGGGTTAATAAATATAATATAGGGGTCGGCGGTGTTAGGCGCAGCCTATTAGGGGTACATAAGGATAACGTAGGTGGCGGTCGGCAGATTAGGGGTTAAAAAATTTTAATAGAGTGGCGGCGATGTGGGGGGACCTTGGTTTAGGGGTACATAGGTAGTTTATGGGTGTTAGTGTACTTTAGAGCACAGTAGTTAAGAGCTTTATGAACCGGCGTTAGCCCAGAAAGCTCTTAACTACTGACTTTTTTCTGCGGCTGGAGTTTGGTCGTTAGATTTCTAACGCTCACTCCAGCCACGACTCTAAATACCGGCGTTAGAAAGATCCCATTGAAAAGATAGGATACTCAATTGACGTAAGGGGATCTGCGGTATGGAAAAGTCGCGGCTGGAAAGTGAGCATTAGACCCTTTCCTGACTGACTCCAAATACCAGAGGGCGGTAAAAACCAGCGTTAGGACCCTCTAACGCTGGTTTTCACGGCTACCGCCCAACTCTAAATCTAGGCGTACGTTAATATATCTATGTATCTTTAAGAGAAATGCCTATTTAAGGTGAAGTGATTGGGTTAACCTGTGAGCAGTGAACAAGTGCCAGAAGGCACGAAACATGTCTGCTGCAGTCTAACCCAGCAGTCTTCTTGCCTGTTTGTTACGGAGGTTGCTATCTATGTACTGACTGTGTATATTCATGTTTTTACTGTGGATTACTGAATAAAGAAGCGTTTTATGGAAACTCTTGACTCCTGGAACATCATTTTATATATAGGGTTAACTGCCTGTGGCTCTGGTGACATCACATCACAACATGACATCACATCACAACATGACATCACATGACATCACATCACAACATCATCTCTCTCTCTCTCTCTATATATATATATATATATATATATATATATATATATATATATATATATATATATATATATATATATATATATATATATATATATATTGGTACATATTGACATGATAGCATCACGCAGTTGCTGCAGATTTGTCGGCTGCACATCAATGATGCGAATCTCCCGTTCCACCACATTCCAAAGGTGGTCTATTGGATTGAGATCAGGTGACTGTAGAGGCCATTGGATTACAGTGAACTCATTGTCATGTTCAAGAAACCAGTTTGAGATGATTTGAGCTATGAGCCAAGGAGCATTGTCCTGCTGGAAGTAGCCATCAGAAGATGGGTACACTGTAGTCAGAAAGGGATGGACGTAGGCCGTGTCATTTAAACAATGCTAAATTGGTAGTAAGGGGCCCAAAGTGTGCCAAGAAAATACCCCCTACACCATTACACACCATGAACTGTTGATATAAGACAGGATGGATCCATGCTTTCATGTTGTTTACGCCAAATTCTGACCCTACCATTTGAATGTCGCAGCTGAAAGGGCTTTTAACAGATACCTTTGTACCTCTAATTCAAAAGACTCCGAACATCAATTTGTACATCTCATTTTTCAATAAACATTTGTGATTTGAATGTATCTTTGACGTGAGTGGTGGAGCTTTTCTCTTTATCCAACATTTTAGAAAACATTTCCTACTAATCAAAATGATTAAACTAAGTGTATAATCAAAGTGTTTAGAATTTGATCCCCAGTGCAAAAAAAAATAAAAAAATACACATTTAGGATATATTGTAATATGTATTTTTAGTATCTTATTCATCCAGAATTGTAATTTACTCCAAAATTTTCAGTTTAGTCTAAGACAAACATCCCAACATCTGGGGGAATTTTGGTGATGAAAGGGAGGTGTCTGTGTGGTCTGAGTTAGATAGAATCTATATGGGTATGGATGGGGCAATTTGTGGTGGGGTTTGGGCACTTCCAAATTTCTGATAACGAAAATGAAACATAAATAAAGGATGTTGGACTGTAAGATTCAGTTTTTAGTTTAGGATGGCCCAAATTGCAGGAAGACTGAGCTCTAGTAAAAGGTGCTAATAATAATGATATCTCAGAGTTTCAGCGGTACTGAAGTACATGCTAATTCAAAAGTATGATCATTATAAGCACGTCCACGCATACAACTTGTAAAGCTTTTAATCATTTTGCTGCTGACCAGGGGAGGCAGCTATATAATTATTTCCCTGTATTCTCTAAAGTTAAAGGGACAGTAAACATCTTGTAATTACAAGACCTTTATGTAGTCTTCCTACAGAATAACATATCTATCAAGTCTAAACAAGTCAAAAAAGTCTAAAATTGTTTGATATAGCCACTACCCTCCTCGCAACCTGCACTTCACTGCTTTGAACAATGTGTCCAAAGCATAGTGCAGGCTACTTCCACTAGCACACCTCACTAACTCCCCATGAACACCTATATCTACGTCACGGCTAAGATACACTCCTCCTGCTCCTCCTTGCTACCTCCCACCGACCACATTCACATAGGTCACAGCTAACCTACACTCCCCCCTGCACTGCCCAGCTAACTTCCACTGAGAGGGGAGTGGTTGGGGGATTTATGGGGTCCTCCTTTTTAATTTAAAGCTGGATGTTGTTTACATACATACCCATTAAATTAACTTCTTGTCAAACAGTGGGAGCGGTCTAATGAATGTTTATAATTGAAATAGATGCTCCAAACTTTGTATCTATGCTGCTAGTTTTAAAACAATAACTAATAGATATCATAGATTGGCTAAATTAGGGGAAATTATTAGTACACAAACTGCAGTGATATGCGTTGAGGACATGTTTACACAAGAGGCAAATAATACTCATAGTTTGATCATTATAGAAAGCGACAGACTATTAGCTGAATCAGCGCTACCACAACTATTCAGTAATATTAACTACAAAAAGCTGAATACACTACAATGTAGCAAACTACAATTGTGGTCCAACAATAATATTAACTGTAAATATTCTAACTATTGCACTTTTAACTGCACAACTGCTACCAGGCTGAATTTAAAGTGATAGTCTATTTATTTAAATGTTATTGTGGCGGCTAAAGTGAAATTGCTATACTTTGGTATGTTGCCACTATGGTATTCAAACATATATTGCTACTATGATTTTAAACATTACACTTTAGTAAGATATCATTGCAACTAATGTAACAACTTATTTAAATACATCAGTAGCAGACTACCATCTCAACCGCTATAACGGAGGCCTCACAATATTTTTCTGTTAAATAGAGTATAATAGTAATACTGTGTCTGATTGCCATTATAGTTTGACAACATTTTACTGCTAGTATTTTTCTAATATACTTTGCCAAGAACTTTCACCAATTTCAGTGCAGTAGTGTTTTTACATACAGTTATTCTCACCACAATACAACACTGAGGACAACATTATTACAATAATGATATCCTTTCACTTAGTCTCAGTGATTTCATCTGTTGTTTTGATGCACCTACCCTCTCACCGCAAATACTAGGTATCTCATTTCTCAGCATTATGATTATATTCTAGAACAATCAGATGCCACTTAGGAATGACCTCAGACTAATCCCACCAGTATTATCTTTGATACATTACAGAGTAATTCAAATTAATCACTTGAGTCCCTTTAGTATAGTATACTGTATAGAGGGTATGATATTTAGACATCTGACATTCCAGATGGACAACAAGTATTGTAACTATTAGTACAATGGGTTATGTATTAGTCCAAAGACTTTATGAAATCAGAGGATGCAAATAGTGCAAGTATAACGATTCACAAACAACATCCTTAATATTTCATTCTATTAATCTTCTTTTTCCCATTTTTATTTTTATGTTCAAATAAAAGTTAGATTTTATTAGTCTGTTACTAAATTTAGCCACCAATCAGCAAGCACTACCCAGGTGCTGACTATTTAAATATTTATTATTGATTAGTTTTAGTGTGCTATTGTGGGGCACTTCAGTTTAGGGGTATTAGGATTAGCAGCAGTTATATTCAAGGGATCCCTTTACTGTACATCGCCAATATGGTTGGCGATGCTGGGTGTTGCCTAAGCCAGCATCGCAGACAAATGGCATGTGTATTAAATGCACCTTAGCGATGCGGCTATGTTGGCCGCTTGGAGTATTCCAACAAGCTAGCACAACATAGTGGCATATCCCTTGGAATATATCGCCGTGTTGTAGCATTTTCGAGGGGCCAAAATGAGCTTGAGTCTGTAGACAACAAGGCTATGGTCATAATGTCAGTAAAAAGTACATTGCTGTGCAGTTGTTATCAGTTAAAGCAAATAAGGAACAGATATGTATCAAAGTTGTTGCCTTACAGCAGGGTGCATGTCTGAGATGTAGAAAATCATCAACCTTCAGGGCTTAAAGGGATACTAAACCCAATTTTTTTATTTATTTTTTTATGATTCAGATAGAGCATGCAATTTTAAGCAACGTTCTAATTTGCTCCTATTATCAATTTTCTTCATTTTCTTGGTATCTTTATTTGAAAAAAACAGGAATGTAAGCTTAGGAGCCAGACTATTTTTGGTTCAGAACCGTTTATAACACTTGGTTTTTGGTGGCTACATTTACCCACCAATCAAGCGCTACCTAGGTGCTGAACCTAAAATGGGCTGACTCATAAGCTTTCATTCCTGCTTTTCAAATAAAGATACCAAAAGAATAAAAAAAATTGCTAAAAAAAATTAACTAGAAAGTTGTTTATAATTACATAATCTATCCGAATAATGAAGAAAAAAAATGGGGTTAGTATCCCTTTAATTATAATAAAGAGGCAAATAAATAATGAATGAATGTATGTCACAAAGATGTTTCTCTGCACATAAAACTTCAAGGTGTTTATAGTCTTTTAATCTCAGAACAATCAATTAAGCTCAATATCTTTAGTTAGTTACAACTTGGTACTATACATTTATGATTCGTATTTAGCTACATTTATCTTGTGCATTCAATCCTACACATTTATAATTATTGTACTTAGACACCATACTATATAATGCAGTATGTTATGTATCACTGCATCAGAAGCAAGTTGATGGTCTGTGAAGATTTTGTTTTGAGACAAATAACTTCTAGGTACTCCTTAAAATTTCACTTAGTAGTAATAGAGTTAGAAAATGTTTTTTATTGGTTTATTATTTATATTTCTACAATTATCACCTAATACCATATTTTTTTTGCATCCCCTCCCTCTAGAGCTTACAGATAAACCTCAAATATCCTCTGATGAAACCCTGATTGCTAGTAAAGAGGTGACACTGACATGTACAGCTCCAGGGAGATGTGCTGGGACTGCCCCAATCATCACATGGGAAGGAAATTTAAGTAACAGAACAGTCGCTTATAACATGACGTATACAGATGGTAACAGCACCTACTACTCAAACATAACATTCACTCCTTCATATAAAGATAACTCTACATCTCTTAAATGTAAAGTCACCTACCAATCCCCTGGATTCCCGACCACCAGCGATAAAATGACTCTAAATGTTGAATGTAAGTGATGATAACCAACATATAATTCATTTCTGATACTTCATTTTATAAATGTATATTTCAGAAGGCAGCGTTACTAAAAGCAAACATCTAGCACTGGAAAACATTAAATGATAGGAGAAATATGCATACAGATATTTAAATTATTTTATTTCAATCTATAAGCAATCCAATATTTATTTAAATGGATTCTGGTATCAGAATCAATAAATTTATTTAATTCAGCATTTTTCTATTTAAAAATTAAAGAAGTTAATTTCATTTTAGAGTGTTACACTGGCCATTTGTCCAAAACGCTTAATAAAACTTAATAGCTGTTTGTCAAATTAGATTTAGAGTTTCATCATTATTAAAGGGACAGTAAAGTCAAAATAAACTTTCATAATTTCTAAACAACTTTCCAATTTACTTCTATTATCTAATTTGTTTCATTCTCTTGGTAACCTTTGTTGAACAACATACCTAGGTAGGCTCAGAAGCAGCAGTGGTTTACTAAAATCTAGCTAATAATTAATGTCTGCATATATAGGCCTCTTATCATTGGTTCACCCAGGGCTAGACAACAAGTGGAGCTCTATTTATGACTATTTATAGATACATATTTCTACATATATCTGATGGGACATTGGAACAATAAATATCTAAACCTATATTATATTATATATATATATATATATATATATATATACACACACACAGTATATACATAAACAGTCACACACAGTATTTTGAGATACATATATATATATATATATATATATATGTATAAATATACACCTTTGAGACCTTATAACTTTTTATTGCAATTTATTTTAATATAATTTATATCAGACAGTGTTATTATGAGCGTAACTGAACTTTTTAATGTATTTTTGATGGGTTTTTTTGTGCAACTTTTCATTCAAACATAACAGTTAACCAGAGCTCTGAGGTTGAGCTAGCCTGACGGGCGTTACATTAAACTGCGCTCGAGCGAACACATTTACATTTAGCTTGTAATATGCGTGCTACTTCTGATGCTCATAAACGGCTGCGATAAACACGTTAACGCTCGTGTGCAACTGTTAACATGCCATTAGTAATCTGCCCCCCAATATTTTTAACTATCTCCCAGTAGTACATTGCTGCTCCTATGTCTTCTCTTCAATAAAGGATTCAAAGAGAATAAAACTAATTTGATAATAGAAGTACATTGGAAAGCTGATAAAAACTTGTGCATGTTTAATTTTATCTTTACTGTCCCTTTAACTTTTTAGCAGGTATTAACATAAATCCTATAAAAACACCCAGTTAAAACAAACATTTTTCTTTTTTTTTTTAATTTCTTTTCAAACATAAGTCTAAAACCTATATGCACTTCTACTAATACTGACCACAGTATATCTACAACACATATTTGTAGACAACGGAGGGCTATCAGTGCATTTTTATCAGCTCTTCACTAGAGGTTTGGTAATGTATTGGTAATTCACAGCCCCATTCTCCTGACTTATTTGATATATATATATATATATATAGGCATCCAACAAGAAAAGCACTCACCGGGTCTTATACAGCAAAAAATCTTTTTAATATGTGACGTTTCGGGGTTGCCCCCGTCCTCAGACAACAGTTACAGGTATATACATTTACTCACCTTATATACACAAACAAACCCGCTCCCAAGTGTGATCCCGCCGGCGGCGTACCGGAAGTAAGCTGCCGCGCGTAGAGCCCTACGTCACCGGTTGCCATAGCAACCAGGACGCCACCCGGCGGAATCCTAGTTAAAAAATTGGAAACATAAAAAGTGCATTATACAGAATGGCTGTAGGAATAGATATCTGCTAGCAAAACAATCTGTCATGATAAGGGTCTCAGACATCCTGCTAGTCTTAAATACCAAAAACGGGGAAATAATTTTTACTTTATCCTAACACCGTAACTAACAGCAGGAGCTATATGGATTACTCAATATGTATTCTATTAGGGCTTCTAGCCACTAAGTCTACAGCAAAACAAACTATATGAGTCCATGCATCTAGGTTCAGAAAAAACAAAGCATAAATAAATATAGAAAACAAAAAATACCAAGTAAGCCATAAACAATATATAGAATTAAATAAAGAGACAAACCAAAGAAAGTGAAAAAAATAATAAATAAAACAAAAACAAAAAACGAAAACAAATAAAATAATAAGAAATATATAAAGATATAAAAGCAAACCTAAAAAAGCAAACATAAAAAGAAGAAAAAAGAAAAAAAGGAGAAGAACCAAGAGACATGTAACAAGAGGGTATCAGAAAGAGGTATCCTACAAAAAGCAATGCCAATCTAAGTTGACATTCAGGCCCCTGGGGGTCATGGTGCCCAGATTGTAAATCCATTTGGATTCACGCTGTAGTAGTATTCTACCCCTGTCACCCCCTCTAGTAAGAGGGGGCACATGATCAATGATAATATATTTTAGATCAGCAACTGAATGTTTCAATAGGGCAAAATGCCTGGCCACTGGTTGGTCAGAGTCACCACGATCAATAGCTGCTCTTATTGCTGATCTGTGGTTGGCCATTCTTGTACGAAGGTCGTCCACAGTTTTTCCCACATAGAACAAACCGCATACACAGTGTAACAAATACACTATGTATTTGGTTGTACATGTGACCCGATGTCTGATGCTGTAAGTCCTATTTTTGTAGGGATGTCTGAACACTTTACCAGTTGTTAATCCATTGCATGTTGTACATCTTAAACAGCGGTAACAGCCAGGTTTAGATTGCAACCAGGTCTCTTTCATATAACTCCCCCTGGGATCTGTCTTGACAAGTTGGTCTCTTAAAGACCTCGCTCTCCGATATCCCATTCTAGGTGGTGCTGTCCCCTCAAACGGTAGATCCGGGTATGAAGATATAAGAGACCAGTGTTTGCGTATACTCTCAGCTATGGCTGGTTTGTCAACATCAAATGTTGTGGAGAACGTCATTCTATTATCTTCCAAAGATGTTTCCTTGTAAATCAGTAGATCCTCCTGTTGTAGCTTCAATGTATCCATCTTCTGTATTATTAGATCTTGTTTATTGTACCCCCTCTGGATGAAACGTGATTCCATAGTATGCATTTGTTGTTCCCGAAGATCAGCTATGGTATTCTTCCTTGCTGTTCTCTTGAATTGCGATAGAGGAAGAGCACGTTTGAGGGCTGGAGGGTGGCAGCTATGGGCATGTAGTAAAGAATTACGGTCTGTTTCTTTTGTGTATAGTGTCGTGCACAGTCGACCTTCTTTCTTGAAAATTCTCAGGTCCAAAAAATCCACACTCGAGTTGTTGTACGTCAGTTTGAATTTAATATTTGGATGTGCTGCATTGACACTTGTAAACCATAATAATAAATCTTCCTCTGTACCATGCCATATCAGGAAGAGGTCATCTATATATCTTTTATAATGGGAAATTCTGTCATCCTGGAATAATGTTGTTCCTTTCGTTTCGAATTCTGCCATGAACAGGTTGGCATATGTGGGTGCCACATTTGACCCCATGGCGGTCCCCGCAATTTGCAGGTAAAATTCTTTCTCGAAACGAAAGTAATTCATCTCCAAGCATGCTGATAAGAGTTCCTGGATTGCATCAACAGGTGGACCCACATATGGGTATTTGGCCAATTGTCTACATACTGCCGCTATCCCCTCATTGTGAGGTATTATTGTATACAAGCTGGTCACGTCCATAGTGACCAGCAAGGTATCCCCTTGTATATCAGTAATGGTGCTGAGTATTCTTATCATTGCACTTGAGTCCAGGAGGAAAGAATCCATACTCCTAACCAATGGTTGGAGTATATTGTCCAAATAGATAGCAATTGGCTGAAGCAGTGAGCCTATAGCCGAGACTATAGGTCTCCCTGGGGGGGTTTTCATATCCTTGTGGATCTTTGGTAGAGTATAGATTACAGGTACTCTTGGATGTTGTACTGTCATAAAGCCCAGAGAGTCACCATCTATATAGCTAGTCTCATGCAAGTGTTGAAGCATGTTGTCAAGTTTTCTCTTATATATACTTGTGGGATCACCTCTGAGTTTTGTGTAGGTATCTTTATCCATCAATTGTCGCATAATTTCAGCCCTGTAATCAATATAGTTTTGAACGACAATGGCACCCCCTTTGTCCGCTTCCCTTAGAATTATGGAAGTGTTGTTTTGTAGGTCAATGAGGGCGCTTCTTTCGTCTTTGGTCAGATTGTGTCTATACTGACTCCTTCTTTGATGTGGCCTTAGAGTATCCTGTTGTACCATCCTGGAAAAGGTTCTTATAGAAGGGTTATAGCTTGTAGGGTCAAATTTACTTTTCTCTTTGAATATCTTTTTCGGTTGTTCTTGATAATCCTTGAAGTATTCTTTCAGTCTCAAATTCCTTGAGAACTTCTGGATATCTATAAATAGTCCAAAGTCATCACACTTGACAGTTGGTATAAATGACAAGCCCTTATTTAAAACCCTTCTCTCATTCTCGGTTAGTACATGATTACTTAGATTGACAACTAGGTCCTCCTTGGCCGGCCTCTCCTGGGGGGTCTGGGTGGTAGACTTGAACCCCCCCCGCCTTGTGTGGTTCCTCGTCCTTCCCCGTTTTTTGATCTAGTTGTCATACCACTTCTGTAGTCATTATGCATCTGTGTAGTGGTACCGGTCGTCGTATTGCCATCAGAGTCAGTGCTATTGCCTGAGCTGTCCACTGTGTCCATAGGTCTTCTTCTATTGTATCTGTGGCGCCATTGTCTATTTGTGCGATATTGTGCTCTTTCTTCGGGACCCAATTGCCATCTATAGACACTCTTATTTTTATAGTCGTTAGTCACGTCTTCTAGTTTGCGATTTTTGAATGTAATCAGCTCGTCCTCATACTTTTTTACATCCTCTTTTAATTTGCCAAGCCAATTTTGTTCCCTCTCAGCTTCCAATACCGGCAGATATTGGTCCTCATATTTGGATATTTCTATCTTGCTTACTTCCAGAAGCCTGGAAACCTCCTGTATTACGAGTAATATCAGGTCTAGGGAGCACTTATTGAGTATATTACACCATTTAATGCAAAAATCAGGATTGTTCCTGCCTATCGTTGGGACATTCCTGATGCGGAAGCCCCTAGGAATGAATTTCTTACGGTGATACTCAGATAAGTATGCTCCATGTAATGCATAGTCAATATCTTTTTTCTTCATTTTGGCCAGTTTCTCATAAACATTTTTTGTTTGTTCTATGATGGCCCTCTGGGGTATTGCTGCAAAACGTATGCGAGATGCATCTTCTTCAGTAAAAAAGAATTCTTCTGCACCTTTTATTTCTTCCCCCAGATTCAATTCCTGTGTTGTTTCAATCCCCTCAGCCATAATGTAACAAAAAATCTTCAATTATTGGTCAATGCACAGTGTCCATAAAAACAAAGAAAATATGAAAATCCTCAGGAGTCACAGTCTGTATCTCAATATCAGCCGGGTGCTAATACAATAATAATACAATATCCCAAGAGGTAGCAGCACTCACGGTAACACAGTCCTTTATTTAGCCTGCCCGGGGTGCTTTAAAATAACAATATAGGCATCCAACAAGAAAAGCACTCACCGGGTCTTATACAGCAAAAAATCTTTTTAATATGTGACGTTTCGGGGTTGCCCCCGTCCTCAGACAACAGTTACAGGTATATACATTTACTCACCTTATATACACAAACAAACCCGCTCCCAAGTGTGATCCCGCCGGCGGCGTACCGGAAGTAAGCTGCCGCGCGTAGAGCCCTACGTCACCGGTTGCCATAGCAACCAGGACGCCACCCGGCGGAATCCTAGTTAAAAAATTGGAAACATAAAAAGTGCATTATACAGAATGGCTGTAGGAATAGATATCTGCTAGCAAAACAATCTGTCATGATAAGGGTCTCAGACATCCTGCTAGTCTTAAATACCAAAAACGGGGAAATAATTTTTACTTTATCCTAACACCGTAACTAACAGCAGGAGCTATATGGATTACTCAATATGTATTCTATTAGGGCTTCTAGCCACTAAGTCTACAGCAAAACAAACTATATGAGTCCATGCATCTAGGTTCAGAAAAAACAAAGCATAAATAAATAAATATAGAAAACAAAAAATACCAAGTAAGCCATAAACAATATATAGAATTAAATATATATATATATATATAAGTCGCCAGCCACAAAGCTCCTGCTGCATAAAATTAGACGGCTCAAGTGCTGTTGCAGCCTCCAAATAGGAACAGCCATTACTTTCTATGGTAACCACTATAACACAATAGTAATAGCATCTTAAAGGGACATGAAATCCAAATTTTCAGAGGTCATGCAACTGCTGCCTTGTAACTTCCCTGCCACCTCTGAGGTTGTAAAGATAAATCACTTTGAACTCCCTTTTTTTCTGAACTCACTTTTTTTTGATGATTATCCAATCATCCGAAAGCAGGGATCCGCACTGCACAAGCAAATACTTGTGCAATAGAAAATACCGGTGGTGGAACCTTGTCTGCCTACAATAGCGCATGGGGCCCTCTGCTTTCTACTAATGGAAAATTTTACATTTCTAAATGGTCACCATAAATAAAGTTTAGTAACCTGGCATGTCGATGTGGCCTAGAAATTATTGAATATTTTGAAGAAAATGCATAGAACCAGTTTCATGCTTCAGTTATAATAGACTCAACAAGTTATAACCTCATTATTTTCTTTGAAATAAAACAAACTTCTAAATGTAATTTTTACACTCAGGATTTCACATATTGTGACATAATTTCTAAGCAGTTATCTACAAACAAATGTTTTTAAAAATATAAATTCTGTACTATGAGACTTTTTGCTTATCTTTTTTTTATTTGTTCATTTATTATTATTATTATTATTATTATTATTATTATTGTATTTACATAGTAGCATTAGCCAAAACATTTAAATGTATACTCTTATTCCATTGGTAACTAAATATGTTACATTTATGAACAGATGACACAATTATAAATTATTTTCTCTTACCTAAAAAATTAAAGTGATTGTTATGATATTGAGGTAACATTTGTATTAATTGTATATGTGATTGTGTGTTGCAGATCCTCCCCTGGTGAATATTCAAATAGAAGGTAATAGTATTTATTTCATATCATGTCATGGTAAAGTTAAGATTCATTGGCTCATTTTGATTATACAAGTAAATTTGACAGTTATTTAAAAGTGCATGCCCTATCTCACTGGTTTTCAAACCTGTCCTCAGGCCTCCCCAACAGTCCAGGTTTTCAGGATTACCTTGGGTGAGATCAGGTAAAATAACCATGGTTACTAATCAGCTGATTAGTTCACCTGTGCTCCAGGTCAGATATCCTCAAAATGTGGTAACAAGGTAGTAGGTAAAGTAGTACAAGCACCTGTTACGGGGGCAATATAGCACTATGGAGACTCATAGAAAAATGAGTTACAAAGTCTTTAACAAAAAAAAGTGCTTTACCCCTACAATTATATAGGAAAAATTCTCACTGAATAATACAGGAACAATTTTTAACCATTCATACTTTATCTTTATTGGTTTAACTATTCAATCATACAGGTTTAAAAACACTTAAACTCTCTAGATATCAATATATAGCATAGATGTGTGAATAATACCTCCTGATTTGTATAATATCAAGCAGTCAGATACAAGCATTATCTTTTGTTGCCGGCTATTAATAAATTCAGAAATAACACTAACAAGAGGACCTGTTAATATGTGGAATGTCAGATTATGAGATTAAAGCTATCTAGCTAATACTCTATCTGTAATTAAAAAGTCCTTGCTTGCACAGTTAACTTTAGCACAACTGTTCAGTGTAATAGATTCTGCCTGCTTAAAATCTCTAGATATTAATATTTAGTATAGGTGTGTGAATAATACCTCTGAGAATCATGTATCTAGATGTGAAACATTGTACTTGGTTTGTATAATATCAAGCAGTCCTCAAAATGTGGCCTGTTAGGGTGGCCTGAGGACAGATTTAAAAACCAGTGCCCTATCTGAATCATAAAAGTTTAATTTTGACTAGACTGTCCCTTTAATGATGTTTTACAATACAATTCTTAATTGGTCTGGATTATAAGCAGAGAACAGTCTATAGAGCTGGGTACATTATCATGTGCTTGGTTTCTCTCTAAGAATAATGCACAATTTGGTAATACAAGAAGATGGCTTAATATTTTAACCAAAACATCTTAAAAGGAAGCCAAAACCTTTTGTAGCGCACCTTGTACTTTTAATGGATAGTGCAGGGTGCACAATTGCACTCATTTTACAAGTGGTGGGGTAAATATTGTTCTTGAGTGCAATCAAGACCTGAAGTAAACCATTATTTTTAATAATATAGTACAGAACTGCAGAAGAATTCCACTAATTGCCCATCCTCACCTTAGCTAACCATTGGCTTTGCAATATCTGATATGACCTTTTCTTTGTACTACCATTGAAGTCTACAATGTGAGGAATTTTGTGTACCCTCACTATCCAGAATATAAATGTTAGTGCAGCCTAGACTGCCATTTCAGCAATAAGAAATTTACTTTGGCAAAAATAGAAGTTCTACAGCAGACATCCTCAAACTTGGCCCTCCAGAGGTTTTGGAACTACATTTCCCATGATGCTCAGCCAGCTGATATGCTGGCTGAGCATCATGGGAAATGTAGTTCCAAAACCTCTGGAGGGCCAAATTTGAGGATATCTGCTCTACAGATTGCACTTGAGTGATGTCAATGCACCATAGCGCTAATCTGTATGTGATTCACTTACAATCTGGGTTGATTTAAACAGAATAACATTTCTATCCTATAATTACCTAGCAGTATTAAAAAAATGATTTCTCATAAGATAAAACAAAATTTACTAGTGCAATAAAAGCTGGAACATTATAAGATGCAACATAATTCACAACAATAATGTTAACAGTTTGTGGCTAGATGTCAGGGGAATATTATAATTTATAAATAGATTAAAATATCTATTGTTCTCCACATTGTCCTCAAAAATCAGATTTATTCCCTACTAATATATTTGTTTAGATTTATTTGAGAATTGTTTTGATGAAAATAATATCTGCAATCAGGGAGTTAACTATTAAGAAATGATGATCTTGAAATACTCTATACATTCAGAGGAATCATTTAACCCTTTATGTATTTGAATCTAATTTCCATATGTCCAGGAAGCAAGTCCTTTCTGTTTATTTCTGTCTACAATTTGGAATATCCCAGCGTTTTTGATGCAATATCAGAATTTTTTTTTAAAGACAGATATTTTGTATAAAGAAAGCCTTATACTGTAAACAGCAGACAATAATGCAAGGCATTTAAACAAGAAAATTCATTTAGGTAATTTTTAAAAAGCGAGGAAAAGCAGAGCCAATGTTTTGTTTTGTTTTTGTTCAGAACAAGTATAAAAGTGACCAATCAAGAGACATTCTACAGTGCTATTAAAATCAATTGTATTGTCCAATCCAATTGAAATGTGTGCACATACTATTCAAAATCATGAGAATCGTTAAAATAAGAGGGGTAGGTTATCCACTCTTCACCAGGAGCTTATATAGTTGGCTCTTGCATTCTTAGGCCAGATTACAAGTGGAGTGCTAAATATCGCTTGCATGCAAGCGATATTAGTGCTCCACTTTGTAATACCGGTGCACGATAATGTGCACTGGTATTACAAGTTAATTGCAATACGAACAGGAGCTTGAGTCCACATTGCTTGTAATCATTACGCTCACTATGATATATATCCTATATTATAAAAGGCCAAGTGTGTTCGTCTGAAGCAGTCATGCGCAGTAGAGACTGCGCGCGGACAAACACACCTGGCCTTCAGCTGCAGAGTAGTGCGCACTGCGGAAGCTGCCTGGTGGGGGCGTGACCGGCGTCGGGCGTGCCGTGATGGGGGCGTGGCCGGCGGGCGTAGCAGGCATGATGAGGGGGCGTGGTCGGCGGGCGTGAGGAGGGGGCATGGCCTCACGAGAGAGCACGGGAGGGGCCTGGCCGGCGGGAGAGACCAAAACAGAGGAAGGAAGGATAGAAAGAAAGGGAGCAGAAGAGGGGGGAAGAGCAAAAGAGGGAGATAGAGCGCAAGAGAGTGGGAGAGAAAGAGGGGGAGAGAGAGGGGGGAGAGAGAGCTCAAAAGAGAGGGGGGAGAGAGAGAGCTCAAAAGAGAGGGGGGGAGAGAGAGCACAAAAGAGGGAGAGAGAGTGCAAAAGAGAGGGGGAGAGAGCACAAGAGAGGGGGAGAGAGCGCAAGAGAGGGGGAGAGAGAGCGCACAAAAGAGGGGGAGAGAGAGAGCTCAAAAGAGAGGGGGGAGAGAGAGCGCAAAAATGAGGGGGAGAGATAGCGCAAAAGAGAGGGGGGAGAGTTTAAAAGAGATCGCAAAAGAGGGGGAGAGAGCGCAAAAGAGAAGGGGGAGACAGAGTGCAAAAGAGGGAGAGAGAGAGCGCAAAAGAGAGGGGAGAGAGCACCAAAGAGAAGGGGAGAGAGCGCAAAAAAGAGGGGGAGAGAGCGCAAGGGGGAGAAAGCACAAAAGAGAGGGGGAGAGAGCGCAAAAAAGAGGGGGAGAGAGCGCAAAAAAGAGGGGGGAGAGAGCGCAAAATAGTGGGGGGAGAGAGAGTGAGAGAGAGCTCAAAAGAGAGGGGGAGAGATAGAGCTCAAAAGAGAGGGGGGAGAGAGAGCTCAAAAGAGAGGGGGGGAGAGAGAGCTCAAAAGAGAGGGGGGGGGAGAGAGAGTTTAAAAGAGAGGGGGAGAGAGAGTGCACAAAAGAGGGGGAGAGAGAGTGCAAAAGAGAAGGGGGAGAGAGCGCAAAAGAGAAGGGGGAGAGAGCGCAAAAGAGGGGAAGAGAGCGCAAAAGAGGGGAAGAGAGAGTGCAAAAGAGGGGAAGAGAGAGCAAAAGAGAGGGGGAGAGAGAGAGCAAAAGAGAGGGGAAGAGAGAGCAAAAGAGAGGGGGGAGAGAGAGCAAAAGAGAGGGGGGAGAGAGAGAGCGCAAAAGAGGGGGGAGAGAGAGAGCAAAAGAGAGGGGGGAGAGAGAGCAAAAGAGAGGGGGAGAGAGAGCAAAAGAGAGGGGGGAGAGAGCGCAAAAGAGGGGGGAGAGAGAGAGCAAAAGAGGGGGGAGAGAGAGAGCAAAAGAAGGGGGAGAGAGAGAGCAAAATAGGGGAGAGAGAGAGCAAAAGAGGGCGAGAGAGAGCAAGAGGGGGGAGAGAGCAGATGAGGGGGGGAAGAGAGAGAGCGAGCAAAAGAGGGGAGAGAGAGCAAAAGAGGTGGGAGAGAGAGAGCAAAAGAGGGGGGAGAGAGAGCACAAGAGGGGAGAGAGAGAGCAAAAAAGGGGAGAGAGAGAGAGAGCAAAAGAGGGGGGAGAGTAAAAAATAAGGGGGAGAGAGAGAACTCAAAAGAGAGGGGGGAGAGAGAGGGAGCAAGGGTTGGAACCGCGGTACCTAAAAAATTGGCCCGTGTACACGGGCTTTAGGACTAGTATATATATATTTATGAAAAACAAAAAAATATATAAACTTGCTCAAATCACAATCAAATAAATAAAACAAAACAAACAAATGTGATAGTGCACAAAAAAGGATAAATGTCCCAGGGTAGATAATCACGATGATTATAAGCAGCAGGTGAACCTCAGGGGAAAAAAAGGAAAAACACATATAGTCCTGTGGTTATTAAAGTATTGAAAAGTGGGGTACTCACATTCTCTAGACTTCAAAATCAAGCTCTAGATATTAAAGCACTGGAAAATTCCTAATAGGAGACAATGGCAAAGATTGATATCCCAGCTGGGTTAAAACTTCACACGGAATGAATCAGAAGTGGATAAAAGAATATAACACTTTATTTAAAAACAAGTCACAAGGCAAAGACCACTGCAAACAAAAGACCGTGATTTCACAGTGTCTACTGAATGATGTATTCGGTCCGTTAAGGAACAAGTCTCTGCCTCTTTTGTGACGTCACTCCGCGCTCTGCTGCTTTTTTGATTGTGTGTATGTTTCATACCTATAGCGTGCTGAGCAAGCCGTGCTAATCTGTACCTTCTTCACAGACTCCTCCAGGCCGTGCTAATAGGCAGCTTAGTGCAGTAGATCCCAGAGCTTGCGCTAAAAGACTTTCTTTAAATTAGTTAGTGCATTTGTTTAGCTAGTCATTTTGTGACAACAAAACAAATTAAATTTTTTAGAAGGGGCCTGACACAGGATTAAAAATCAATTTCAGTGGGATTTCTGAAATCAACATCCCAGGTCATTTGAAATACAGAGACAGGTTACTGGGAATGATATTTTCATGGAAATTGGGGTTTCTGTAAATATTTATAATGTAAACGTGACAAAAATGCAGGATAGTGAGGTATTATGTCATTAATCAGGAATCTGTGTGTATTTATAGCAGATGAGCTCCCTGGAGGTTCAGCCTTGTGTTTCCTAAACCAGTTTTGTAATTTAAAAGTTTTGTAATTTAAAAAGTTCAAATGGGATGAATGGAATCTGTCACATGAGAACTTGATTTTTAGATCTATTTTTTTAGAGACGTCATCATTATTGTCTTCTTGACCTGATTAACAATATTCAGTCTCAAGACCCATTCCTTTATTTTTATTTAAATGTACTTTCACTGACAGCTTGGTTACTGAATCCTTTATTTTCAAGGGTAAAGTTTTACCAAAGAGCGTGTTTTTCGGAAGGCCTTTCAGTCTGTAACAGCTAAAGTATATTACAAAGTTTTGGCCACCTTAGGACCAAAGCTATATGGGTTTATGTGGGCTATGTTTTTATTTCTTTATTATCTAATTTTCCATGAATTTCTAAAAACTCTGCCTTATGAAAAATTAGATATTGTGGTTCCTTTGTTCTGTCAAATACAGGGATTAATCTGAGGCTCTTCTACATAGGATTGGTGTTTTCCAAGCGATCAAAAATATTTGAAAGCCACTAAGAAAACCAAAAGGTTAAGTCTAATACAGGAAAGCTTCCAAACATTTGTTTAGCCAGATGTATTTGCTCTGTGATCCTGAAAGTGTACTCCTTTGAGTTCATTTTATTCAGGCAATTGTAGGTTTTTGAGTTATACAAACCTTAGTGGTAAAGTTATGCAGGGTGGCCATTGGGCTTTTCTTGCATACTTTCTCTAGATTGTACCAGCACAATGTGTTTTGTCAATGCATACAGTATTTGGTAGAAAGGTGTTACATCAATTGCTCCCCCAGACACTGGGTAGAGGTTATTTTCCTATTCTTGCCTTCATATGGTTCAGCTTTAGTATTGATCAATCAGGACTGCTGATCCTCACACTTTTAACAAAGAGGTGAAATCTAAAGGGTGTCATGGTGGCAGCTGCTGCCACACCATGCTCATGGGCATCCTGGCTGTGAAAGCTTTCTCATTTAGATTTAGGAGGTGTGCATTTCTGGCTTATTGTAGCTCCCTTACAATATTTGTAGTAAACAGCTGAGTATTGTTTTGATGACTGGCTGTTCTATTTAGCCCCTGTATATATATTTTTTCCTTTAATCTAGTACCTTGTAGCCATGTATTATGTCTTATTTGAGCATATCTAGGCCCAGCAAACATGTATATATATCCTGGTGTTTAGAAAGTGCACCTGTACATGCTAGTTTCCGAGTAAGAATATTTGTGCACCTTCATATCCAGCAAAGGATACCTATTTTGATTGTGTATGTGTCCATTTGAGTTTACCAATGTAACACAACATCCTTAAGGAATATGTGTTAGTCTAGGTGCCCAGCAAGTATATTTGTGTATCCTGATGTCCATAAAAGTCTACCAGCTTCTCCTGGCATTCAACGTGTATAGCAAACCCAATCACGTTTTCTCAAGTGCGATAACCCGACATAAAATATTAATATTTCACATTCCAATGTTCTTTACATGGCAGAATATGTTCTAGTTATACTTTTAGGGACATTAAACCCAAATTTTCTCTCTCATGATTTAGATAGAGAATACCATTTTAAACAACTTTCTAATTTACTTCTATTATGTATTTTGCTTCATTCTCTTGCTATTCTTTCCTGAAAAGCATATCTAGATAGGCTCAGTAGCTGCTGATTGGTGACTGCACATAGACGCCTCATGTGATTGGCTCACCCATGTGCATTTCTATTTCCTTAACAAAGGATATCTAAAGAATGAAGTAAAAATAGATAATAGAAGTTAATTAGAATGTTGTTTAAAAATGTATTCTCTGTCTGAATCATGAAAGACATTTTTGAGGTTTAATGTCCCTTTAAATAAATATTTCTACATAAATCTGATATAATTTTTTTGGTAAAATATATCTCTATACACACACACACATATATATATATATATATATATATATATATATATATATATATATATATATATATATATATATATATATATATATATATTTATTTATTTATTAGGCGGTAAGGCTGTTATTTTCAAGGTCTTTGCATAATTCTGAATATTATTAATTTTTTTTTTAAATATAAAAATCACTATACTTTGTTGTTCATTGTAGTTACCTTTTTATTCTGTATAGTATCTTTTTACATTTTATTGTATATTCAGAAACAATATTTTGAACAAAAAAGGGATGAACTGAAAACTACTTAAATTATTTTTACTATTTTTTTTTATTATAATGTTTGTCTTTATATCTTTGCATTTTTTTTGCACTTCATGAAGGAACATAACTCTACATTTACTGATAATGTGATTGTGAATTTGATTATTGATTAATAAAATATTTTTGCATTTAAATCTACTTTTCTTATATGCATATGTAATTATTTCTTATTTACCTACAAGCTACTGAACATACTTATTTATCTAGGTAAAAACACAAGTGTTGCAGTTCTGGAAGGTCGATCAGTGTTTCTGCAATGTATTGTTAACAGTAACCCAGCAGGCGACATTACATGGATGGCCAACAGTAAAGTACTTAATAGCACTAAATCTGGAAATAGCCTATCGCTTCTTATACAAAACGTTTCATCCAGTGCTAATCCAACATACACATGTTCATCAAACAACACCCATGGAAACAATAGAGCAGATGCTCACATTACCGTGGATTGTAAGTATCAAATAATTATTGAAATCGTTAAGCAGCTGTGTCATAACACCTAAAAATGTTAAAATTCTCTTTCTATGTATTCTGTACACAGCTAGATTACAATTTTAAGTACAAGTTCTTTAAAATATGCTTTCAAATTAACTTTATATCTATTACTTCATGTTCATTGTGGCAGCACCAGAGATAGTCTTAGGGCGAGATTACATATGTAACTGCTGAAACCCACGTTACCCTTAATTTCACCCTGCACATCGGGGAATTGCATAAACCCCGCTGAAAGTTCATAAACTGCCGTAAGTTGAATAAACTAGCAATGTCCAGAAATGTGCGTAAATACACATTTCTGGAGTCGCCAGTGACTTACGGCAGTTTAGAATCTGCCGGTGCATAAAAAAAAACCTAAAAAATGTTAAATATCCTGTAAAAGTCTAACACGCCTCCCAAAAATAAACCCGACTTGTCAAAACCCCTGTATCCGCAATCCCCCCACATCGCAACTAATAATGAAAATATTAACCCCTAATCCGCCAACCCCCACATCACAATATACCTATTAACCCCTAATCTGCCATTCCCCCACAAGGCAATAAACCCAATTACACTATTAACCCCTAAACCGCCAACCCCCCACATCGCAATAAACCTAGTTAACCTATTAAATCCTAAACGGCCAACCCCCCACAATGCAAATAACTAATTTAATTACTAACCCCAATTACATAAAATGAAAAAGTTACAATTAAAATAAAAAACAGTACTTTAAAAGCAAAAAAACTATGATTAAATTAATCTAAAATTACAAAAAATAAAAAAAGTCTAACATTACATAAAATAAACGAAAGTATCAAACATAAAAAAATAAACCTAATCTAATAGCCCTATGAAAATAACCCCCCCCCCAAATAAAAACACCCCGTAATCTAAACTACACTACCAATAGCATTTAAAAGGGCCTTTTGTAGGTCATTGCCCTAAGTTAAACAGTAATAAAAATATTACTTCCCGCCTGACAGTAAAACCCCCACCCACCAAACCCTCCAAAATAAAAAAACCTAACACTAATAAAACCTAAAGTACCCATTGCCCCTAAAGGGGAATTGTATGGGCATGGCCCTTTTTAATGTTAGGGGGACTTAGTATTTTTTAAATGTAAAAGAGCAGTTTAACTTAGGGCAATGCGCTACAAAAGGCCCTTTTAAATGCTAGTTTAGATTATGGGGTGTTTTTATTTAGGGAAGCATTTTTATTTTCATAGGGGTATTAGATTAGGTTTAATTTCTTTTATTTTTGATACTTTGTTTTATTTTATGTAATGTTAGACTTTTTAATTTTTTGTAATTTTAGATTAATTTAATCGTAGTTTTTTATTTTTAAAGTAATGTTAGGTTTTTTATTTTAATTGTAACAGTATTTTTTAATTTTATGTAATTGAGGTTAATTTAGGGGGGTGTTAGGTTAGAGGACTTAGTAATTAAATTAGTTATTTGCGTTGTGTGGTGTTGGCGGTTTAGGAGTTAATAGGTTAATTAAGTTTATTGCGATGTGGTGAAATATACGCGCCGCATTTATATGCAGCACCATTTATGTGATAGCAATACCCAACTAAAAACTGGCGTCGCGATGCCGCATATATAATCTTGCCCTTAGTGAGAACTTTAACCTATGATTCCTAAGAGACAGAAAAGCTCATTTTAGCATTTGCCTGCACCTAATCCTTAGCACCTACCTAGAGGAGGGATATAAAACCTAACATCAAAATTAAATTGCTATATGCAAAACATAAGATGAATTGTATTTGGTAAATATATGCAGCATCTGAACAATTGATTGCTTGGTATAGCTACTTTGTTCTTGCTTATACAGAGGCACCTAATTCAGTTGATGTTGTCTAATTGAATTATGTTAATTACCTAGATGAGGGACAAAAGTACTAAGTTTGCATTGTTTCTGAAGATACTGGATTATGTAAGAGCAGGATATACTTGCTCTGAAAATGAATTTGTGTACTGAGAACTGGGGAAATGGACTTAAACTTGGCAGTTGAGGTATAACACAAATACTTCATGTAAAAATAAAATAAGCAAACTACCTACTGTTTAAATGGTACAATGAGGATGGAAAAGGATATTAAAGTTTTTGTAGATAAAAATTAAGAGGCAATGTGCTGTGCCATTAAGCAGCTGCAAAAACCAACATGGTATTATCATGCATAAAAGGACATATATTAACCCTTTAAGGACACAGCTTTCTGTTTGTTCAATTGTTTTATGACTGAAAAATTCCGTCATATGTCCTTAAGAGGTTAATTAGAACACATCATTATTGTGCTAGTATTTAAATATATATCCTCAGTGTAAATATTGACAGAGTTTTGGCTACAGTTTTTTCAAGAAGTTTATTGCAGAATTGGAAAAAGATTCCAAGGGAGGTGTTGTTTTCTCTTAACAAAGAGGTGCTTGTGAGATCATATTTTTACCTCATATAAATATATTTGGGGCAAAAGGTCACACTTAAAGGCTAACAGAAATAAGATTTCACCTTTAGCAAAGGTTATTCACAGAAAAATAAGCCAGGACATTAAAGGGACAGTCTAGTCCAGAATAAACTTTCATGATTCAGATAGGGCATGTAATTTTAAACAATTTTCCACTTTACTTTTATCACCAATTTTGCTTTGTTCTCTTGGTAATCTTAGTTGAAAGCTCAACCTAGGAGGTTCATATGCTAATTTCTTAGACCTTGAAGGCCACCTCTTTTCAGAATGCATTTTAACAGTTTTTCACCACTAGAGGGTGTTAGTTCATGTTTTTCATATAGATAACACTGTGCTCATGCACGTGAAGTTATCTGGGAGCAGGCACTGATTGGCTAAACTGCAAGTCTGTCAAAGAACTGAAATAAAGGGGCAGTTTGCAGAGGCTTAGATACAAGATAATTTGATTTGACATGTATACATAGGTAAATAAACAATCAAATAATCATAAAAGGAAAAAATGGGAAAAAATACAAACTGTGCCTTTAAACCCGCCCATTAGACATTTGCTTTTGTTTCCTTATGAATGCACAGTTGTTAACAAATCACAAATATTTGTCTTGTTTTAACAAAACAAATAACCGAGCAAATGCAGCACACAATTTAAAGAAAATGAATGAATAGTGACAAATTCATCAGTATTCATTCATTTCCTTTAAATAGTTAAAATATTTAACTTTAGCGTGCGGAGAGCTGCGCTAACCTGCTTCTCTTCTTCACAGACCCTCTGTGCGCTGATAGGAGGCTTAGCACGACCGCTCCCAGGACCAGCACTAATGGAGAAGGTCCTTTCCTTTAGTGCAGGCCGTTCACGGAGCCCCGGCCACGCTAAAACCCCTATTAGCAAGACAGAGGGTCTGTGAAAAAGAGAAGCAGGTTAGCGACACTCTTCAGCTCGCTAAATGTAAATATAAAGCTAGAGGTGAACTTTTTCACCTGTAGCTAAGGAACATGAAAATGTAAAGAACAATATAAAAGAAAGCTACAAATAATGTTGCAAATAGAGCAATAAAGCCACATGCATACTCTTGAGCTGTTATGAGCATACCTAGTTACTAGGTACTTTTCAATAAAGATACCAAGAGAATGAAGCAAATTTGATAACAGAAGTACATTTGAAAGCTGTTTAAAATTGCATGTTCTATCCGACATTACTGCCCCTTTAAACTATCAATGAAATCATAAGCTATTATTAAAAGATAAATCTCTCCTTATTTAAAGGGGCAGTAATGTCACAATTACACTCTGATAATTCATATAGAGCATGCAATTTTAAATCATTTTCTAATTAACTGCTGTTATCTAATTTGCTTTGTTTTCTTGGTATCCTCTGTTGAAATGCATACCTAGATAGTTTCATAAGATGCTAGTTGCTTATTGGTGGCTGAACATACACTGTATGGCAAAGAATATGTGGACATCCCTAATAATTATTGAGTTCAGGTTTTTCAGCCACACCCATTGCTAGCAGGTTTATAAAATCCAGCACATACCCATGAAATCTCAGTATACAAATATCAGCAGTACTGGGTCATACTGAAGAGGATGCCACCTTTGTCACAATCAGTTTATGTAATTTCTACCCTCTGGTCTGGTCAACTGTAAGTGTTAGTATTATTATTAAGTGAAAGTGTCTAGCTAAAAGCAGCCCAGTCATGAAGTGGTAGACTCACAGAGCTGACCATTAATTGCTAAAGCATGTAGAGTATACAAATTGCCTTTATTTAATTAATACATTTTATGCATCACTCACTACAGAGGCCCCAACTGCCTCTAGAAACAATATCAGTACAACTGTGTATTGGGAGCTACATTAAATGTGGTTCCATGGCCAAGCAGCTGTACACAAGGGTTACATCAATATTTGCATTCCAAGTGTCGGCTGGAGTGGTCAGCCACTGGTCACCAGAGCAGTGTAAATGTTTTCTTTGTAGTGATGAATCCAGCTTCACTTTCCGGCAGTCTGATGGAAGAATCTGGGTGTGGTGGTGGATGACAAGGAGACTGCTATCAAACTTTACACTAGATATAGTGGATACCGTTAAGTTTTGTTGAGGATGGATAATAGTCTGCAGTTGTTTTTCAAGGTTTGGACTAGGACCCTTAGTTCCTTTGAAAGGTCATCTTTATACTATTGGATATAAAGACATTTTAGACAATTCAGTACTTTGAACTGTGTGGTGCCAGTTTGGGGAAGGCCCTTTAATATTGCAGCATGACTGTGCCCTGTGCATGAAGACTTGTTCTGATGAACTTAGTGTGGAGGCAATTGAGTAGCATGCACAGTGCCCCCACTGAATGACTTTGGAATTAATTGGAAAGTCTATTGTGAGCCAAATCATCTTGTCCAACATCAGTGCTTGACCTCACAAATTATCCTATGGCTAAATTGGCACAAATTCAAATAAACATATTCCAAAATCTTGTGGAAAGCCACCCTAGAAGAGGGGGGGCGGACTCTATATTAATACCATGGTTTTGGAATGGGATATCCAATAAGTTCATATAGGTGTGATGGTCAGGAGCCCACATACTTTTAGCCATATAGTTTAAATGCCTATTTTCATTAGCTTTCCATATGTGCTCAGCTATCTCCCATTAGTGCATTGCTGCTCCTTCAACAAAGGATAATAAGAGTATGAAGCTAGTTTGATAAAATTAGTAAATTGGAAAGATGTCTAAAAGTGTGAGCTTTATCTGAATTCTGAAAAAAAAAATAAGATTTCATGTCTCATTAATGTATTATGTTATAGGAGATTTATAGAATAATTGAAGATTATTTTAATTTGTTTTTTATTGTTTTATATGTTTTAGATCCCCCAAGAAGACCAGCGATATATGATTCAAATGGTACTGTTCATGTATGGCTTTATTGTTTCCAGTTTTATTTCATAATTGTAAACTTTAATACAATTGAACAGTTCTAAGTAATAGTTTTTAACTATAAACTTGGTAAAAAAAGTATAGTTATTAACACAGTCTTTAGAATATAAAAAGCAAACACCATGGAATCAGAGGAAACCCATATAGAGTGCTAGTATCAATACATCCAGGACAATAATACAAGTGAAATAAAAGTCACAAATATAGATATACCAACTTAGCTCTTATACTGTAAATAAAGTTTGTGAATGTCCTTACAATAGTGTTCAATGTAGATAAATACAAATAAAGATGCATGATAGTAGATAAAGACAGTCCCATGTATAAGGATAGCACAATGCCACAGCTGCCCTCTTCCTAATCCCATAAAAGGTCTTGAAGTATCTGAATATGTACATAGACAAAAAAGGAGGCACTTCATGTGCAAATCAGAATGTCATTAAAGCTGAGATAAAAAAAAATAGCACAGGGTACTCACACAGTGTAGTAGCACCCTATTCTACTAATAGAGAAGACTCGCAGTGCTCCAGCTCACTGAACTCCGGCTGACGGTCCTCCTGCATTGTGGTAGCGATCCGGGAATCACGGTAGTATTTAGAAAAAAGCACTTAATATAGAGTTAGTTTAAAATGAAAGTTTAATAAAACCATAAAAAGGGCATAAAAGGGGGGGGGGGTAAAACAGTACATATGTATCCTCTAACATGCAATGCGTATCTCAGCTATATAAGCAGTTTCATCAGGCCTTTAATAACATACTGACATCAGCTTTAATGACATACTGATTTGCATATGAAGTGTCCTCTTTTTTGTGTATGTACATATTCAGATCTTTAGAATATGAGTTTTACTATTTTTAGTTCAAATAGTTCTCTTACTCCAATACTTGGAATACATCACTTTATGTTAGTGCCTCTTAAATATAATTATGTAGAGTTGACTTAATCATAGTTATGTATAAGAAGATTATCGAAGAAGTCTTCTCAGCATTGAAAGGTCCCTCAAAGATTTTTAGAAAGGCAAATTGTAGCTTGAGAACTGTTCATCTTGCAAGGGTTCTCTCTGTGCTCGCAAGGTTTAGACCATCAGGCCCTTAATAAGATACAGACTGTCACATGTTGCAGTCAAATCTCTACATTACTGGATGACAAACCAGTATTATTTGAAATAGAATATTCAAAGAGAGAGAAAGAGATAGCAAAGCATAGTAGTTAGTGTTACAGCCTTTTAATGTACAAAAAAAAAAATGGATTAATCTGAGAATAATATTTCAAATTAGTTTTTACTAGATAAGTGCACATATACAAAATTGTTCCAGACAAAGGGTTCATTATAAAAAATAATTAGGAAGTTATTATGACTTCAGTACAGCCAAACAGCTATGGTTATCAATGCCATCCTTACAGCGCTAAAGCCCAGCGTGGTTAGGAAGGCATGGAACGTCATAACGGCGGTAAAGGGTTAAGGTGGCTGTTTAAAATTCATTTGTTTCCAAATATTTTTTTATTGACATTCCTATGGGGAACATCTTCAAGGCATTAGAGGAGAAAATGGACAGCAGCTTCAAATTAAATAAAGTTAAAATAGTACCTATTAGCTAGAAGCCGTCAGCAGGACTGGCTAAGCACATAAGTAAAGCTTGCATGCTCATTATCTGATACAGGTATCAATAAATGACTATGACTGCTAAATAGTTATTGAATAGTGTAAATTCTAACTTTTCAGCTTTAGCATAATGGTTTCAAACACACAAACAAAACAACTATAGCCTCTTTCAGAATATTGGATGATGTCTATACTATTAGTTTTTGGGCCCCAGAACACTCTGATGAAATGACAAGCTAACCCAAAACATGTCAGGGAGCTCTCCCTGGCTGTTAAACCATCATGAATTGACCAGCTACATATCAGCCTGGACTGGAGGGCAAAGACTAATACTAGGGGTTGTGTAGTTAATATATTCATTATATTACATTGTAGCTATATAACAAATTGCTTATCTTTCTAGATAACTCTTTACAAGACAATTCCACTCAAGAAGTTGTTCAAGGGTCCACTTTGTCCCTGGAATGCAGAGTTGAAAGTTCTCCATCTGCCTCATTTAAATGGCTCAAACCTAATAAGACAGTTTCAGAGGGAATGAAACTAATTGTAACAAGTCTTTCAGAAAGTGATTATGGTTTATATATCTGCAATGCTACAAATAAGTATGGGAACTCATCCATCTCCATCAACATAATTCACAAAAACTGTAAGTAAAAATAATTTCAGATCCTACAAATAAAATAGAGGCATTACAAATAATATCTGGAGGTTAGATATCACAACTTCACTAACTCTCTTTCCCCATAGATTTCCATAGAACGGCTTAAAAAAGCCTTTTCTTTTTTTGCTAGAGCACTAAGCCGAAGTTGCACTAGTCCTACTACGCTAAAACCGAATGTGCATTAGGAATACTTCAAATACATTTTTTATTTAAAAATTTATAGCAATATGTATATCTATCATCTATCTATCTATCTATCCATGTATCTGTGTGTGGATGTGTAGATAGATAGATAGATAGATAGATAGATAGATAGATAGATAGATTTGAGCACTAATTTGTGGTCCAGCGAGATTCATATCTCACCCTGCGCTATCATTAGCACTTCACTTGTAATATGGGCCATTAGATCTGGAGTAGTAGCTTCCAGTTATTGTAGCAACTGAAAAGCTAATAATTTTCAGATTTTAATGACAAGAAAGGGGGCAAAAATAAATAACAAAAGTAAATTAGACAATTTATATTAAAAGATCAAAGTGTTTTATATCTTGTTAATACATTGATGAAGCTGGTATGGTAGTATTAGCATTACTGATGTAATTTTGATAACATTATCCATAGGCTTCTATAGACTTCCATAGGCTACAATGGAACCTCGTTCTCATGCAATGAGACATGGAAGGGAACCTAGCGCAGCAAAGGGGATAAGTAGTGCAGCGATGGGCAGCAAATATTAAATATATATGAATATATACATATATATTTATATGTTTATATGAGTATATACACATATTAACACAAATATATATGTATATAAGCATAAATATACATATTTACAGGGAACACACAGTTCCCTATACTTTTCAGTGGCATTTTTTTTCTGACACCCCACACCCACTCAATTTAATCCCTAAAAACTGCTTTGTACCATTTTTTTTAAATAGAAATGCTACTTTTTATTTTTAATAAAAAAACTAAACTGTACTTTAATTTGGGGCCTATTGGGCTCTTTTTGGAAAAATTAATTTTCGGAGCGCAAATTGCTATCTTGAGCTTGCGTTAGAAATAACCAACCACTTTTAATGACTGGTTATTTATTGTGCAGCCGTAAAGCCGTTTATGGGCTCACAATAAATTAACGCTCCACTTGTAATTTCGCCCTTAGTGTCATTAATAAAGTCTTTTTAGGGTAATTGTCTAAATTTTGCACATATGAACATAAACCTTAATATGGAAGATTCTCGTTAAATTTCCATATCTCTTAAACAGTAACACAATTCATGATCATGAACAAAAAAATGAAATCACACACTATTAAACAGGTTACTAGCTATTCTTTTTTTATCTTTAAAGCATTTGGTCATAAGATAAATCAGTTACAGTCACATGGGGTCTGCAGATCAAAATTTTAAAAAGGCTGCATACAAATCTATGAATGTTAAAAAAAAAACTAATAATATAATATTTCCTAAACATGTTCAGGGGCACTGTGCCAGATTTAGGTAAGGTTGAAGAGTACCCTCTGTTGGTCACCACTCCAGAAGGCAAGTGCTACTTGAACAGTTAGGTTGTATACCTGTTATAAATGCTTATAAAGAGCATAAGACACGCATTAAAAAAGGGGAATCCCTTGCTTTAGAATAAAAAGTCTCATAATAGCATAGAGGATGGGGCAAAATATTGGTCCTTCCTTCTGCTCCATAGGACATTTCCCTGGTGCCCAGTGATGCAGGCGATCACTTTATCACAGTGATTACCTATCCTAAGCTGGTCTTTTACTGCCAAAAGCAGAACTTGTAAAGTTCAGGTTAATATAAAGAAGACATATTGAAATAAAGGCTATGTCATAGTGACACTTCTTCCATGTGTATAGGAATCTAGTTGTATACAAATAAATATTTATCTATTTATTGCTATCCTAGCAATTTTAGTTTCTGGGTTTAGCTGTATCATACTGCGGATTTATACAAATGAGTATAGCTGGTATTTTTGTCTGAGCAAGGTTGCAACCCTAGTAAAAAGCAATCCGCTCATTGCACTTGACATCATCAAGAAATGTGATGATGTCAATAAGTTAAAACAGACTTCTCTCGTAGATACCACTAGGCAATGAGGAAATGTGCACAAAATCAGTGTAAATGCTTAGTAGTAGCTTGAGGCCTAGTTTACATATAATACGGTGTATTCATAGGGGTGGATTTATCAAGCAGCGGATGCTGCAATCTACTCGCAATGTGTCCGGTTCGCCAGAAACATAAGTTAAGAAGCAGCATTCATAAGACCGCTGTTTCTAAACTCATCTGCCACCTCTGAGGTGGCGGATTGCAATCATCACAATCATTTACGATCGGATGATTGACACCTACTGCTAGTGGCCGATGTGCAGGGGGCGGTATTGCACAAGTACTTCAGGAGTCTTCAGACTCGCTAGAAACAGCAGTTATGAAGCAGCGGTCCATAACCCTGTCCGCCTGCTCTGATGAGGCGGACAGGAATCACCGGAATTCAACCCGATCGAGTACAATCGGGTTGATTGACACCCCCTGCTGGCGGCCGATTGGCCGCGAGTCTGCAGGGGGCGGCATTGCACCAGCAACTCTTGTGAGCTGCTGGTGCAATGCTGAATACGGAGAGCGTATTGCTCTCCGCATTCAGCGAGGTCTTGCGGACCTGATCCGCACTGTCGGATCAGGTCCGCAAGACCTTTGATAAATAGGCCCCAGTGTATGCTGTCGGCCTTTAGCAATGCCAGGGGGACATGATTTGCTGCAGCCTGGCCTTTGATAAATCGGCCTCATAAACTTTAATGGAGATACTGGATTTACCACCAATTTACACATTTAACAATAGCACTTCAGTTCTATCTATCTATCTATCTATCTATCTATCTATCTATCTATCTATCTATCTATCTATCTATCTATCTATCATCTATCGATCAATCTACCCTAGTCTGTCACATATATATTTAAAAAATTGCTTGGGAACTGCTAGATCATGCTCTTTGTAGGCTTTCCTTGCTGAATACTGATATAGGAGGCAAGGAAAATGTATGCTACACCTTTAATATCATCAAATACATCTATATTTAGCAATACATTGCCCAACTAAGCAGTGATGAGGTGACCACTTTAGAGTGTATTTATATATTATACAGTCTAAGTGTTCTAAATGCTCATTGTAAATTGTCCAAAAACAGAAAGGACATATGAGTATCAAGAAGTACCAATGAGCATTACTATGAAGTGCTTTGATATTTATTTCAACTTTAAACTACTTAATCTAAACACATCAACATATTAAAATACTGCTCTTAAATATAGAGGATCCATTAATTATTTAACTTAAAGCAGATAAAAATGTTCATACCCTCTAGTTGTCATCAATGTTTTTTCTGTGTTTGTATTATAGGTGTTTGATCCAATCTAATTAATTAAATGTTTCTTTCCATTCTTTAAGATGTTCCTAAAGAAGGAAATACAGCCTCTATAATTGGAGGGATTTTCGGAGGAGTTCTAATTTTACTCATATTTATTCTGGCTGTTTTATTTACCATCTACATCTTAAAGTAAGTCTACTTTTAAACAAGCAATTATTATAAGTGGTTGTAAGCCGTACTCTGCTAAACAGATTTATGTGAGCCATTCTATTTTGTGCATTAGTAAAACAAAACAAAAAAAACACAACAGAAATAACAGAGAAAGAACTAAACTTCAATCAAGAGAATATCTACACAAATATTAGTTTAAAGGGATACTAAACCCAAATGTTTTCTTTCATGATTCAGATAGAGCATGCACTTTTAAGCAACTTTCTAATTTACTCCTATTATCATTTTTTCTTCATTCTCTTGATATCTTTATTTACAAAGCAGGAATTTAAAGCTTAGGAACCAGCCCATTTAAGGTTCAGCACCATGGATAGCGCTTTCTTATTGGTGGCTACATTTAGCAAACTAATAAGCAACCATAACCCAGGTTCTGATTCTGAACCAAAAATGGACCAGCTCTTGAGCTTTACATTCCTGTTTTTTTAAATAAAGATAGCAAGAGAACAAAGTAAGATTGATAATAGGGGGACGATTTATCATAGTTTGGCGGACATGATATACTGTAACGTATCATGTCTGCCAGACACCGCTGAATGGTGAACTGCTTGTGCAATGCTACCACCTGCAGATTTGCGGCCGCTAGCAGGGGGTGTCAATCAACCTGATCGTATAAGATCAGGTGAATTGATGTCCAGCAGCCTCAAAAGGCAGCGGACCAGTTAAGGAGCAGCGGTCTTAAGACCGCTGCTTCATAACTGCTGTTTCCAGCGAGCCTGAAGGCTCACACGGAAACAGGTGCATCAGGGGCCATTCGGTCCTTGATAAATCGGCCCCTAGGAGTAAATTAGAAAGTTGTTTAAAATTGCATGCTCTATCTGAATCAGTAAAGAAAAAAATGGGGTTTAGTGTCCCTTTAAGGATTTGAACAGTTCCCTTCATTGTGAACATATTTTATAAAAAAAAAACCTTGTGATCTTTTTGATTATATTACTTAGGATCCTACCTACAATTACCTTGGGTGTTATTTAAGACTCTCTTATTAACTATTATACTTTTGCAACGTCTTATGATTTTATTATTTCTTTCCATAAGTAACTCTCAGCTAGATTATGAGTTTTGCGTTATGAGTGAAAAAGCATTGTTATGCTTCATAACACTGCTTTTTCCCTAACACCGCTATTACAAGTATTGTAGGTATAGGTGTACCACACACCTTTTTGGCCGTCACGCAACGTCACTACCGCCCTTTTAAAAAAGTCATTTTTCAATGGGACTCCCATAGCGCCGGTATTATGAGTTTACCTGGGAGGCCAAAAAGTGAGAACTATAACCACAAGATCCGTACCGCCATCTAAAGTCAGTAGTTATGAGTTTTACGTTACAAAGCTGTAGGATAAAACTCATAACTAAATTGTTAAAAAGTACACTAACACCCATAAACTACCTATTAACCCCTAAACCGAGGCCCTCCCATCGCAAACACTATAATAAATGTATTAATCCCTAATCTGCCGCTCCCGACATCGCCCCCACTAAAAAAAAAAAAAAATAACCCCTATTCCGCCTCTCCCTGACATCATCGCCTCTAATAAACCTATTAAATCGTCGCCACTATAATAAACCTATTAACCCCTAAACAGCCGCACTCCCGCATTGCAAACACTATTTAAAGATTATTAACCCCTAATCTGCTGTCACACCGCCGCTATAATAAACCTATTAACCACTAAACCACAAACCCCCCACAAAGAAATATACTTAAATAAATTACTAACCCCTAAACCTCTGACCTCCCACATCACTAACTCTACATAAATATATTAACCCCTAATCCTAACCCGAATGTAACCCAAACCCTAAATCTAACCCTAACCCTAACGTAACCCTAAACCTAACACACCCTAACTTAAATATAATTAAAATAAATCTAAATAAACCTTACAATTATTAACTAAATAATTCCTATTTAAAACTAAATACAAACTTATCTGTAAAAAAAACCTAAGCTAGCTGCAAAATAACTAATAGTTATATTGTAGCTATTTTAGGTTTTATTTTTATTTCACAGGTAAGTTTGTATTTATTTTAACTAGGTAGACTAGTTAGTAAATAGTTATTAACTATTTGCTAACTACCTAGTTAAAATAAATACAAAGCTACCTGTAAAATAAAACCTAATCTGCCTTACACTAAAAACTAACATTACAATAAAATTAAATACATTAAATTAATAAAATACAATTTACTAAATTACAAAAAAATAAGCACGAAATTACAAAAAATAAAAAACGAAATTATCAAAAATAAAAACGAATTACTCCTAATCTAATAGCCCTATCAAAATAGGAGTTGTTTAATAAATTAGCAGCAATTTAAAGGAAACCTAGGTTTTTTGACAAACAATACACTCTAAATCATGCCAGATTGAGGATATCCTAAAGGGGCATAATACTTCTATGCTAAATCACTTGAAAATGATGCAGCATAACTGTAAAAAGCTGACATGAAACTATCACCTGAACATCTCTATGTAAAAAAAGAAGGTATTTTACCTCACAATTTCTTCAGCTCACCAGAGTAAGTGCTGTGTAAACAGTTATCCTTCAGCTGCTGTCCAGCTGCAGGTAAAAAAAGAAGGAAAAAGGAAGAAATGAACAGCACACAATCAGCATCAGCAGTGCTTAAGTCATGAACTGTGATATCATGAGATTTCATAGTAAACTTCCTTAAACTGAATAGGGAAATAACATTAGTGTGCATGAGGCACACTCCCTACAGGTCCCGGGAAAGGGTGTGAATAATTAGGACATTTTGAGGTAAAATATCTTTCTTTTTGACATAGAGATATTCAGGTGATATTTTCTAGTCAGCTTTTTACAGCTACATGTTGCATCACTTTCATTTTTTTCAACATGTGGGTATCATGTACCTTTAACTGGAGCACAGGTGAAATAATCATCTGATTTAGTAAACATGGTTATTTTACCTGCTCTCACTCAAGGTGATCCTGAGAATTTAGCCTGTATGAGAGGCCTGAGGACAGGTTTGAAAACCAGTGTTCTAAATTAATCACAGAAGTTTTCTTCTGTAACCCCTTACACATATAGGCCTAGATTTGGAGTTTGGCGGTAAAAGGGCTGATAACGCTCCGCGGGCTTTTTTCTGGCCGCACCATAAATTTAACTCTGGTATCGAGAGTTCAAACAAATGCTGCGTTAGGCTCCAAAAAAGGAGCGTAGAGCATTTTTACCGCAAATGCAACTCTCGATACCAGAGTTGCTTACGGACGCGGCCAGCCTCAAAAACGTGCTCGTGCACGATTCTCCCATAGGAAACAATGGGACTGTTTGAGCTGAAAAAAAACCTAACACCTGCAAAAAAGCAGCGTTCAGCTCCTAACGCAGCCCCATTGTTTCCTATGGGGAAACACTTCCTACGTCTGCACCTAACACTCTAACATGTACCCCGAGTCTAAACACCCCTAACCTTACACTTATTAACCCCTAATCTGCCGCCCCCGCTATCGCTGACCCCTGCATTTTTTTTAAAACCCCTAATCTGCCGCTCCGTAAACCGCCGCAACCTACGTTATCCCTATGTACCCCTAATCTGCTGCCCCTAACACCGCCGACCCCTATATTATATTTATTAACCCCTAATCTGCCCCCCACAACGTCGCCGACACCTGCCTACACTTATTAACCCCTAATCTGCCGAGCGGACCTGAGCGCTACTATAATAAAGTTATTAACCCCTAATCCGCCTCACTAACCCTATCATAAATAGTATTAACCCCCTAATCTGCCCTCCCTAACATCGCCGACACCTAACTTCAATTATTAACCCCTAATCTGACGACCGGAGCTCACCGCTATTCTAATAAATGGATTAACCCCTAAAGCTAAGTCTAACCCTAACACTAGCACCCCCCTAACTTAAATATAATTTACATCTTACGAAATAAATTAACTCTTATTAAATAACTTATTCCTATTTAAAGCTAAATACTTACCTGTAAAATAAATCCTAATATAGCTACAATATAAATTATAATTATATTATAGCTATTTTAGGATTAATATTTATTTTACAGGCAACTTTGTAATTATTTTAACCAGGTACAATAGCTATTAAATAGTTAAGAACTATTTAATAGTTACCTAGTTAAAATAATAACAAATTTACCTGTAAAATAAATCCTAACCTAAGATATAATTAAACCTAACACTACCCTATCAATAAAATAATTAAATAAACTACCTACAATTACCTACAATTAACCTAACACTACACTATCAATAAATTAATTAAACACAATTCCTACAAATAAATACAATTAAATAAACTAGCTAAAGTACAAAAAATAAAAAAGAACTAAGTTACAAAAAATAAAAAAATATTTACAAACATAAGAAAAATATTACAACAATTTTAAACTAATTACACCTACTCTAAGCCCCCTAATAAAATAACAAAGACCCCCAAAATAAAAAATTCCCTACCCTATTCTAAATTTAAAAAGTTACAAGCTCTTTTACCTTACCAGCCCTGAACAGGGCCCTTTGCGGGGCATGCCCCAAGAATTTCAGCTCTTTTGCCTGTAAAAGAATAAATACAATACCCCCCCCCCAACATTACAACCCACCACCCACATACCCCTAATCTAACCCAAACCCCCCTTAAATAAACCTAACACTAAGCCCCTGAAGATCTTCCTACCTTGTCTTCACCATCCAGGTTCACCGATCCGTCCTGAAGAGCTCCTCCGATGTCCTGATCCAAGCCCAAGCGGGGGTCTGAAGAGGTCCATGATCCGGTCAAAGTCTTCATCCAAGCGGGGCAGAAGAGGATCTTCCATCCGATTGAAGTCATCATCCAGGCGGCATCTTCTATGGTCTTCCATCCGGAGCGAAGCGGCAGGATCCTGAAGACCTCCAGCGCGGAACATCCATCCGGACCGACGACTGAACGACGAATGACTGTTCCTTTAAGGGATGTCATCCAAGATGGCGTCCCTCCAATTCCGATTGGCTGATAGGATTCTATCAGCCAATCGGAATTAAGGTAGGAATTTTCTGATTGGCTGATGGAATCAGCCAATCAGAATCTAGTTCAATCCGATTGGCTGATCCAATCAGCCAATCAGATTGAGCTTGCATTCTATTGGCTGATCGGAACAGCCAATAGAATGCGAGCTCAATCTGATTGGCTGATTGGATCAGCCAATCGGATTGAACTTGATTCTGATTGGCTGATTCCATCAGCCAATCAGAAAATTCCTACCTTAATTCCGATTGGCTGATAGAATCCTATCAGCCAATCGGAATTCGAGGGACGCCATCTTGGATGACGTCCCTTAAAGGAACAGTCATTCGTCGTTCAGTCGTTGGTCCGGATGGATGTTCCGCGCTGGAGGTCTTCAGGATCCTGCCGCTTCGCTCCGGATGGAAGACCATAGAAGATGCCGCCTGGATGATGACTTCAATCGGATGGAAGATCCTCTTCTGCCCCTGCTTGGATGAAGACTTTGACCGGATCATGGACCTCTTCAGCCCCCCGCTTGGGCTTGGATCAGGACATCGGAGGAGCTCTTCAGGACGGAGCGGTGAACCTGGATGGTGAAGACAAGGTAGGAAGATCTTCAGGGGCTTAGTGTTAGGTTTATTTAAGGGGGGTTTGGGTTAGATTAGGGGTATGTGGGTGGTGGGTTGTAATGTTGGGGGGGGGGTATTGTATTTATTCTTTTACAGGCAAAAGAGCTGAAATTCTTGGGGCATGCCCCGCAAAGGGCCCTGTTCAGGGCTGGTAAGGTAAAAGAGCTTGTAACTTTTTTAATTTAGAATAGGGTAGGGAATTTTTTATTTTGGGGGTCTTTGTTATTTTATTAGGGGGCTTAGAGTAGGTGTAATTAGTTTAAAATTGTTGTAATATTTTTCTTATGTTTGTAAATATTTTTTTATTTTTTGTAACTTAGTTCTTTTTTATTTTTTGTACTTTAGCTAGTTTATTTAATTGTATTTATTTGTAGGAATTGTGTTTAATTAATTTATTGATAGTGTAGTGTTAGGTTAATTGTAGGTAATTGTAGGTAGTTTATTTAATTATTTTATTGATAGGGTAGTGTTAGGTTTAATTATATCTTAGGTTAGGATTTATTTTACAGGTAAATTTGTTATTATTTTAACTAGGTAACTATTAAATAGTTCTTAACTATTTAATAGCTATTGTACCTGGTTAAAATAATTACAAAGTTGCCTGTAAAATAAATATTAATCCTAAAATAGCTATAATATAATTATAATTTATATTGTAGCTATATTAGGATTTATTTTACAGGTAAGTATTTAGCTTTAAATAGGAATAAGTTATTTAATAAGAGTTAATTTATTTCGTTAGATGTAAATTATATTTAAGTTAGGGGGGTGTTAGGGTTAGACTTAGCTTTAGGGGTTAATCCATTTATTAGAATAGCGGTGAGCTCCGGTCGTCAGATTAGGGGTTAATAATTGAAGTTAGGTGTCGGCGATGTTAGGGAGGGCAGA
Source organism: Bombina bombina (assembly GCF_027579735.1). Classification (NCBI taxonomy): domain Eukaryota; kingdom Metazoa; phylum Chordata; class Amphibia; order Anura; family Bombinatoridae; genus Bombina; species Bombina bombina. Next base: position 242,055,682 of record NC_069506.1, read on the forward strand.
TTAGGGGGTTAATACTATTTATTATAGGGTTAGTGAGGCGGGTTAGGGGTTAATAACTTTATTATAGTAGCGCTCAGGTCCGGTCGGCAGATTAGGGGTTAATAAGTGTAGGCAGGTGTCGGCGACGTTGAGGGGGGCAGATTAGGGGTTAATAAATATAATATAGGGGTCGGCGGTGTTAGGGGCAGCAGATTAGGGGTACATAGGGATAACGTAGGTGGCGGCGCTTTGCGGTCGGAAGATTAGGGGTTAATTATTTTAAGTAGCTGGCGGCGACGTTGTGGGGGGCAGGTTAGGGGTTAATAAATGTAATACAGGGGTCGGCGGGGTTAGGGGCAGCAGATTAGGGGTACATAAGTATAACGTAGGTGGCGGTCGGCAGATTAGGGGTTAAAAATTTTAATCGAGTGGCGGCGATGTGGGGGGAGCTCGGTTTAGGGGTACATAGGTAGTTTATGGGTGTTAGTGTACTTTAGGGTACAGTAGTTAAGAGCTTTATGAACCGGCGTTAGCCCAGAAAGCTCTTAACTCCTGCTATTTTCAGGCGGCTGGAGTTTTGTCGTTAGAGCTCTAACGCTCACTTCAGAAACGACTCTAAATACCGGCGTTAGAAAGATCCCATTGAAAAGATAGGATACGCAAATGGCGTAGGGGGATCTGCGGTATGGAAAAGTCGCGGCTGAAAAGTGAGCGTTAGACCCTTTAATCACTGACTCCAAATACCAGCGGGCGGCCAAAACCAGCGTTAGGAGCCTCTAACGCTGGTTTTGACGGCTACCGCCGAACTCCAAATCTAGGCCATAGTCAGGTAAAGGTCCAGTCAACACAGTAGATTTGCATAATCAACAAATGCAAGATAACAAGACAATGCAATAGCACTTAGTCTAAACTTCAAATGAGTAGTAGATTTTTTTTTCTGACAATTTTAAAAGTTGTGTCTATTTCCACTCCCCCTGTACTATGTGACAGCCATCAGCCAATCACAAATGCATACACGTACCGTGTGACAGCCACCAGCCAATCACAAATGCATACACTCTTATTCTGTGATTTCTTACACATGCTCAGTAGGAGCTGGTGACTCAAAAAGTTTAAAGGAACAGTCAACACCAGAATTGTTGTTGTTTTAAAAGATAGATAATCCCTTTATTACCAATTCCTCAGTTTTGCATAACCAACACAGTTATAATTATACACATTTTACCTCTGTAATTACCTTATATCTAAGCTTCAGCAGATTGCCCCCTTATTTCAGTTTTTTGACAGACTTGCATTTTAGCCAATCAGAGCTGTCTCCATGGTAAATTTGCGTGTATGAGCTCAATGTTATCTATATGAAACACGTGAACTAATGCCCTCTAGTGGTGAAAAACTATCAAAATGCATTTAGATTAGAGGCGGCCTTCAAGGTCTAAGAAATTAGCATATGATCCTCCTAGGTTTAGCTTTCAACTAAGAATACCAAGAGAACAAAGCAAAATTGGTGATAAAAGTAAATTAGAAAGTTGTTTAAAATTACATGCCCTATTTGAAACATGAAAGGTTTTTTTGGACTTGACTGTCCCTTTAAATATAAAAAGACTGTGCACATTTTGTTAATGAAAGTAAATTGGAAAGTTGTTTAAAATTGCATACTCTATCTGAATAATGAAAGTTTAATTTTGAGTGTCCTTTTAAAAACAACGGGAAGAAAAAAACATAACAATAATTAATGTTAAAATTATAAAAAAGAATCAGGTAACCCATGAAATATCAACTGAAGTGAGGGAAGGGGGAATTATTATTCCATTTTAGAAATCTAATTCCACCAGGCTCTATTATTCAAGGGAATACAAAAGTAAACAGTGAGTTATCACTAAAATATGTGTATGCTTCTTTGTGTGAAAAATGTAACCTGAACCTGCAATAAAAGTTGTTATGTTATCCCCACCCTTCTTCTTGTGCTTTCTGATTATAATGGGTGTCAGTTACTAGGAGATGTGATATTCTATAGGGTCTTAATTTTAGTATTATTTGCTTTTTCTATTGGTAGACCAATAATTAAAGAGACATTACATCCCCAAAAATGATTTCATGATTCATACAGAACATGTGTTTTCAAATAACGTTCCAATGTTTTTCATTTTTCTAATTTACATCATTCTCTTTGTATCATGATTTGAAAAGCATACCTAGGCTCAGGAGCAGCAATGCATTAATGGGAGCTAGCTACTGGTCAGTTGCTGCAAATAAATGCCTCTTTTTATTGGTTCACCAGATGTGTTCATCTAGCTGTCTGTAGTGCATGACAGTTCTTTCAATAAATTATACAAAGAGAATGAAACAAATTTAAAAATAGATGTCAATTATAAAGTTGCTTAAAATAACATGCTCTATCTGAATTATAAAAAAAATATATAATAATATGGGTTTCATGTAAATAACAAAGTATATGATAGGTACTATTCACCCTAAGCAGTAAAAGTAAAGTCAAAATTAAATATTCATGATTAAGACAGAACATGACATTTTGAACAAATTTTTAGTTTATGTACAGTATCTCACAAAAGTGAGTACACCCCTCACATTTTTGTAAATATTTTATTATATATTTTCATGTGACAACACTGAAGAAATGACTCTTTGCTACAATGTAAAATAGTGAGTGTTCAGTCTGTATTACAGTGTACATTTGCTGTCCCCTCAAAATAACTCAACACACAGCCACAAATGTCTAAACCGTTGGCAACAAAAGTGAGTACACCCCTAAGTGGAAATGTTCAAATTGGGCCCAAAGTGTCAATATTTTGTAAAAAGGGACACTAAACCCAAATTTTTCTTTTGTGATTCAGACAGAGCATGCAATTTTAAGCAACTTTCTAATTTACTCCTATTATCAAATTTTCTTAATTCTCTAAGTATCTTTATTTGAAATGCAAGAATGTAAGTTTAGATGCCGGCCCATTTTTGGTGAATAACCTGGGTTATTCTTGCTGATTGGTGGATAAATTAATCTACCAATATAAAAGTGCTGTCCATAGTTCTGAACCAAAAAGAAGCTTAGATGTCTTATTTTTCAAATATAGATAGCAAGTGAACAAAGAAAAATTGATAATAGGAGTAAATTAGAAAGTTGCTTAAAATTGCATGCTTTATCTGAATCAAAAAAGAAGAAATTTGGGTTCAGTGTCCCTTTAACCTTTTTGGACATGGAATTCACCAGAGCTTCACAGGTTGCCACTGGATTCCTCTTCCACTCCTCCATGATGACATCATGGAGCTGGTAGATGTTAGAGACCTTGCACTCCCCCACCTTACGTTTGAGGATGTCCCACAGCTGCTCAATAGGGTTTAGGTCTGGAGACATGCTTAGCCAATCCATTACCTTTACCCTCAGCTTCTGTAGCAAGGCAGTGGTCGTCTTGGAGGTGTTTTTGTGGTCGCTATCATGTTGGAATACTGCCCTGTGGCCCAGTCTCTGAAGGGAGAGGATCATGCTCTGCTTCAGTATGTTACAGTACATGTTGGCATTCATGGTTCCTCAATGAACTGTAGCTCCCCAGTGCCAGCAGCACTCATGCAGGCCCAGACCATGACACTCCCACCACCATGCTTGACTGTAGGCAAAACACACTTATCTTTGTACTCCTCACCTGGTTGCCACCACACACACTTGACACCATCTGAAACCAAATAAGTTTATCTTGGTCTCATCGGACCACAGGACATGGTTCCAGTAATCCATGTCCTTAGTCTGCTTGTCTTCAGCAAACTGTTTGCAGGCTTTCTTGTGCATCATCATTAGAAGAAGCTTCCTTCTGGGACAAGGGCCATGCAGACCAATTTGATGCAGTGTGCGGCGTATGGTCTGAGCATTGACAGGCTGACCCCCTCACCCCTTCAACCTGTGCAGCAATGCTGGCAGCACTCATACGTCTATTTCCCAAAGACAACCTCTGGATATGATGCTGAGCACATGCACTCAACTTCTTTGGTCGACCATGGCGAGGCCTGTTCTGAGTGGAACTTGTCCTGTGAAACTGCTGTATGGTCTTACCTACTGTGCTGCAGCTCAGCTTCAGGGTTTACTTATAGCCTAAGCCATATTTATGTAGAGCAACAATTATTTTTTTTCAGATCCTCAGAGAGTTCCTTGCCATGAGGTGCCATGTTGAACTTCCAGTGACCAGTATGAGAGAGCGATAACACCACCAATTTAACACACCTGTTCAATATTCACACCTGAGACCTTGTAACACTAACAAGTCACATGACACCGGGGAGGGAAAATGGCTAATTGGGCCCAATTTGGACATTTCCACTTAGGGGTGCACTCACTTTTGTTGCCAATGGTTTAGATATTAATGGCTGTGTGTTGAGTTATTTTGAGGGGACAGCAAATTTACACTGTTATACAGGCTGTACACTCACTACTTTATTACTTTACATTGTAGCAAAGTATCATTTCTTCAGTGTTGTGACATGAAAAGATATAATAAACTATTTACAAAAACCTGAGGGGTGTACTCACTTTTGTGCGATACTCTATATTAGCTCATTTGCTTAGGTCTCTTGGTATCCTTTGTTGGAAAGCAGATGTATATTTTCTCAGCAGCAACAACACTGTATTTTGTCATTGGCTTACTACATGTATTCTGTTAGCTTTCAGTAGCGTATTGATGTTCCTTCAACAAAAGAAAACCAAAAGAATGAAGCAAATTTGATAATAGAAATACACTTGTTTATATTTACATGACCTATCTCAATAATAAAATAACATACATATATATGGATATAAGCATATACATTTATATTTACAGGGAACACACAGTTCCCCATAAACCACAATTTAAAGGCAATTTTCAGTGCTGCTTTTTTTTCTTACACTCCACACCCGCTGAATTTAAACCCCAAAAGTTGTTTAGTGCAGTTGTTTTTATTTAAAAAAAATAATACTTTTTTAATAAAAAAAACTAAAATACTCTTAAATTTAGGGCAAATTTGGGCACTTTTAGAACATTAACCAGAGATCTGATCTCTGGTTAATTTTCAGAGTGCTAATTGCTACTGGTTGCAATAACCAGCCACTTGTAATGGCTGTTTTCTTTATCGCTAGCCCGTAAATGGGAGAATTTGAACTTTTATGGGAGCGCGCTTAATGAGGCCTTAATTGTGTTCAATTTACGCTAGCTGAAAATTAGTTAATACCACAGCTCAGAGCAGTGCCTCTAGTGTCAAGTGTAGAGCTCTTTAGGCAATTAGCAGCATTTTGAAGGAAACATAGGTTACAGGATTTGCATTTCGACTTTGCTAGGGAGCATAGGACAAGCATATTTTTTACACAAAACATTATTTGAATAATGAATACAAGTTGCATTTTTTATACACATAATTAAACACTTTATAATATAGTGTCAAAGTATGTAAATTCCTCTTTTAAAATGCCTGCTTAAAGTGAATGTAAACTTTCATCAATTAGTGCCCTGTTTTTAAATATACTATTAAAAACAGGGGCACGTTCATTGATGAAAGTTTACATTGCACCGTATTTTACAGATACTTACTTTTTACTTCTTCAAAGCCGGATCGGCATCTCCCGCCTGCAGGTCTTCTGTAAATATGTCACCAATGACGAAACCGGCTTCCTCCAATCACGGCCTCCCCCGCCAGAGCGTCCATCTCGTAAGGCCCTGCCGTGAGTGGAGGAAGTCGGGTTTATGATTGGTGACGTATTTACAGAGGACCTTTATATATATATATATATACACTGTATGTGTGAGTATTTTTAGTTTTTAAATATTTTTAGTATCCCCTGGATAACATAAAATATAAAATTCTAATTAAGCATGGTGTCAGTATGCAGAATTTCTTAGGCAGAAATTAAAGTATAATTTCTTCATAACCTGTTTCAGTTTAAGATAACTATTGTTTTCATTGAAATGTAAATAAAAAAAAAATACAATATTTACAGTACTGTTTTCTCTTATATAACTTTTATTGTTTCCTGATTATATCTTGTCTTTTTCATTCTAGGAAACGACGATTTGATAAGGACAAAATCGTAAAGAGCCCCCCTGTGGCTGAAGTGATTTACAACAACACACAGCCTTCAGAACATACACCTCAGGTAAACAGGATAATCTTTATGAGTTGTTTTTTTCTAGTTTAGATAAAAAAGTGAAAAAAATAAATATTTTTAGTATATGTTACATAACTAATCCAACAGCTCATATATGTACTATTTACATTCGGCTAGATTACGAGTCTTGCGTTAGCCTTAAAAAGCAGCATTGAGAGGTCCCAACGCTGCTTTTTAACGCCCGCTGGTATTACGAGTCTTGAAATGACAGGCTCACCACTCACTTTTTCGGCCAGACACAAAAATACCGCAAATCCACTTACATCAATTGTGTATCCTATTTTTTCAATGGAACTTGCATAGCGTCGGTATTACAAGTCTGACAAAAAGTGAGCGGTAGACCCTCTCCTGTCAAGACTGGTACCGCATTTTAAAGTCAGTAGTTAAGAGTTTTACACTACAATGCCGTAGCATAAAACTCTTAACTAAAGTGCTAAAAAGTACACTAACACCCATAAACTACATATTAACCCCTAAACCGAGGCCCCCCCCACATTGCAAACACTTTAATAAAATGTTTAACCCCTAATCTGCCGACCGGACATCGCCGCCAGTGTAATAAATATATTAACCCCTAAATCACCGCACTCCCACCTCACAAACATTAGTTAAATATTATTAACCCCTAATCTGCCGTCCCTAACATCAACGACACCTACCTACATTTATTAACCCCTAAATCTAAGTCTAACCCTAACCCCCCATAACTTAAATATAATTTAAATAAATCTAAATAAAATAACTACAATTAACTAAATTATTCCTATTTAAAACTAAATACTTACCTATAAAATAAACCCTAAGCTAGCTACAATATAACTAATTGTTACATTGTATCTAGCTTAGGATTTATTTTTATTTTACAGGCAACTTTGTATTTATTTTAACTAGGTAGAATAGTTATTAAATAGTTAACTATTTAATAGCTACCTAGTTAAAATAAAGACAAATTTACCTGTAAAATAAAACCTAACTTAAGTTACAATTACACCTAACACTACACTATAATTAAATGAATTCCCTAAATTAACTACAATTAAATAAAATTAAATACAATTATCTAAAATACTAAAAAAAAAACACTAAATAATAAATAAAATAATAAAATAATTACAAGTTTTTAAAACGAATTACAACTAATCTAATCCCCCTAATAAAATAAAAAAGCCCCCCAAAATAATAAAAGCCCTACCCTATAGTAAATTACAAATAGTCCTTAAAAGGGCCTTTTGCGGGGGATTGCCCCAAAGTAATCAGCTCTTTTACCTGTAAAAAAAAGTACAATAGCCCCCCCAACATTAAAACCCACCACCCACACACCCAACCCTACTCTAAATAACCACCCAATCCCCCCTTAATAAAACCTAACACTAACCCCTTGAAGATCACCCTACCTTGAGAAGTCCTCAACGAAGCCGGGCGAAGTGGTCCTCCAGACGGGCAGAAGTCTTCATCCAAGCCGGGAAGAAGAGGTCCTCCAGATGGACAGAAGTCTTCATCCAGATGGCATCTTCTATCTTCATCCATCTGGCGCGGAGCGGGTCCATCTTCAAGACATCCGACGCAAAGCATCCTCTTCTTTTGAAGTCTTCTTACTAAATGACGGTTCCTTTAAGTGACGTCATCCAAGATGGCGTCCCTTCGATTCTGATTGGCTAATAGAATTCTATCAGCCAATCGGAATTGAAGGGACGCCATCTTGGATGACTTCACTTAAAGGAACCGTCATTTAGTAAGAAGACGTCGAAAGAAGAGGATGCTCCGCGTCGGATGTCTTGAAGATGGACCCGCTCCGTGCCAGATGGATGAAGATAGAAGATGCCGTCTGGATGAAGACTTCTGCCCGTCTGGAGGACCTCTTCTTTCTGGCTTGGATGAAGACATCTGCCCGTCTGGAGGACCACTTCGCCCGGCTTCGTTGAAGACTTCGGCCCGGTTGGGTGAAGACTTCTCAAGGTAGGGTGATCTTCAAGGGGCTAGTGTTAGGTTTTATTAAGGGGGGATTGGGTGGGTTTTAGAGTAGGGTTGGGTGTGTAGGTGGTGGGTTTTAATGTTGGGGGGATATTGTACTTTTTTTACAGGTAAAAGAGCTGATTACTTTGGGGCAAGGCCCCGCAAAAAGCCCTTTTAAGGGCTATTTGTAATTTAGTATAGGGTAGGGCTTTTTATTTTATTAGGGGGATTAGATTAGGTGTAATTAGTTTAAGAAACTTGTAATTATTTTATTATTTTCTGTAATTTAGTGGTTTCTTTTTTCGTACTTTAGATAATTGTATTTAATTATATTTAATTGTAGTTAATTTAGGGAATTAATTTAATTATAGCGTAGTGTTAGGTGTAATTGTAACTTAGGTTAGGTTTTATTTTACAGGTAAATTTGTCTTTATTTTAACTAGGTAGCTATTAAATAGTTAATAACTATTTAATAACTATTCTACCTAGTTAAAATAAAATGTAAATTGCCTGTAAAATAAAAATAAATCCTAAACTAGCTACAATGTAACTATTAGTTATATTGTAGCTATCTTAGGGTTTATTTTATAGGTAAGTATTTAGTTTTAAATAGGAATAAATTAGTTAATTGTAGTTATTTTATTTAGATTTATTTAAATTATATTTAAGTTAGGGGGGTTAGGGTTAGACTTAGGTTTAGGGGTTAAGAACTTTAATATAGTGGCGGCGACGTTAGGGGCGGCAGATTAGGGGTTAATAAGTTTAGGTAGGTGGCGGTGACATTGGGGGCGGCAGATTAGGAGTTAATAAATATAATATAGATGTCGGCGATGTTGGGGGCAGCAGATTAGGGGTTCATAAGTATAATGCAGGTGGCAGCGGTGTCTGGAGCAGCAGATTAGGGGTTAATAATATTATGTAGGTGTCGGCGATGTCGGGTGCAGCAGATTAGAGGTTAATAAGTGTAAGATTAGGGGTGTTTAGACTCTGGGTTCATGTTAAGGTGTTAGGTGTAGACATAAAATGTGTTTCCCCATAGGAATCAATGGGGCTGCGTTAGGTGCTGAACGCTGTTTTTTTGCAGATGTTAGGTTTTTTTCAGCCGGCTCTCCCCCATTGATTCCTATGGGGAAATCGTGCATGAGCACGTTTTACCAGCTCACCGCTAACGTAAGCAGCGCTGGTATTGAGGTGAGAAGTGGAGCAAAATTTTGCTCTCCACTCACTTTTTTGCAGCTAACGCCGGGTTTGTAAAAACCCGTAATACCAGCGTTGTCTGTAGGTGAGCGGTAAGCATAAACTGCACGTTAGCACCGCACACCATTACCGACAAAACTCGTAATCTAGCCGATAATTAATTGGATATTAAACTGCTGGGTACAACTACAGTAGCATGATTACTACTCACCATGCTGTTTCATGACTCATATAGAGTATACCATTTTAAACAACTTTCCAATTTACTTCTATTATCAAATTTTCTTTATTTTCTCATTATCCTTTGTTGAAAAACAGGAAGGTAAGTTCAGGAGTGTGCATATTCCTGCAGCACTATATGGCAGCAGTTTTGCCAAAATGATCTACATTAGCGAGGGCAATAGATGGCCGCACTATTTCCTGTCATGTAGTGCCCCAGATGCCTACCTACTTATCTCTTCAACACAGAATATCATGAGAACAATACAAATTTGATAATAGAAGTAAAATGGAAACTTTTTTAAAACTATATTCTCTATCTGAATCATGAAAGAAAAAATTGGGTTTCATGTCTCTATAAACCTGCTCTCTTATTGTAACTCATTACAGAAACCAGTGTGTAAAACTCTGCATTTTATACTGGGGGCCGCCATCTTGTAGCACACGTATTGTGCATCCTGTGATAGAAGCAGTGCACTTTCACAGATCTGTGGTGTAACTGGCTTTTTGACATCTGTACCTTGCACTTGATCACATTATAGAGAGAGGAAGAGTTAATTTTTTGCAGTTTAAAAGTGACATAGCAAAAATAAGCTCCAAGATGGCAGCACCGTGTGTGAAGATGCAGCGCTTCACTGATACTTGTGAGGGATTAAAATAAGAGAACAACTTTAAAAAGACAGCTGTAGGCACCAGAGGAAAAATGATAGCAAAATGAGTAACGACCATTCTACTGAAGTTGTACTCATCAGTTTAATGTCCCTTTGAATTACTACAAATATTTATTTAGTTATAAAACATTTTTATTTTTACTTGTATCTTTTTTCTAAGATTTTTTCCTTAAAAGTCCAGCATCAATACAAGTTTGTTTGAACTGTGAACTTTTATATATTGACTAAAGCCTTAAAGGGTTGTGGAAGAGACTTAACATATGTGAATCATAAGAGGGTGCTTACACTTTTTTAAATGTTTAGAGAGAATGTTTGTTTCATGATAATGTGTGGCTGAGACACCAATTTAGAGAATAATTATTAATATTTCAGGGAAGAGCTATGACGCACATACTGCTTCTACCTTTAAGCACACTCTGAATAGCAGTTGCTCAGATTTTTGGTTCAGTCTTGTGGCTTGTTATATGTGCTGCAAATTGCCATATAGTTAAAGTAACTTGCATAATGCGTCACACAGATAAAGGGGTTAATTTTCTATATTTAATACACATATTGTTAGCAATTTTTACAATGCCCATCCTTCTAAAATTCAACCCATTTTTACAATACCCATCAGTCTGAAATGTATGCCCATCAGTCTGAAATACAGCTGTGAAATACAGAACATACTAATAAAGTTTGACAAATCAAACAAGGCTCAAAGTGAGCACAATCTTTTATATCCTTAAAAAGGACATTCTCATGCAAAAATGAACTGCTCTAACATGTTAGTACATACTATTTTTGCATTATTGACCCCAAATAACTAGGACAAGGCCAGTGAGCCAATCAGATGTGCCAGCCACAGGATCTCACCAACCACTGGCTCTATCCTGCTTTGGAGCTGCAAAGTTTAGATCAGGGGTAAAAACATATTTATCCATGCTTATTAATGCTCTAATCCATATCATTTTATTTTTGCAACATAATGTCCCATTCATATTTTGTTTCTGCTGTATTATATGAAATGTATTATTTATTTCAGGGAAACCAGACAACCACAGAAGAATCATTATATGTTAATTATGGGCATGACGTGAACTCTGGAAATGAAGTGAATTATGTGACTATTGATTTTTCCAAATTGAAACCCAAAACACTCCCAGATGAGCAGGCAAATGGGGACATTTTATATTCAGAAATAATTAGACATAAATGACTGTTGGGATTAACATATATATTAACAATATTATCTATAAACTGATATCAGAAGAAAATCAAGTTCCAACAGACTGTGAAGCAGAACAACCATAATGTGTTCATTGCTATTATATCTTGAACAAATTATAAAGTCATGGAGGGCTCAGATTAGCTGTTGCAGCATAAAAATGTATCAGTTAAATACATTGCTATTACGTTTTCAAGGAACCATCCTAATAAGTATACATCTTGTTGCTTATTTTATAGAGTTTAGGGAACATAAGAGGACGTTCAAAGGCAAAATAATAAAACCAAAACTAGCACGATCAATAGTGGGCGGTGCATTATCTTTTGCACAATCTTGCACATAGAATAACACACAATCTATTAGTAGAAGTGGAGGGTTAAATATTTTAACTAAAGTATTGTAACACAGCCAAAACTTCTGGAGAGCCCCCTGTACATTTAATGGATATTGCAGGGAGTGTTATTAGCACAGTCTTTGCTCTTGTATTAAGTGGTGATTTAATCCAAAAAACAAATATCACTTCTTAAGACCAAGGGGTAGATTTATGAAGCAGGGTACTCTGGTCCTTAACTCATCCGCCACCTCTGAGGTGGCAGATAGCAATCATCCCTATCAAATACGATGATTGACTGCAAATGTACAGGGGGCGGCATTGCACAAGCATTTCCCAAGAAATGCTTGTGCAATAATAAATGCCAAAAACATATCCTGTTGGCAGTTATCGATGTCGGGCGGACATGATTCGCTACAGCCAATCATGTCTGCCTGCAAGTTGATAAATCGCCCCCCTAAAGTGAACCATTATTATTTATAGTATAGCACAGGACATCATGAACTCCTATTCATATGTAAATAAGAGGAAAAAAGGGCAACTCCTGGTGTAGATCAATGAGGCTTATCCAACCCAATATTAACCCGGGTGTAAAAGGGTACTCACATTTATCAAAGCACACAATAGTGCATATGACACCTACTGGACAATTATGGTGGCACAGTGCACATAGACATCGGTATCCTAAGTGTACTATTCCAAAGCGCTTCCAGTATTCATAGGCGGTAAGTGGAACAGAGAGACTCCAAAAAGTGCTCAGTTGATAATAAAAAAAGTTTATATTTAAAAATGCATGAAAGTATACAATGAAATATAAAAACAAAAGTACTATTTGCTACGTGTTTCTCTGCGTCTACCGTGCTGTTTCCTCAGACCCCTATTCATATGTGCAATCATTATCCAACATGAATTCTAGAAGTCTATTACGAGAGGGATTTAGCACTGTCCGACATGTAGATGCAAAATCATTCAATACTATCACTTGAGCAATAAAAAATAACACAAGTGTAATAATAGAAGCGCTACTGATTGTGCTTGAGCAATGTAAATGTACATCAGTGCTAATATTATGCCTAGACCTATGTGTTTCACCTACATAAAGAGTTTAAAACACAAAGGTAAAGTCCTCTTTGGGAGATACTTAAATCATGCAGCATATAAACAGGACACTGCTGGTGATTGGTAGTTTTGTGTGACTGCTATTCTTGATTGGCTGACTTGCTGCTCTTGAGCTGCTTTAAGTTCCCAAAAAGAACATTAACTGTGTATTTAATCCCTTTGAGGAGGTTAAACCATATAAAAAGATTGGGTCAATAATAATTATAAAAAAATACAAGCTCTAATGAATTATAGCATGATTGTTTTAGTATGTCCCTTAGATAGTAAACATAAACCCATTATTTTTGTGATTTATTTTTTGTGTTCCCCTACTATAACTTGATATACGTATTACCATAATGCATAGATATAGGCAATCAGCAGCTTTGTTAGCAGCTGAATGTGAAAGTAGTGACCTCTCGTTGACTTCAGCTCTTTTCAGAACCGGATTTAAGCTTGTGAAAAATCAACATACAAAGAATCTGCCAAATGCCCATGTCTAATAATGTATATTCCTAATACAATTTTAAAGTGAAGGGGCTAGGTTAAAACATATAAAGCATTACATTTAAATGTGTTTAAGATACATAAAATTATTAATATTAAAAACAGACACACACACACACATATATATATATATATATATATATATATATATATATATATGTTAATGATAGTGTCCTTTCTATGTTCTATGTCAATGTATGTTTACTTTTGCTTTATTTATAATTACTGATAATATTGGTAATTTTATATCTATATCTATCTATCTATCTATCTATCTATATTCAAGTAACATATATTAAAATTACTAGAACAAACTTGGGATGTGCATTTGTTTCGTTATGAATGCACATTTGATGTGAAAAACGGAAGGTATTAAGGGTAAATGATTTGCCTTAACAAAGCGTGCTAACCCGATCGTCTTCTTGCCAGAGCCCCTGCTGCGTTAACCGGGAGCTTAGTGTGCTTGGCTCCCAGGACTTGCACTAACCGAGCGCACTAGGGTAGGAATTTTGCCTACTGGTGAATTCAGTATTCCTTCCGCTTTAAATTAAACAAATACCAAAAAGTGCAGCCAAAGAATATTTTGGAAAATGAATTTCTGGTGGATAAGAAGTCAATATACATCATAAATTATTTATTTATATTATATAACTATACATGACATATTCAGGTGCATTTTATAATATGTTCAACATGTTGTTCCTGATTAGTAACACATAGTTCATTGTGGTGTTTAAAATTGCAATGAAAGTGGTGCATTAAGGGACCATTAAATACAGATATCAAAAACAAAATAAGTCCTTGATGGAGGTGCGCCTATGGTGACGAATGTAGCAAACAATCCGATATAAGGCTGCTCTTCTGTAGCGTGCGTAGACGGTTAGGAAATCTGTAGTGGGGAAACAGGAAGGCGCCAATAGGGTGATAACGTATAGACCCAGACAGGTGAGTATAAGGAGAGAAAAGGTACTCACAAGCAGGGCGGCACTTGAACGTGCCTAACCAAGCGGGCCGGGACCACAGCGTCGCCCGGGAGACTCACAACGGCAACAACACCAATCCTCGAGCCGGACCAAGTTCCGTGTGGCCAATCAGGAACGCTGGATGATGACACACCTCCCTCTTCGTATGCCGATACTGAACACAGGCATAGAGGGTAGGAGACAGGAACAAACTGTGTAAGGCTCTCCCGAATACCGAGAGCTTGATTCACACAAGCCAACAAGCTTAGCGTGAAATTTCCTTTCCTCTATCTATATGAGGTGACCTTTTGTCAGACGCAGCTTATTGTACTCCTGTATTCATAAGCTCATCTCTGCAGAAGAAAGGTGACTTTGCAGACAGGGTGTGTTAATCGCTTCCTTAGCATTGGTTAACCAATGCTAAGGAAGCGATTAACACACCCTGTCTGCAAAGTCACCTTTCTTCTGCAGAGATGAGCTTCTGAATACAGGAGTACAATAAGCTGCGTCTGACAAAAGGTCACCTCATATAGATAGAGGAAAGGAAATTTCACGCTAAGCTTGTTGGCTTGTGTGAATCAAGCTCTCGGTATTCGGGAGAGCCTTACACAGTTTGTTCCTGTCTCCTACCCTCTATGCCTGTGTTCAGTATCGGCATACGAAGAGGGTGGTGTGTCATCATCCAGCGTTCCTGATTGGCCACACGGAACTTGGTCCGGCTCGAGGATTGGTGTTGTTGCCGTTGTGAGTCTCCCGGGCGACGCTGTGGTCCCGGCCCGCTTGGTTAGGCACGTTCAAGTGCCGCCCTGCTTGTGAGTACCTTTTCTCTCCTTATACTCACCTGTCTGGGTCTATACGTTATCACCCTATTGGCGCCTTCCTGTTTCCCCACTACAGACCATTAAATACAGTAGAATTGCACAATTAGCAAGTGCATAATAAAAAGACAATGCAAAAACAGTTACTATGAATTTCCCCATTTGTCAGCTCCCTGTATAATGCCACAGCCATCAGCCAATCACAGACTAGTATACAAAACATGTGAATCTTGCACATGCTCAGTAGTAGCTGGTGCCTCAGAAAGTGTGCATATACAAACTTGATAACGGAAGTAAAATGGAAAATCTCATACAACTACATGCTCTTTCTGAATCATGAAAATTAAATTTTGTTATGTCTGATTTTATCTAAATAAATCTGCATCAAGGAAAAGTTCTATCTATAAAAATAAATAACATAATATCATATGTTTCTAGATTTTATGACCTCCTTGTATTTTATATACTTATATATAATGACCTTTAAATGAGCAAAGCTTTTTGACATTTAAATGAGCAAAACTTTAGCTAGATATCCAATTATTATGAAATATTTAACCAGCAATACTTGCCAATGTAAGTCAGTGTTGTGCTTGATATATGAGCACTAACAAAAACACATATAATACCTCTTTCATTTTTTTTTCTTCTGCATTTCTACAAGTAAACATTTGTTTCTTGAAGATTGATATTACTATTATAAGAACAAAGCACTGAAAAAAATGTCATTAGTTCAGATACACAGTATTCAGCTTGATATAATAGAGAGCCAGATAAAATGTACAGGAACAGGTTGTTCTGTAGGCCTGGACTTTATATTGAACAAGACTGGTGTAGAGAGATGAGTAGTGGAAAAGAATTGCGCTGATCCTGGGAGATTCCAATACTTCAATGTGAATGCCCTGTATCTTCTTTTATTTTAGATGGAGTAGAGACTCACAGTAGTGTGGTATGTAAAACTAGATGTAGACACTAAATGCTAGCTCTTTGTGTATTCATTGAAACGCGTTGAGTTTATTAAAGGCTGATGTTGAGGTTGAACTGTTTCACAACGGAGCTGTAATTTCTTCACAATCGATTGAAATAAATCTATAATCTTTGTATATTGATTCCCTGTGAGTATTTTCCATTTAGTGTGTGCATCGAGTTTTACGTACCACACTATTGAGGGTCTCTATTTCAGCTAAAAAAAGAAGACGGTGGGCATCGACATTGTAATATTGTAATACCCCAGGATCAGCCCCACTCTTTTACACTACACATTTCCATTATCAGTACTAGGATGCACGGAAGCATTGCACTCATGAGAGCGCGCTTCCATAGGCTCCAATGGGAATCTCATTCTCATGCTCCGAAACATGGCATAAAAAGTTGAGCAACGATGGACAGCAAAGGTTAAATATATATGTATATGAATATATACATATATATTTATGTTTGATGATGGAATAGACTTATCACTAGCTATTCATATAGAATAGAAGAAAGGGAGACAAGACATTAATAAATTAAAATATAACTTTTATTGGGGTCAAAGGATAAAATAGGATAAAGATTAAAAACACTCTTAGGTACCGATTATAGTGAATATATATGTATACACCGGGTTGTTATTGTAATATATAACAGTATGAAATACCATATAACTTGTTAAACACCTACAGTTTATTACCTTGCAATGAATTGACAATAGTGTATAACACCAATGTTGTGCTCAAAGAGGTGTTAATGTTTGTTACACTGTAGGTGTTATAATGTTGGAATGTAGAGCTGCTATAATACCAAAAATGCCCTAAAGTTGTAGGCTAATTATGTCAAGTTTCCCATGTCTAAGTAGCACATTTTAAGCTAATTTGATTAAGTAAGAACGTTCCACAATGATATAATGATGACTCAACCTATTATTGCTCCTATTACTAATTTATAGGATAGGATTGACCATCATGAAATTATTATATCTTATATCTTAAGAAATTGTGTCTGGATATTACGGTATGCCAGACGCAATTTCTTAAGATATAAGATATAATAATTTAATGATGGTCAATCCTATCCTATAAATTAGTAATAGGAGCAATAATAGGTTGAGTCATCATTATATCATTGTGGAACGTTCTTACTTAATCAAATTAGCTTAAAATGTGCTACTTAGACATGGGATACATGACATAATTAGCCTACAACTTTAGGGCATTTTTGGTATTATAGCAGCTCTACATTCCAACATTATAACACCTACAGTGTAACAAACATTAACACCTCTTTTAGCACAACATTGGTGTTATACACTATTGTCAATTCATTGCAAGGTAATAAACTGTAGGTGTTTAACAAGTTATATGGTATTTCATACTGTTATATATTACAATAACAACCCGGTATATACATATATATTCACTATAATCAGTACCTAAGAGTGTTTTTAATCGTTATCCTATTTTATCCTTTGACCCCAATAAAAGTTATATTTTAATTTATTAATGTCTTGTCTCCCTTTCTTCTATTCTATAGGAATAGCTAGTGATAAGTCTATTCCATCATCAATTATAACTAGACCCAGGAGTGCTATAAGTGTATTCTTTTTTTCTTTTTGTATATAATTGGTTTATACACAGCACCCATTCCTTGCCCTATTAGATGGCTCATTTGTGGACATAAGGGGTCTACCTTACTTTATGTAGTGCCATTGGTATTTCTCTAATACTATACAATTTTAGTGCCTGTTTCACAGGTTTCTCACCAATAGAGCACACTTGTTGTTTTAAAAGATTTTTTTCTGTAACAACTTTGAATTTAAATAAAGCACTTATCATAATGTCTTCTAAATGGGAGCAAGACAGACAATCCAGACAACGTAAAAGAGAGACTGACCTAAATGATGTATTTAAAAATCCCACAACGAATGTACAAAACATACTTGACAAAATGAACTCAGCCCTCAAGGATATACACAAATTAATGTTCAAACAAGATAAACTGTGGTGGAATCACCACTTTTTTGAAAAATACATTGAACTTAAGCTAATTCCTAGAGGGCTGAGGATACAATTATTCCCGGCATTTGAATTCCAAAACCCCCAACACAATATAGAATGGGAAGATGCACTATCAGAGTGCTCAACCAAATTAATGAAAATTTTAATAAAACATGATAAGGAAGAATATGATCTTCTAGAAACCAAAGTTCAGGAATTAAATGTAAAGTTACAGGAGTTTGAATCTCTTACAAAATTCGAACAAACATATAAACAATATCAAAATTAGCTAGATAAATATGAGAATGAAATCAAACAAACAAAACAAGGCAAATTAAGTAGGGACAGAAATGATTATGCAAACAAAAAAGTCTACAAATGGAAAATAAAAATTAATGTTAACAGAGAAAGACCATCAGGAGTCAATATGGTCCAAAGTGACGTGTCTGAGACCCAAGGGTCAGACACAGAACATCAAACCTCTAACCCTGAGAGTAATATAAGAATCACAAGAGGGAAAAGAAAGGATTTTTTAGGAACAGGTGCTTCTTCACACACAGACACACCAGAAGAGGCAGGGGGAAGACCAAAAAGACAAAACAAAAGTCAGACATTGAACAAAACAAACAAAAAAAGTTGGAAACCCTATCAGAGAGCTCCAAGCCCCTTCTCCCAAATTAAACTGACTCATTGAGAATCATCAACTTATCCCACAAATTACTATCTGTAGCACATACAATCATACTCTCTAAAGGCATGTAATTTTGTCCCACATCTACCCTTGACAAATTTGAAACCATAAAAGATGTACATCTATTTGTCCGCAAAATTGCACTTAAAAGATTTTATAGTGGCAAACCTACTTCAAAAAATGTACAAGAACCAGTACCAACTCACATTTGGACTGATGAAGAGAGAGATACTCTGGAAACTATAGAAATGTAGTTACAGAACAACAATCCAATCTGAGAACAACCTGATGAACCAACAAGAGAATCTCAATGGAGGGATAAAATAATAAATAAATCAACATTTATGCCTAAGTTAAATCAATGCTCCCAACTACAGGTGTTCACAGACGTAGTATGTGATGAAATAACAAAATTATCAGATAAACCAGCAGAACATAATTTAACTTCTAATGAACAAAAAGCACTCAATGATATGAAAAATTGAAATGACATCATCATAAGAAATTCTGACAAAGGAGGAAAGATTGTCTTATGGCCAATCAACATGTATAGACAAGAGACTGACAAACAACTAAAAGATACCTTTTGCTACAAAAAACTGGGGTATAATCCAAATAAAACCTACCTTCAAGAATACATGCATATTATAGATATGGCTAAATATGACAATATAATTACAAGTAAGGAATTTCAATTTCTAAAAGTGAGCGATCCATCAGTAGCCACATTCTACTTAATTCCAAAAGTTCACAAAAATAAAAACCCTCCTCCAGGACGCCAAATTATTTCTGGCATTAACAGCCTCACTGAGAAAGTGAGTAAATACGTTGAGTTTAGATTAAGGAATTACCTCCCACAATTATCCTCTTATGTACAAGATACTACAGATGTATTGGTTCAACTGGAAAATGTACACCTTTTACCCACCACCTGGTTAGTCACGGCAGACGTGGAATTACTTTATACATGTATTAACCATTATCTGGGAATCCAAGCGGTACATTGGTTTTTGTCAATGGGTTCAGAGGAAGATCCTGCAGACAATGACTTTGTATTACAACTTCTAAAATTCATTCTAACACAATTTTTTCACGTTCAACAATGGTTTTTACCTTCAAATCAGGGGTACCGCTATGGGTACTGCCTGTGCTCCCACCTACGCCAATCTCTTTCTTGGCTGGTAGGAGCAAAAATATGTTTTCTCAGATGATAATGCACAAGACCTAGACAAAATCCCTCTGTGGATACGATACATCGATTATGTACTCTTTTTATGGGAGGGCACCAAAATGGAACTGGATAAATTCATGTTAAAATTGAATTCTTTTTTTTTTTTTTTTTTTTAAATATTTTTTTATTGAGATTTACAAATAATTACAAACAAACAATTGTCCACATACAATAGCTGAAGAAAGAAAGGGAAAAGAGAACAGCAGAGCAAGAACATATATATAATATTCAGGTTAATATAGTGCATCGTATACAATACCATTTAAAAACCAAGCGAGAAGGAAAAAAAAAAGAAAAAAAAAGAAATATAATCGTCTTGAGTCCTATGTGAGAAACGGTGCATATTGTGCTTATAAGAACTAAAAACAAAGAAGACCCTATGTCCATAAACACATATGTCTGTATATTACAATATGAATAAACATTTGAGGTTAAAGAGATTACCTTCCTTCTTAAACTAAGGGTAATACAAAACAGTGAATATACACAAGTCCGTATACTGTTAAATACAATCAAGATGAACCAAATCAGTGAATTAATAATATCTGTGACAAAAAAGAAAAAAGAAAAGGAGAATAAAAAGAAATCTCTTACTGCTATCTATTAATGTAAACATCCAAATTTGACTAAAATCATATAGTGTAGTCAAATGGCACTGAGTAAAATCCCTATACTTTCATCGACTCAATTCTTTTCTCGCCAACATTCCCCACATTATGTGTGCACTACCCAATGTACAATATGACCTGGCTCCCTCATTTTATGTACAAAGCCAGGTAAACAATGTGACCGAACCACCCAAACCATAAAACAGTAAAAACACAAAAACACACAAACGAAACAAACAAAGAAAGAAAGAGAAAAAAACAAAACAAAAAAAAAACCCTCCTCTCCTCTCATCCCCCCACCCCCACCCCCCCCACACACACTCACTCCCCGTCTATTGCCCATTCGCCAGGGAAATGGCCTGCCAAAATGTTTATCTGTAAATATTCCGAATTGATGATTGGTTTAATTAATTTTTTTTGATGCATGAGGGGCAAAGATCTTACAAATATCTCCCATTTCTTAAGAAATACTGCTAGGTGTGTATCTTGTGGGTAGGGTATGTTAGTCTGTTCTATTATGAACTGATCAGTCAATGCCCTTTTAAATTGTACCATCGTAGGTAGAGCAGATGCTTTCCATGCCTTAAAAATAAGGTTCCGTGCAGTCAGGATAATGGTATTTATCAGGTTATAATTCTTAATTGTATGCTGATATTTTACCAAGAAAAAGATCTCAATAGGAGATATTTTATAGTCCATCTTAAGAACAGCCATCATCCAATATATGATTTTCCCCCAGTATTGACGTGCCTTTGGGCAGCTCCATAAACAGTGAAATAGATCAGCGTCTGTAGTTGAGCATCTAGGGCATAGAGCCTTTGTTTTATACCATTTGGCTAAGACAACAGGCGTAAGATACCTCTGAAGCCCGACTTTTATCTGTGACTCCCTCCAAGATGTCGGAACCCAAGACTGTTGTGCTACTTTAAAACTCTCTATGATAGTCTGCTCATCTATATCCGGAAATAAATTTGCCCATTTAACAACCATCTCGTCTATTTGTGCTTTGGATGTTTTCTGATTTACTAGTAGATATAAAGGGGAGATTGCGTAAATTCCTGCCACGTACATTGCAATCCTAGTCTGCAGCTCACCCAAAGACCAGTCATTCCCGTATTTCGTGAGCATCTCTTGGAGAAAGTGTCTAACTTGCAGGTAGGCGTAGAAATCACGTGTCCCTATATCAAACCGAGATACAATTTCTTGAAATAATACGGTATGTCCTCCCGCGTCTCGCAACTGACATAGATTTTGGAGACCTTTGGATTCCCAAACTGAGAATAACCGGTTCGAGAGGCCAGGACTGAATTCTGGGTTGCCCACTATAGGTAGATATTGTGAAACATACGGCGAATTCCCCGTTTCTATACATAAACTTTGCCATGCGATGATGACATTCTTCAGAGTATTCAAATAGAATACATTGGATGGAATGGAGGTAAGTGGACAGTGCAAGAGAGCTTTCAAATTGAATGGCGCCATAATCTGTGATTCCCAGGTGAGAGACGTAATTTGCTCCTTCCCAGTAAGCCAATCAAGTGCAAATCTAGCTATTATAACCTGATTATATGTCTGAATGTTGGGGAGTGCCAAGCCTGCTGATGTCTTGGAATTCATAAGCCTATATGCGGCAATCCGCGGTCTTTTGCCATTCCATAGGAATTTGGAACAGGCCTTATTATAGATAGTGATATCTTTCTTGTGTAGAAACCATGGGATATTTTGCATAATGTAGAGGAGCTTTGGGAAGATGACTGCTTTAATCAAAGTCACCCGAGCCGTTAATGAAATAGGTAGCCTGGTCCATTCCTCCAGCTTACTCTTGCAAGAGTCCATTACTGTTCTGTAGTTTAATCCATACCAATCCTCCGGGTTTCTAGATAATCGTAAGCCCAGGTATGTAATCTGAAGGACCTCCCTATAAGGGTGGTTCACCTGCAGTGCCGGATTTTTATCTATCCACATGAGTTCAGATTTAGATGTATTAACCCCTTAAGGACCAGCGACGTACCCTGTATGTCGCTGGCCTTTTTTTGGGACTTGATTGTTTTATAGCGCGGTCTTGCCACCAGCGTTGAGACTGCTCTATTCCACAAAGCCTGCTGGAGGGAGGGCATTAATAGCGTGTTCTTGCTAGACTTGTGCTATTATGTCCTGAAAAAACCCTTAACGACCAGTGACATACAGGGTACATTGTGGTCATTAAGGGGTTAATCTTGAACCCTGAGATCTCTCCGAACTCGTGAGTAATACTCTGTAGGATAGGTAATGACACTTCAAGATTAGATAGGAATAGAAGAAGATCATCCGCATAGAGAAGAAGAATCAGCTTCTCACCCGCTAGTGAGATCCCCTCAAGTTCATGCCGTAATTGAATGGCCAGGGGTTCTATACTAAGATTGAACAAGAAGGGAGATAGTGGGCAGCCCTGTCTAGTCCCTCTGAACAGATTAAAACGTTGAGTAGAGGTGTTGTTGATAATTACAGCGGAGGAAGGGTTACTATAAATTAAACGAATATAGTTGTGGAAAGGACCCGAGAACCCAAATTCGTCTAGCGTGGTGAACAAATGATCCCAACTGACCCTATCGAAAGCCTTTTCTGCGTCAACTGTCAAAATAGCCTTATTTATGTTGCCATGAGATTCCTTAGTTTTATATATGTTCCAAAAAGATTCAATCAAAATTAGCAATTTCCTTATATTCTTTGTCGGCTTACGTCCATGCATGAAACCAGATTGGTTCTCGTGAATTAGGTCGCCCATGTACGGTTTTAATCGTAAGGCTATGATAGATGCGAGCAGCTTATAGTCGGTATTTAAAACCGAGATAGGCCTGAAAGAACTTGGTAGTTCAGGATTTTTCCCCTTTTTTAGGATCAGCGAGATATTTGCGGACGTAAAGGATGCAGAACAGCTCGTATTCTCGGAAAAATAGAAATTAAACAGCTTGACTAGAATAGGTAACACCTGGGGTTGAAGGATCTTGTAATATTCTATAGGGAGAGCATCTGGACCAGCTGCTTTATTGAGCTTCGCGTTTTTAATTGCCCAAATTATTTCTTCTTCCGTAATGGGAGCGTTGATAGCCGTTCTGGCTTCTGTAGATATGCGAGGGACTTTAATCTTTCCCCAGAATGACTCCTTTTTATGTAGTTCAGTAGGCTCTTGGATATATAAATCCTGGAAGAAATCAAAAAATACTTTTTCTATGTCGTAATGGTTTGTGTATCTAGAGGTTCCTTGTTTGATAGAGGTAATTGTGTATCTAGGTGAAGATTTAACTAGCCTTGCTAGAAACTTCGCTGATCTGCCCATAAACCCTCCATATCTTGCTTTCATTTTAAGTTCTTCCTGGGCACTGATCTGTTTCAAGAATGAATCACGGAGCGTCTTTGCTGTGACATAAGCGTCCCAGCACTCTCTCGTTCGTCTAATAAGATACGCTCTATATGTATTCTTAACACGGTTGGCTAATTGTCTGGCCCCTGAACTACTGTTTTTTGACAAGTGAAATGTATACGACTTAATCTCTCCGCGCAAAACGGCTTTAGAAGCCTCCCAAAACGTCTCGATTTTGTTCAAATAATTATGATTATTATTGAGATATTCAACCCACTTCAATCGAAGATAGTTCTGAAATTTGA
The DNA here is from genome assembly GCF_027579735.1 of Bombina bombina. NCBI lineage: Eukaryota > Metazoa > Chordata > Amphibia > Anura > Bombinatoridae > Bombina > Bombina bombina. Next base: position 242,079,913 of record NC_069506.1, read on the forward strand.
TATTATTGCTCAGATATCTAGGGAAGGAGATATAATTCTTGCCAGGCCGCCTACTTACGGCACTAAGTCCCAATACAATCACCGCGTGGTCAGAAATAGTTATGTCTTCAATTCTAGTGATCCAGTTCTGAGCTAACATGGTTTCTGAAACCAGGAAATAGTCGAGACGGGAGAAAGACAGTTGAGCATGCGAAATACACGTATAAGCGCGAACATCAGGGTTCTGAACTCGCCATAAGTCAACCACCCCCAGGTGGGAACATACTCTCTGAAAAATCCTCAATTTTCTACCTCTACTGTTTCGCATCCTATTGTTAGAGTTATCCAAGAAGGGGTCTGCTAATAGGTTAAGATCGCCTGCAATGATTAAGTTTGATCCTATGTAACTATGTAATTTTACAAGTAGAGCAGACCAGAAATTATTGTCAACTTGATTAGGGCCATATATGTTACAGAGTGTATATCTAATGCCTTTAATTTCCAACTCCAATATTAAAAATCTCCCTTCAGCATCGGGTTCAGTCTTACTTATCCTATATTCTAGCTTACGGTTCAGCAATATTGCCACCCTCCTCTTCCTAGAGGTAAATGGAGCCGCCACAACTTCCCCCACCCACTTAGATTTAAGTTTGGGTATTTCACTAGCGTTAAGATGTAATTCTTGTAAAAGGACTATGTCAGGGTTGAATTTGCCCAAGTATTTTATCACAGCTTTTCTTTTAATAGGTGAATTAATGCCCCCTATATTCCAGGATAAAAGATTAAGATTATACATCCTCAGAACTAATCATCGTACTGATCCAGTATATGGCCAGAAGTCAAAGATCTCGCTGTGTTTTGCCCTGGGGGTGCAACAAAGACCCGTCTCCACTATGCGCCATAACAGGGAGTCGAGAGGGAGAGGGAAGGCGTGAGGGGGCGAAAGGAGGTGAGAGGAGAGAGAGCGAGAGAGGAGAAGGAAGAAACAGAGAAAAAAAAAAAAAAAAAAAAAAAACACAACCATGATAACCACAACCTACACAGACCCTGAAACAAACATAAAAACACCATTTCTAAAACTGTCGTATTCTCAAATTCACAGACCCTATTACTCATATCAATAACTCTAAGTGGTAAAATATTCAGATTCTGTGATCAAGAAAAAAAGAAGGAAAGAAAAAACCTCCTCCCGTTGTGATAGAGACCTGATCATGGGACCCCTGCCTCCCTACAAAAGGTCTCAGCCTCCATAACAGTATTAAGTGTATATGTACTGCCATCTTTCTGCACTATCAACTTTGCTGGGTACATTAGTCTAATATTGTAGTTCTCTTTCTGTAACCTCCCATAAAAGAAGGACATATCTCTTCTCTTAGTTAATGTTTCTGCAGAGAAATCCTGGAACAATAGTAATTTATGTGAGCCTAGAGAGAGAGAACCACATTTCCTGTAATGTTTAAGATATGTTACTTTGTCCTGAAAGTTGACAAATTTAAAGATTACTGGTCTGGGTCTCGAGGCTTCAGTCTGTTCACGTCTTTGGCCTATCCTATGTACCCTTTCAATCAGAAAGGGAGCAGCAGGAGCTGGGATCTGTAAGGCCTGTGGTAATGTAATAGTGGCGAAATTCATTAGATCTTGGAACTCAGGAGACTCAGGCAAACCAATCACTTTGAGGTTATTGCGCCTCGAACGATCCTCGAGATCTTCGACTTTGGCTTGCAGCGCAGTGATAGATTTGCTATGAGAGTCCATTATTGGATCAATAACATTAAATCTGTCTTCCAAATCTGAGATCCGATTCTCAATTTCATCTAGTCTGGATGAAAACTGCCTAACCTCCAAAGTGAGGTTTGAAATCTCATTTCTGATCTCCTGTTTGATCATATCAAATTGAGGTGTCAAAATTTTAGCTACTTCAGCTGCAAATTCAGTCAAATTATTAGGGGAGGGGATAGAGACGCTTTTTTCCAAAGGGGATACAGCGCTCGAATCCAAGTTCCTGCTGCTCCCCTTCTTTTCTCGGGATTTGGGGGGCATATTGGAGGGAGAGTTCCTTTGCTGCATATATTTATCCATGAACAAAACTCAGCTAGTAGATGTCTGCAAAGTACTATATATTGTCTGGAAGATTTAGCACAGAAGTGTGTAAATCCAAAACCTATAATACCTTAGCAGACAAACTCTAAGTAGAACTGATTGTGTAGCCCTTCCTTGAATGCTAGCTTTCCTTATGAGTTAAGAAATTTATACTCCAAAATATGCTACAACATTTTTGTTCAAATGTCCCTTATGATCCACAAATCTCTACGTTATAATTTACTCTAAAATGTGAGGGGATTGTTCCTAACTTCAAGTCCTCTTAATTTAGAAAAACAGCTAAACAAGAGAACAAGATAGAGACATAATATTTATACCCAAATTAGTGTGGAAAAAAAAAAAAAAAAATAGATGACAGCATAGATAATCAGTTTCAAAATATGGAGCAGCACAATAAACAATACCTAATGTAGCTTGTGTAAGGACACCTGCCCTGGTGAATAAATGTCAAAATGAGTACCCAGATTCCAACCTAGAACCACACAATAGGTGATACCCCATACAGCTTGAGTATGTATGAACACTCTAATATATACTTCTAAACTTAATTTGCTAAGATATGGACCACTGCCTAGTATTTAGAGGTATTAATTTGTCACAGATACACCTATAGGAGCCTTGGTGATATAGATCAGTCACCGTGAGTTCAACTAGGCATCTACTCTATATTGTGTGTGTCAGATATAGATGCTTCTCAGCCTGAAAAAAAAGGCTCCTTAGACTCATAGCTGTTAAGAGAGAGTTTCATATAGCCACTGTATTCTAATAACTATTGACCTTCTGTAAACACCTTTTTATGCTTATATTATCTCCCAACAGCCTGTATTCGAACAAAAGCAGTAATTTGAGACAAAAGGTGGTTTGTACTTGCTACAGGCTATATATAGATAATATATAAATAGTGCCAAAACGTCTAGGTAGAGGGAACTGTGTTAAGGCAGAATATACATACATAAATAGTCCACAACTTTCTCCTAGTACAATTCGGTTCAAATTATGATATTTTTACAGCAAAGTCTTTTCGGACGAACTTAAGCTGTCCAATCGCTCTGTGGCTCCAACCAACAGGGCCCAATATGTCGAATGAAGAAAAGCTTTAGGACACTTAAGCAGGTTGTATAGATAGGATCAGTGTACCCAAAAAGATTAATCCGGGCCAGCATTTATGCAAATATCAAAGCACAGTACCTTGTTTCTCCGTCCAGGTACCTTGCCGGACCGTTCAAACTTCGATGCCCTGTGCTCCAAGCAAACCCCAGCTGCTTTCCAAACAGGCAAACCTCTGCAAGGGGGAACTTGCAGCCTGACAAGCGTACAGCCCTAGCGCTTCTCCTCAGCTGAAATGCCGGTCCTCGGCGCGGGGGGTCCAAGCACACTGCAACCAGGGTCGATGTACTGCGTCGCTCCCCGATGACTCAGGTTGGAGGGGGCGGGAACACCTCCGCTGTCTGCCCAACCAGGGGGCCAAGATTCATCGCGTCGGTCTCCAAGCCGCCACCGCTCCGCTCTCAACCCTAGAGAGAGACTCCCTCCTCGCCTGCACCGGGAACTCCGAAAGCCCCAGATAGCACCGCCAACGAGCGGATAGACCGCCGCCAAGCACACCGCGCACTCAGCCAGGTGAGTGCCAGGATCCTCGATCTGTGACCTGTATGTCAGCGTGTAGGTAAGCTCGATCCAGGAGACAGCTCTTGTGTAGGTGGGCTTAGAGTCTCTCCACAGATGCCATTCAGGTGTAGGGTATAGTAGGTAGAGGTGTTGACAATCTCAGGTGTAAGTCCTTAGATATAATAGAGGGTTTATCTTGAGATAATAATAGCTTAACAACTGGGAGTATTTGTAGAAATGGCGTGCACCAGCCACCGTGCACTTTTTAGGCTGCTATTCGAACTTCCCATGCTGGATCGTAATCCATGTTCCCAAGCCTGGATATGGCCAAGGGAAACCAGTGCATATGTTGGAAATTGATTTGGGCCTCTCTCAGAGGCGTGGAGCGTCCTCAGCACCTGCAGCTACCTGCAACCACCTGCATGCCCCACCTCCAACAGGAAGTCCTGCCTCAACATCGGAAAACCCTAAATGTCTTTTTTTATGTTCGTTAAAATTGAATTCTAATGTATTGAACATCAAAATGACTTATGAAGCAAATCAAGAGATCATCAACTTTTTGGACCTTCAAATTAAGAAAACAGAAGGTTCACTTGAAATGGATGTCCATCGAAAAAGAACAGCTACGAATAGCTTACTCCATAGTACAAGTGCTCATGCTCCCAATACAATAAAGGCTCTCCCAACAGGAGAATTTCTACGAATGAGACGCTATTGTTCCACCGAGGAAAATTACAAAATGAGAGCAAAATAATTAACTGAAAGACTTACCTCAAGAGGCTACAGCCGAAGATCAATAAAAAAGGCAGAATTCAGAGCGAAAAATATTATAAGACAAGATCTCTTAAAAAAGAAGAATAAACCCAAAAAAGAACAAATTAGGTTTATTTCTACTTACAAACCTAAAAGTTCTCAAGTTCTGAATATTCTTCAAAACAATTGGCATATTCTAACCTCTGACCCCATTATATCACACATTGTTGGGGACAGAGTTCAAACAGGTTTTAGGAGAACTCACAATTTAACAGATTTGATCAGTCCGAGTCACCTACAAGGACCAAAAACAAGAGGAGTCTTCAAACAAGGTTCATTCAAATGTGGTACATGTAGCACTTGTAGCTTCATGGTCAAAAAACATGAAATTATAGACCGTTTTCAAAAAACTCACAAGATAAAATCTTACATCAATTGCCACACAGAAGGAGTTATCTATGCTCTTCAATGCCAATGCAATAAAATCTATGTAGGCATGACAACAAGAAAAATCAGATATAGACTCCAAGAACATCTGATAAACATTAAAAATGCTACCAAAGATTTAAAAGATGGTAAAAACCTGACGGCAGTAGCCCGTCACTTCTATAATAGACATAATTCCAAACAATCAGAAATCAAATGCTTTGGAATTCAAAAAATTCAATTGGGCATAAGAGGAGGGAATTTAGAAAAAACTTTATTACAAGCTGAGAGTAAATGGATATTTCTACTGAACACAGTCCAACCCTTTGGACTAAATTAATATAATAATTTTACTCCATTTCTCTAAGTGCATCAGAACTCCTTTAAGCTTGGACTCAATGGGTTAAGAACTCTAGCATTAATAGAATGAAGGCTATATGTATATTAGTCTACATTAAAAAAAACTTTTTAAATTACACTATAATACACTGAGGTCTTATAAATATGTTTGGATAACATCCAAATATAAGCTCATAAGGTCGTTGTGGTTCACACATCACATTTATGTTTGAGTATGCACTATAAGATGTATTTCTAATTAAGTTTACACATCACATTAGGTTCGAGTATGCACTATTAGATGTATTTCTAATTAAGTTTTAATTCATATGTCATTCTCAACTAGCCTAGATGAATTTGCTTCACTAGGGTACATATTAGCTATCACTATTAGTTTTTAGCCAGTTGGCTTCCTTAAATAATAGGAAGTTTTACTATTTTATTAAATGTATCCCACACCATGGGTAAACTATTAATTCACGACAATACACTTGTCAAAATTTCACATAGTACTGTTAAGCTTTTCAGTTCTTACATTTAGACACACCAATATCATGTTCACTTCATTGGTTAATATAACACTTGAAATATATATTGCTTTATCAGGTATTCACTTTCGTTATGTGGCACTCAAAATAACATTATTATTTATTTTTATTTATAAGTGATCTGCATCCTTATACACATTATGAGCCATATGTAAGTGGACAACTATATAATGGTAAAGTATACCTCAATGTTGACAGAGGTTAAATTGATAGTACAACTCGTAAAATATCCAGCTCAACTAGTTTGGTATTTAACTTTTCATACTACTTACTAGGTTCAGTTTATTCTCAACAATCATTGTTTATATATATATAACACTGAGCTTTATAATACCTTTTAACATAATATCAGTATATACCAATACTGATGAATTTATATCCAACCAATAGGGTATTCTGTGTACAGCTTACCATCATAAATAATTTGTATCATAATCGTAATTTGTTCCAAATACATTCATCCATGATTAAATAGTAATTTTACTACCACCTTATTATATAATATACAACATATGGGAATCAATATCGGTGTTTGCATTTTATTTATGCTACAGAATCTTATGTCCATTTTCAATATTCATTCAACTTATAACAAGACCGCAAACAGTTAACTGTCAAAAGTTCTATTCCACCCTCTTGTAACATAGTAGAACTATGTTGTACGTGATTGGCCAGTCGACTCACACACGCCTATTGGGGGCGTTATAAAAGGCCTTAAATAGCCGACAACAGCATGGCGCGTTCACCTTTGAAAAAGCCATTTTGTGTGGCGAAACATGTTAGGGACGCTAGGGCAATGGTAACGAGCCTTAGGCTTCCGAAAATTACTGTAGTCTATCTGATTAACGGGTTGTTACTTAAAATGAAAAATCAATACCATATCAGCTGTTATTATGCAATATAGAGCTAAATATACCGGTTTGCCTGAGTGAGATACTGTTACAAACATCATTATGGCATTTGTCATTCTCATGTCTTTATATTTAAACAAACATTAGCAGGGTTATCAATCCTGAACATTACTTACTACATAAAACCACTAACTGAAGCGAACAGTTACCATCAGATTGAGTGTGAATGTGTTTCTCTTATTAACCCAGTCAGTGTGAATGTGTATTTATCTTTCTAATAGAATACCAGAGTGTAAGGGTGAGACCAATATCACAGCAATTAGCAATTTTGGGTGACCATGCTCCAGTAAATTTATTTACAACAGGGTAAATTACCGACATCTCTCAATCTGCTGACCAAAAATAGCACTGAGTTGCTGATATCTATGCAGTGTTTTATATAGCCTTTTGTAATTAATCGTTTACATCAAGCGTGATTATAATACCATTGCGTAGTGCTAACACTGCTTCCAACTCTATGCGGCAGTTTTCCTGTCTAATGCTGATTAGTGCAATAACACGGTCCAACTTGGGTTAAATACTGTGTATAATTATGGTACTAATAGCATCTTGCTAGCCTTTACATGTTGGTCTCTAACACTTCAATACGCTAACACAACAGACGTACTATGAACAGATTAATTTTATACTTCTACAAGGAATACTGTGTTAAAACATGTATGTGCTGATTAGTGTATACTTTAACACCAGGTAATAATAAAGGGATTTAATATCTCAGCACTCCACTACAGACTCCTACTACCCTTACAGCTGTAAAAGTGGTGTAACAGCTGATTATAGACAAGGTTTATATATTTATACTGTTCCATTAGTACAATACACATGATAAATGTGAGAGTCATTTGCTGGGCACAAATAATATTATGGGACAATTCTGTCTCTTAACATATGCATGAATAAGATTGTCACATATATTACTTATCAAGCTGGTCATCAGTGAATCAATTGTGTATAATTCTTAAACAGATATTACAGGCAACATTATATTTATGCTTATCAATACTTTGAATAAATAAGTACAATGTAGTACATCTGTTATTCACAATAGTTACTAATTTGCGGCATACCGTAATATCCAGACGCAATTTCTTAAGATATAAGATATAATAATTTCATGATGGTCAATCCTATCCTATAAATTAGTAATAGGAGCAATAATAGATTGAGTCATCATTATATCATTGTGGAACGTTCTTACTTAATCAAATTAGCTTAAAATGTGCTACTTAGACATGGGATACTTGACATAATTAGCCTACAACTTTAGGGCGTTTTTGGTAGTATAGCAGCTCTACATTCCAACATTATAACACCTACAGTGTAACAAACATTAACACCTCTTTTAGCACAACATTGGTGTTATACACTATTGTTAATTCATTGCAAGGTAATAAACTGTAGGTGTTTAACAAGTTATATGGTATTTCATACTGTTATATATTACAATAACAACCCGGTATATACATATATATTCACTATAATCGGTACCTAAGAGTGTTTTTAATCTTTATCCTATTTTATCCTTTGACCCCAATAAAAGTTATATTTTAATTTATTAATGTCTTGTCTCCCTTTCTTCTATTCTATATGAATAGCTAGTGATAAGTCTATTCCATCATCAATTATAACTAGACCCAGGAGTGCTATAAGTGTATTCTTTTTTTCTTTTTGTATATAATTGGTTTATACACAGCACCCCTTCCTTGCCCTATTAGATGGCTCATTTGTGGACATAAGGGATCTACCTTACTTTATATAGTACCATTGGTATTTCTCTAATACTATATATATTTATGTGTTTATATGTGTATATGCACAAATTAACACATAAATATATATGAATATTAAGGAATATGAAAAATTATTATCGAACCCTTTAAAAAAAAAAAAACAGAAAGAAAATCTGGAAAAAATGTTAATAGAAGCTAAAACTGAAGGCCTATTGAATATTAAGGAATATGAATTTTTGGTTAATAAATTCCCCAAAATTCCAACATTTTATTTTTTACCAAAAATTCATAAGTCCCTCACCCAAACACCAGGAAGACCCATAATATCGGGCATAAATTCCTTAACTTCTAATTTGTCTCATTTCATTGATAAACATCTACAGAAAAAATGTTGTCAATCTTCCAGCATATCTGACAGATTCAACCTACTTATTAAATAAAGTTAAACAGATTAAATGGCATAATACATATAATATAACTTGTGACGTTTCATCTTTATATACTAATATAGACCATAAATTGGGAATTAAGGCCATTGATTCCTTTATGAAAAAAGACAACAGTCTGAAAAGAGAACAAGCTAATTTTATTCTTAGATGTATTGAGTTTATTTTATATAATAGTTATTTTTTATTTAATGACTCCTATTACTTGCAACAGAAAGAAAAGGCTAAGGAGTACCAAGTTTGCATCCAGTTATGCCAATTTATTCATGGGTTGTTTGAGGAACGGTTCATTCTTGATGGCCCATGGGGTGCAAACTTGGTACACTATACCAGATTCATCAACAATATTTATATTATTTGGAAGGGTGACACTGAACTGATGGAATTGTTTTTAGAAGATATGAATTGTAATCAATTGGGTCTCAAATTCACTTCAGAAACAAGCACTTCTAAAATATACTTTTTAGATATACAAATAAGTGTTGTAGAACAAAATTTACAGACCAAAACATTTTTTTTAAAAATTGACGCAAATAAATTTATACATATAGAGCGCTGTCATTTAGACAGATGGGTTGATAATATACCCAAGAGTCAATTTATGCACATAAAGAAAAACTGTAGTGAGAGTAAGGATTTTGAAGAACAAGCATCTCTCCTAAAAAATAAATTTTCTTGATAGAGGTTATAATGAAGACAATTTATATATGGTTATAAAAGAAGTAGGAGAAATAGACCGGGACCATTTATTGAAAGGGAAGGATTTAATGAAAACTGAGGAAAGTAATACAAATGAGAAATTGAGTATACCTTTTATCACAAAATATAACACACACCAAAAATGCATAAAATCAGTACTCAATTAGCATTGGCATCTGATAAGAGAAGATCATATCCTTGGAGACCATGTAAAAACCAAACCAGAAATTATTTTAAAAAAAGCAAATAATCTTAAAAACCTTTTGGCTCCTAGTGAGTTTAAACATAAAATAGCACTATTGATCGGAACCTCTATGGAGGAAAGATTAAAGGGTTCTTCCCATGTTATAGTTGTGTGTCTTGTAAATATAGTAGCAAAAAAAGTACTTTTCCTTCAACAACCATAAATTACACTTTCAAAATACAGAGCACAATACATTGGACAAAGGGAGTGTATATCTCATACAATGTCAGTGCAACAAGCAATACTTAGGACAAACCCAGAGGATCCTAAAGGACAGAATAAGGGAACACCTTAACAACATAAAAAACGGCATTAAATGCCATGACCCCACACAGTCAAGTTGCCATTTTAAAACCCCCCACAAAAATCACCTCACACCTTCTTTGGGATTGAAAGGCCGCAGCTCCTTTATTAACATAACTTATAACATAAATTACATTAACTCTTTTAACCCAAACACAGTACTTGCCCCCACTCCACGTTCCACAAGCCCCGCCCTACCCAGGGGAGGGGCTACCACCATCAAACCAACCCCCTGCTGTTGAAACAGGAAGTCCCATCACATCATAACAGGCATAAGCCTCTACCACCCAGGGCAAGCACCTCGCCACAGCTGTGACAGTTTTAAGCCTATCTCCAGGGAGGGAGGGAGGGAATTTTCCCACCGTGCTGCTCCTACTACCAGTGCTTGCTTTCCTTCAAATGGTTGTTGCTACTTCCTGTTAGCACCTTATCATTCAACCCTTTGCTTAGCCCACCCCCTTGTCCTTTCTCTCACCCCATGCCCTGCTTCCTAGTGGGGTCACATAACCCTCTCTTCAATTTCTTTCTACAGGGTTATTCCTTGACCCCACACAGTCAAGTTGCCATTTTAAAACCCCCCACAAAAAACACCTCACACCTTCTTTGGGATTGAAAGGCCGCAGCTCCTTTATTAACATAACTTATAATATAAATAACATTAACTCTTTTAACCCAAACACAGTGCTTGCCCCCACTCCACGTTCCACAAGCCCCGCCCTACCCAGGGGAGGGGCTACCACCATCAAACCAACCCCCTGCTGTTGAAACAGGAAGTCCCATCACATCATAACAGGTGTAAGCCTCTACCACCCAGGGCAAGCACCCCGCCACCCCTCACCCCTCGGGTGAGGACCGCCACCCAGAGCCAAGGCCTTCTCAATCCCCTCTCTCAATGTGAAATTAAAGAGGTGTAAACCCACCTCGTTAAGGTGAACCCCATCTTTGAGATAAAAGCACTTCCCCGATTCTCCCTCAAATTCGACATGCCTCAACCCAACACCTCCCAGCCTTCTTACGTAACTGCTCACCATCCTATTGATCTTCCATCTGGAAGCTTCCAACCTCCCAGCATCCCATGCTGACCTCCACACCACCCGGCTCTCTATCTCCGACCAAACCATAATTAAGCCCGGGAAGAGTTGCCGCAGCCGTTCCATCCCTCTCTTAATATCCTCAACCAAATCCTTTTGAGGCATGAAGCCCAGGTCATTCCCTCCAACATGAATCACCAAGATCTGAGGAGGTGAAAACAATCTGGCATACTCCACAACCTTTCCAACTACCTGCCCCCACTTCATACCCCGGACCCCGAACCATTTTAATTCAACTTGCTCTCTAGACAGCCCCAGCTGGCCTCCATCCTCCTTCACCATGGCAGCCTTCCTGGCCCAGTAAATGTACGAATGCCCGATCACCCAGCACCTCACTGGACCTGTCAAGACAAAATAGAGCCGTGTCAGCTGCCGCCCCCTCCACTTACACCCTCATCCCCAACCTAACATACCCCCGGAACCTGTCCAACCTCCACCTCCCTATCCTCTTAATCACAGACACATCCAGGCCCAAACCCGCCGCTTCTGTTGCCGCCCCGATTCTGAAGGAATGTGACCCGAACTCCATCTCCCCCAGCCCCACTTTCCCCAAGGCCTTTCGGAATACCGCAATAAATTGGAACCGGGACAAGGCAGACCCATCCTCGTGCACCAACAGTGGTCCCACCCTTCTTGGGCGGAGGCTGAGATACCGCCGAACCACAGCCACCGGGCAACACACTCCCCCAACTTCCCTCAACTTGATCAAGACCCCATTTCCCAACTGGTCCATCTTGGACCTTCTCAACCATATCTCCACTACTCCTTCCCCCAGTGTCACCTCATCTCTGTGTATACCTCCCTCGTCCCTCCTGTTCTGTCCCACCAACTCCGATATCCTGAATGCTCCAAAAAAGGCCAAAGTAAATGCTGTCTTAAACAGAACCTCCTCGAAATTTGAAAAACATAGCTCCTTTAAGCATCCCACCACCTTCTCCAAAATTACGAACAATACCGGCCGTCTGCCATCTGGCCTCCTTCTACCCCGGCACAACCCCCTTACTGCCATCCTCACCACAAACACCTTTGTTAAGTCCCCCATCTCCAACAGTTGAAACCAGAAAGCCAATGCTGCCATCCTTTTCTTTATCTCAGAGGATGACAGCCTCCCCTCTCCCCACCGTTTTACCCATGTTAACAGCACCCCCAACTGGGTACTATCACTTTCCAGCAGATGCCTCCCCCTGTCCAGCCTGCACCATTTTTTCCACACCTGGACGTAGGCCTTCCAAGTCGATTCTGCCAGAGAACCCCGAACCAGTTCCATCAGCCCGCGCCACCCAGGTTCCACAGGTCCTCCGGGCAGGATGCTCCCTCCTCGTCCGCCTCTGGGGCTGCCGCACGGATCCGGTCCCACTGGAAACGGGACAAAGAGTCAACTTCACATTCAGCTTGCCCGGGACATGTACAGCCCTGAAAGATACATTATTGTGCAGGCACTCCAACACAAATGCTCTCAGCAACCTAACCACCGGCGGGGAATTAGCCGTCAGCCTGTTTATAGCCAAAACCACCCCTAGGTTGTCCGAATGGAAAGTAACCCTCTTGTCCCTCAAGATACTGGACCACACCCGAAGCGCTACCACTAACGGGAAGAACTCCAAGAATGTGAGGTTCTTTGTCAGACCCACCTCTTTCTAGCTGTCCGGCCAAGCCTCCGCACACCACCTTCCCTGCAAATAGGCCCCAAAACCCTGCACCCCAGCAGCATCCGTGTATAAGCTCAGGTTGTCATCAGACCAACCGACTTCCTGCATAATCAATCTCCCATTGAACTCCTCCAAGAATGTGAGCCAAACCCTCAAGTCGTCTTTTAGCTCCCTCATCACCCTGATATGATGTCTAGGCTCTGTGTCCCCGGCCGTCGCCAGCGACAGCCTGCGACAGAACGCCCTACCTATCGGGATAATCCGACAGGCGAAGTTGAGCTTTCCCAATAAGAACTGCAGCTGCCGTAACGTGACTTTCTTAGAGGCCAACACCGCCCCCAACACCGCTTTGAGGTCGGCCAGCTTGTCCTCTGGGAGCCTACACTCCATACGGATTGTATCACGCTGTATCCCCAAGAAACTCAAAGAGGACACCGGGCCCTCCGATTTTTCCTTTGCTACTGGGATCCCAAACTCTCTAGTCACCTTCCCGAAGACTTCCCCAAGCGGCTCGCAGTCCCCTGAGCCCGCCGCTCCCACAAACAAGAAGTCATCGAGGTAGTGAACCACCGAAGACTTCCCCGCTCTTTGCCTCACCACCCAGTCCACGAAAGAACTGAATTTCTCGAAGTACGAGCAAGATATAGAACAACCCATGGGAAGGCATAGGTCCACGAAAAACGAATCCTCAAACCAACAACCCAACAAGTGATGGCATTTAGGGTGAACAGGCAACAGCCGGAATGCAGATTCGACATCCGCTTTTGCCAGCAGCGCACCGGGTCCCGCCCTATGGACCAAAGTCACCGCCCTATCAGAAGACGCATAGTTCACCGATACCAATTCAGGATCGATGCCATCGTTCACTGACAGCCCTTTTGGGTGAGAGAGATGATGGATCAGGCAAAACTGTCCCGCCCCCTTTTTGGGGACCACCCCAAGCAGAGAAATCCGCAACCCCTGCAACGGAGGCCCATTGAAGGGCCCCGCCATTCTGCCCAGCGCCACTTCTTTGCACAATTTTTCCCTCACCACCACCGGAAACCCCTTGGCTGACTTTAGATTACCCCCAAATGCCCCCACCTCCTGGTCTTTAAATGGAATAACAAAACCCGAACTGAACCCTGTCAACAATAACTCGGCATCCGCCGCGAACCCCCGCCTACTGGCGTATTCCCTTAGCCATGGCACCATCCTTTCAACCCTCACCGGGGTCCGTGCCTGCACTACCCACCTCGCTGGGTTTCCCTCCCTGCCTCGCTTTCTTGAAGCACTTGGCAAAAGAGTGGATTCCCCCACACCCTGAGCATTCATGCTTGTATTTGCATGATGCCCCAAATCTGCATTGCCCCTCATTAAACTTAAAGCAGAGGCCTTTACGTATCGCTGTTGATGTGTTTCCGCTCCCACCCCCGCTTCCTGTTCCCTGACCCCCTGACCGAAAGGACTGACCCCCTCTCAGGGGCGTCATGATCTCTAACCAGATGCCCATGTCCCTATCGTCCCATCGCATCTCAGGTCTAACCGCCATCCGCTGCCGGAACCTCTCATCATACCGCCACCAAGCCGTTCCGCCGTACGTCTGATAAGCACTCGGGATCTCATCGTAATAACAAAAGAGGGACGCCCCTTGCTCTGGAAATTTCTCGCACACCACGCTCGCCAGGATGCAGAATGACCTGGACCAATTCCCAAACGCCTTCGGCAACTTCCTCCACCGCTTTTTCCTCTCCTCGTCTTCCTTCTTTCCCTTCTCCTTATCGTCCTCCTTCACTTCCAGTACCTGATCCAAGGGGAGCAACGAAAAAATCTCCAGGAATTCTCGTTTACAGATCTTCTCCCTTAGCTCACTGGTGAGGTGTATTCCCAGAGGCCCCACCGAACACAGACACGGTCTCCTTAAGGCATCCTCTGGAACCCTCAGCGTCTCTCCTCCAGCCCCCGCACTGACTGCAGCCACCGTACTAGTCGCCACCTGTGCCCCCACGCTCTGAGCCTCTCCAGTCGGTTGCGCCCACGCCGTCGCCGGCGATCCCCCTTGCCCCTGGGCCTTCTCCAAAGTTGCAATCAAGCCTTTTAACCCTGTCAATATCACCTCACGCTCCCCAGACAAACCCTCATTCATCCTAGGGAGCAGCCCAGCCGCCTCACCTGCCAACTGCACCGCTGTTGCAGGTCCTAGTCTTCTCCTCTCCTCAGAGGCTCCCGCCTCCGGCATGGTGCGTCCGTCCCGACTGGAGCCCCTAGGCCTCCTAGCAGTTCCCGCTCCGTCCACCTCCAGTATGCGTCTTGCTGTCCCTCTCCTGGCAGGGAACCTCCCCCTGCCGCCTCTGCTCCTGTCCCTGGACCTCTCCACCCTGGCCCAGGTTGGCAATGTTGTCTCCCTTCCTCTGCTCCTTCTGCGCAGTGGCGACCGTAACCTCCTGCACCCCTTGGCTGTGTCCTGCCTCCTCAGGGGGGTGTGATCCCTCCCCATATCACGTCCTGGCCTTGCCGTCTGTGAAGAAATCAAACCCGTCACATCATCCCCCCTCTGTTCCCTTCTCTCTGGCCTCCCCTCCCCACTTCCTGGCCCGGCCCCTCCCCGAGGTGGGGACAACAACCTCAAGAGCTGCGCCAGTGTATCCATCCCCCCTACCTGGCCAGCCGTTGCAGCTCCTGCAGATGTTCCCTCCAGCGGATCCTCCTCCTCCTCGAAGTCACCGCTGGCGTCCAGCTCAAGCGGTGGCTCCGTCCACAGCTCCAGATCGTCGAGCTCCCTTGTGGCATCAACCGCCACCTCTCCCCTGGCCGTAGCGGCCCTTCCCTCTGGAAAACAAATCATATCATCAACATCATTCCCTTCTCACCTCCGTTATCCTTCCCCCCCCCTTTACCCCCCTTCCCTCTCCCCCCTCTCCCTTATATGTATTCTTTTTTTTTTTTTTTATATACCACCCACCCTCCCTGAAGCAGTGATACCCCTCCAAACTCTTAACACCCCTTCAGTCCAGCTCCCTGCCCTATTCCTCCCTCCTCCCCTACAATCCCTGCAGCAGATCACAAACCTCTTATCCCTTCCCTCCCACAAACTGATCCCTCTGCCTGCACCCTTCCCCATACCCCACACTATTCACCCTCTTGGGAACAGGGTTATCTACCCCTGACCCCTTCCTCCCCCATCTCTAATTGCCTGTCATCCCCAGGCACCCTTCTCAACCCTTAACCCATCTCCCTTATCCCCTCCAGCCTAACATCCTGCGGCCTCTGTGTCCTGTCCCACTTACCAGTACCTCATCCTAAGCCTTATGCCCCTCTGAGCTCTATGCTACCTCCCCTCACCTAAAATTAGTTTGCTAGACATACCAACTATTTAGTTTGCTAGACAAATTAGTTTGCTAATTAGTTTGCTAGACAAATTAGTTTGCTAATTAGTTTGCTAGACAAACCAACCACCTTCAAGGCCAGGAACAATAGAGCCCTTACCCCTTCCTGGTCTGCCCCTTGCCTGGCTGCTAAACCTTTGCCCCCCACTGCCGACCGGCACCATCATCTCAGGGCCCGCCCCCCCCGGTCACTCCCATCACAAGGCTTAAGCCCCCGGGCCCCCCCGCTCCCGCTCTTACCTGCTACTCCTGACTGCGACCGGCGACCTCCGCTGCTCTCCCCTCCTGTCCTAAGGCCCGGTTGCAACCGCCGGGCCGTGACGTCATCCGGACGCGCTGGTGTAGGCCGCAAGCCTGTACCCGGCCTGGCCGTCGCCTCCAGTCCCGGTGCTGCCCGCTCTCCATCCTGAAGGTCCCTGGATCTCCTGCCACTCCTCCGCAGCTGAGGCCCCGACTGCGCCTGCCGGGCCGTCCCCTCTCCGGAATCAGCCGCACTAAGCCGCAAGCCGGTCCCGCCTCTGGCCGTGCATCTTCTTGCGATCCTCCTGCGGCCCCACTGGCTCCTCTGCTCGTCCTCCCTCTTCCGGAATCTGGGCTCAGGCGCTCAGGCGGTCTGGATCTCCTTGCAGGCCTCCCACTCCTCCTGGGCCCAGCCACACTAGGACCCGGCCTCTCCTCCTCTCCTCCTCCAGCTGCTTCCTCAGATGCGCCCAAGTGCTCCTTGATCCAGCCTGCTCCCTTCTCTCTGGACACCTTCATCAGCTCAGCCAGCAAAGCCTCCATTACAGGAAAGCAAAGACAATTTTCCCACCGTGCTGCTCCTGCTACCAGTGCTTGCTTTCCTTCAAATGGTTGATGCTACTTCCTGTTAGCACCTTATCAACCCTTTGCTTAGCCCACCCCCTTGTCCTTTCTCTCACCCCATGCCCTGCTTCCTAGTGGGGTCACATAACCCTCTCTTCAATTTCTTTCTACAGGGTTATTCCTTTATCTGTATAACCATAACGGAGAAGCAAAAGGTTTACAGTTCAGGGGACTAAAGAAAGTATATAGAGACCCTAGGGGATGTGATTTTAATAAAAAGATTTTATACCTTGTAGCAGAACAAATATTCAGGGTCTTAACGCAGAGCTTGATTTGAATTCCTTTATACATAATTAAGTACCCCCCTCTTATTTCATTTAATTTTTTCATTTCACTTTATTTCAATTTTTCATTTCAATTTATTTCATTTTTTACCAATACCTTCTATGCACTTAACTCATCTATCTAGGGTAAATTTAAAACCATCATGATCGTTCCCTATTAGATAGATATATAATTTAGTGTTAGTGTATCATAACGTATGATTTTCCAAATACATCAAATATATATTTCATAAGTTATTGTATACAATGTACTATCAATGATTGAAAGTTTAAATGAATAATTACAATGAATTATCAAACATCGAGTATAACTTCCATAGTCTATTTAATTATGTCTTCAATTATTTTTATTTTTTAATATCATTTACATAGGTCTGCTTGTATAGTAAATTTTTTCATACTATTTTAGATATTTATTCATTTTTATATATTAGTGTATGTGATATATGAATTAATTTATACTTCGTAATATAAACAGAAGCCCTTCTAGATCTATTCTAAGAATAACATGAAGTTCCCCTTTAACTAATAAGGCTCCAGGATTTGCTGAAAATTGACCGGAACACTATAAGAAGGCAAAGCAGGTACACCTTAAACATCTTGATAAAGGCCTTGAATGGCTGAAACGTGTAGATGCGTATTACTGGAAGATAATGCCTGTGAATATCGTTTAGAAACAGAGTGCTCTGTAAAACTTAATCTGGAAAGCTGGACTTTTATGTGTTACTGATTTGAACTTTACTGCGATTGATACAGCTCAAAATTACAGTACTGCTATTGGAGGACACCAGTCAAGTGATAGTCACTAACCTAAAAGAAGGAAAATAACCGGAGGAAAGCACGCTAGAGAGATACAATGCCAGGTAGCTGGATTGCAAGGTAATCGGCCAATTTTAGGCGAAATATTATACCTAGCTACTTAGAAATTCCTTATCTACATACTTATTAATCTACCTTTTGAGCTGTTAGCTGCAAAAGTAGCGATCAAGGGTTACCAATAATCAGTATACAGTAAATCAAGGAGTACTCTCCAGCGTTCCATTTTGAGACTTTCCAGACTACTCCTGTCTTTGCCATTCTTTGCCACACTAGCCTAAAAAAACCTCCAAGTATAGCTCTATATGAGTTATAGCTCAATTTAATTATTTGTTGATCATTTTTAAATATTGTGAGCCACCGGTGGTTATTTATTTATTTGTATCCATTGTGTTATTAAATTCTATTGATTGTGTCAATATCTAGTACAGCCACTTATATGAAACATTTTTTACACTTATTTATATAAATTTAACACATTTAGTATACATACTGCCAATAGCATGAGCCACATTAGATTCTTTATAATCCAGATCCTATAATATTCTGCTTTTTTTAGCGCAGGGACTTATTCTTCTATATTGTCTATATTTGTTAAATGCTTTTACAGGGCTTTTTCTTTCTGTCTCCTGCTTGTAATATTGCACTTGTACATTTGGAGTAAACCTTCCAAATTTATTTACATTTTGAAAATTAACCAGATATCTGAACTCTGGTTAATTTTCGGAGTGCTAATTTCTACCGTGAGATCGCAGTAGAAGTAACCTCTTGTAATGGCTGGTCATTTATCATATGCCTGTAAACGGGAAAATTAGCTCGTTTACGGGTGTGCATTAAATTAGCACTCACCTTGTAATCTAGCCCTATATATGGTATTATAGCACAGGGTTTCTCATCTCCAGTCCTCAATTACCCCAAACAGGCCATACTTTCATGATATCTCAAATAGAACACAGGTGAAATAATCAGTAGATCAGTAACCATGGTTACTAACCTGCTCTCAGTCATTAGCTGTTTATTTCACTTGACCTGTTAGGGGTATTTGAGAACTGGAGTTGAGAAACGCTGTCTAATTATAATGCTATGATAAAATAGCAAGCTCTAATTCATTCATGATAGATGCGCTGTTAATAAAAATGGACAATGACTCACAATTTTCAGATGTGAAGGGAAGTGGGTGCAAATCTTTATAAGTTGCAAAATTTTTGAGTTGCAATGTTGTTGCAAATTGTTTCTAAAAATGGTTTCAATAACTCTGGACCAATGATTTTATATACAGGGAGTGCAGAATTATTAGGCAAATGAGTATTTTGACCACATCATCCTCTTTATGCATGTTGTCTTACTCCAAGCTGTATAGGCTCGAAAGCCTACTACCAATTAAGCATATTAGGTGATGTGCATCTCTGTAATGAGAAGGGATGTGGTCTAATGACATCAACACCCTATATCAGGTGTGCATAATTATTAGGCAACTTCCTTTCCTTTGGCAAAATGGGTCAAAAGAAGGACTTGACAGGCTCAGAAAAGTCAAAAATAGTGAGATATCTTGCAGAGGGATGCAGCACTCTTAAAATTGCAAAGCTTCTGAAGCGTGATCATCGAACAATCAAGCGTTTCATTCAAAATAGTCAACAGGGTCGCAAGAAGCGTGTGGAAAAACCAAGGCGCAAAATAACTGCCCATGAACTGAGAAAAGTCAAGCGTGCAGCTGCCAAGATGCCACTTGCCACCAGTTTGGCCATATTTCAGAGCTGCAACATCACTGGAGTGCCCAAAAGCACAAGGTGTGCAATACTCAGAGACATGGCCAAGGTAAGAAAGGCTGAAAGACGACCACCACTGAACAAGACACACAAGTTGAAACGTCAAGACTGGGCCAAGAAATATCTCAAGACTGATTTTTCTAAGGTTTTATGGACTGATGAAATGAGAGTGAGTCTTGATGGGCCAGATGGATGGGCCCGTGGCTGGATTGGTAAAGGGCAGAGAGCTCCAGTCCGACTCAGACGCCAGCAAGGTGGAGGTGGAGTACTGGTTTGGGCTGGTATCATCAAAGATGAGCTTGTGGGGCCTTTTCGGGTTGAGGATGGAGTCAAGCTCAACTCCCAGTCCTAATGCCAGTTTCTGGAAGACACCTTCTTCAAGCAGTGGTACAGGAAGAAGTCTGCATCCTTCAAGAAAAACATGATTTTCATGCAGGACAATGCTCCATCACACGCGTCCAAGTACTCCACAGCGTGACTGGCAAGAAAGGGTATAAAAGAAGAAAATCTAATGACATGGCCTCCTTGTTCACCTGATCTGAACCCCATTGAGAACCTGTGGTCCATCATCAAATGTGAGATTTACAAGGAGGGAAAACAGTACACCTCTCTGAACAGTGTCTGGGAGGCTGTGGTTGCTGCTGCACGCAATGTTGATGGTGAACAGATCAAAACACTGACAGAATCCATGGATGGCAGGCTTTTGAGTGTCCTTGCAAAGAAAGGTGGCTATATTGGTCACTGATTTGTTTTTGTTTTGTTTTTGAATGTCAGAAATGTATATTTGTGAATGTTGAGATGTTATATTGGTTTCACTGGTAAAAATAAATAATTTAAATGGGTATATATTTGTTTTTTGTTAAGTTGCCTAATAATTATGCACAGTAATAGTCACCTGCACACACAGATATCCCCCTAAAATAGCTATAACTAAAAACAAACTAAAAACTACTTCCAAAACTATTCAGCTTTGATATTAATGAGTTTTTTGGGTTCATTGAGAACATGGTTGTTGTTCAATGATAAAATTAATCCTCAAAAATACAACTTGCCTAATAATTCTGCACTCCCTGTATATTTGATTTAGTAGCATTCAATAATAAGAGTGAACATCAGTTGCTAAATAGGGCAAAGTGTTATATTAACACCTTTAAAAAATAAAAATGTGTTATCTGGGTCTTACCAACAGTTTTGATTAATTGCACTTTAAATGTGATTTAAGATAGAAAAGTTATAATTGCAATGTGCACAGGTGCATTTCAATTTGAAATGGAAGCATTGTTTACAATATACTTCCAATAGAAACATTTTTCAAGTAAAAGTTATACATGTTTTTCAGTGGAATACACACATATGCTGTGGGGGCCTGTGCACCAGTATTCAGGTTCAGATAACTACTGGTTGTTTGTTTTATTCCTGTGAAGACTTAAAGGGACAGTAAAAACCAACAATTGTATTGTTTAAAAAGACAGATAATCCCTTTATTTACCATTCCCCAGTTTTGCATAACCAACACTGTAATATTAATATATTTTTTACCTCTGTGATTACCTTGTATCTAAGCCTCTGCAGACTGCCCCCTTATCTCAGATCTTTTGACAGACTTGCATTTCAGGCAATTAGTGCTGACTTATAAATAACTCCACAATGTTATCTATAAGGCACACATGAACTGACGTCCTCTAGCTGTGAAACACTGTCAAATGCATTTAGATAAGAGGCGGCCTTCAAAGGCTTGGAAATTAGCATATGAGCCTACCTAGGTTTAGCTTTCAACTAATAATACCAAGAAGGCCATTTAAGGGCTAGTGGTAGTTTATTGTTAGGTTAGAGGGTCTTTTTATTTTTGGGTCGCTTTTTTGTTTTTATAGGGCTATTAGAATAGGTTTCATTTTTTTTATTTTGGATAATTTTGTTAATTATTTTTTGTAATCTAAGTGTTTTTTATTTTTCGTAATTTTATTGTTTGTATTTTTTGGTAATGTTAGATTTTTTATTTAATTTTGCAATTTAGTTTTTTTTATTTTTATTTTATTTTATTTTCTTAAAATAGTTATGTTAGGTTTATTTGTAGCTTTAAAAAGGGGGAGGCGCCGCTGCTGGCTGTCACAGTTTCCTCAGGCTCCTGACCTCTTCTGGATGTATCTTAATTTTAACCTTCTTACGTTCAAAATTCATCATAATTATTTCAAGGACCAATACCGACTCCACATAACGCACAACTAGACTCATAAAAATTGAACGGATGACATTACTAAAGTGAGATACTCAACGGATGGAAATATACTCCCACCGGACCATCTTACTACCAGAAAGAGATACCTTCAGCTGAACACCACAAACAAGGTACACTTAAACTAAAAAAAAAAAAAAAAAAAAAAAAAAAAGAAAACCCATGCACAAATTGGGTTTTGGATTTCATCATCCATTTAGCAATGCTCAGAATTCATTTCTAAACACAAGAAAAACTAATTTATTAAGTCTATTTTACTAAAATACATTGGTTTTAAAACCCATGCATGCTTTCTTATCTGTTATCTACAATGCAGCCTGAAGTGCAAAATCTCACACCTCACTCTGGCCTGAATCCTATAGAGCAGGGCAATGTAACCAGCCCCCACTGCGAACATTCCTACAAATACTAGAAGCTATTTTAACCCCTTCACTGCAGAGGGAATGACAAACTATACACCCTCACATCTGCACTCCTTAAGACCCCAAAAAGCAGTCGCAGCACTTAGTCCCTCACTAGTGGCTACCCTAAAATCACTCAGCATTTTCAAAGGGACCGACAGGGGCTGTCGTGGAGGAAAATCAAAATTTAAAGTTCTATATCGTGACACTATCACAGCTGAAAGAAAAAGAGTGTGGGGTCGCCCCAAAAGGGCAATCCGCTCTAAGTTATAAGAATTCAATTCCTCAGTCTGCCAAACATTTACCATCCAATCTAAGTGAGGATGTCCAACAAGAAATACATTTCTTACAATTAATAAATAAATTATCACAATTTTATTTCCTGTTAAAATGTATTACATAAAATAAACTAAATAGCAATGAAATTAGCTAAAAGATACCGGTGTCCTATCATGAATAAATAATCTCATAAAATATAAAATTAGTCGCAATATATGTATAATATACTAGTTCAAATACTAAGTATAAAAAACTTGATACAAAGTTGAAGCAACAATTGCTGTTATATTAATGCCAAGTTGATAATCAGTTGATACAAAAACATATAAGGGTTAATTTGCTGAATTAGTTTGCTGAATTAGTTTCGTCTTTGATATTCCAATAAAGCACTTCCTTACTAGCGTGTCAAGTGTATAATCGTATTCAGACAAGTCTATTTCAATGCGGCAACAGTTTTTATGCGTATGTATTCCCACAATAAAATTCAGTTCAAAGAATCAGCCATTTGAAAGTTTGGGGAAATAGTACTTTGTTTTACATGCAGGCAGCTGAAATGATTTCGCTAGTACCTGTACTGTCCCTGGTCGACTGAAGGTTCACGGAGCGATGTTAAAGATGCCGCTTGTCAGCGGTTGTTGAATCCCTGAGTTGTTTACCTTGGAGATCCAGTGTTTCGTTTCACCAATCAGCTCCTCGTATGATGGTGCGCGCACTTATTCAAATCTTCGACTCCTATCGCCCCAGCAGCAAGTCAGACGGACCGGAATTTCAGTGTCCCACTCTGACACTGGTGTTGCGGTTATGGGAGGCTGTACAGATTTTTCAAAAAGTTCTTCACCTGCTATTTCACACAGACAGGGCTTCCCCAAACTTTCAAATGGTTGATTCTTTGAACTGAATTTTATTGTGGGAATACATACGCATAAAAACTGTTGCCGCATTGAAATAGTCTTGTCTGAATACGATTATACACTTGACACGCTAGTAAGAAAGTGCTATATTGGGAGGTTAGGACTTCCTGTGGGAGGAGCGTAAGGAAAGACGTGCACGCTAGAGCTCTGTGAGAGAGAGCTGTCTTTACTACCATACCCCGCCAAAATTGCTCCTATTGCCGGAGGTGAGAGCCCTGCCTGGGGAGATACAGTTCCATCTGAAAGGGGAAGTCTAAACCCACCGAAGTAGAGGCCGATTGGTCCCGGCCGGGGACACGCATCACAGTGCTCTGAAAGCTAATCCAGACGTCAGACCGCGGCTTGCCTAGTGCTCGATGTGAACGGGACAGTCGCCCTGGTAGCGACAAAAAACTTGCCGATAACCACCAAACAAACCAGCAGAGACCGTTATTTGCTCACAATACCCGGCGTGGATGGGAGGTGTCCTGACTGCAGCCGGGGAGGTCGTGTAGCAGAGAGGGAGTCTCGAAGTAGCGGCCTGAAACGCTGAATGAAGCTCACTAGAGAAGCGCAAGTATTGTTTGTACTAAGATGTTGGCGGTCTAAGTTTGATGTGTCTGTGAAAGGGGCCATAACTGTATTCATCTTTTTGACTTGTAAAGCAGCCGATATAAGGGGCCGGAGATAAATAAAGTCTCCTGTTTATCACGGATGAACAAACCTTAAAGGCAGAGCTGTATTGTGGGAGAATAAACTGTAACCCTGAATATTTTCTCTGCTAGGAGTAAAAGGTGCATAGAAAAGATAAGGAAGGGGAATACCCCATTAACCGTACTGGACTACGTTAATTAAATAAATGTGCCTTAAATTAACAAGCCTTTGAAAGCAGAAAAGCGGTTTATATCAGTGGAATAAACTTTAAAGGGTGTGCTGTGGTATAGGAGAACAAGCTGCAATCCTGAAAGTCTTCTGTTGCAAGGGGTAAATTTATACAGAAAGGATAAGGAAGAGGAATATCGCATGAACTATACTGGACCGTGATAATTAAATGAATACGCTCTAAGTCAATAAGCCTTTTAGAGAAGAAAAACTGTGTTGGAAAAAGTGCGATATAAGCATTGACTTAAACATTCTGTGTATATCAGCTGCAGCTTCTTTGATGTTATCTATCAGATATAGAAGTGTGAAAGATTCTTATTTGGGAGTTGCATGTCTCCCCTAATAGTAATTTGCTCCCAGACTGGGGCAGTATCTCTTGGCCTTTGAGCGGCATACCAATTAAGTTAGAAGGATAGTAAGCGATTGTTAAAACCTGCTGTTATTATATATCTTTTTGTTACTGACTAGGATGTTGGGCAACAGATCAAGTGATTTTGGGAAACAGTAACTACTATTCTTGTGTATAGAGTAATACAGCAATAACAAATAATACTGAGAAAACATATAAATGATTAATTATCTAGAATATAATTTAAATATCATCTCATCCTTCTATGTTTTAGAGGAGGTAAACTCTGTAGGATATACAGACATAGGCCAGACTCTATTGCCTGTGGTTAAGTATTTCTTGTGTGGTTCGAGAGAAGGAAGGGTAACTGAATAGATAGTACTGTTATAATAATAAGTGGTAGTATGCAGTGAGACCAAAGGATCAAAAAGGTAAAGATCTTTGTTCCTCAGATAAATACCAGTACTAAATAGTGCCGTACGTAGGGTCACGTCAAGGTCTCATCATATTGCTTTGAGAAATATAGCCGCAATACTTTTATAGGCTAAAAGAGGTGGCCCAATAGTGTTTTATCTAGATAGGATCACTGCTATTTAGATAGATGGTATTAATTATCCATTGCATATGTGTGGTTCGATGAAGACAGAAAGTACATTTATTATATTGGTCAAATGTGAAAAATTGCTACTTAAGTTATAAAGATAGAATATTACAGACTGATACCTTATAAGCTAAGTGAGAAGGATTGGATTATTATTAAATATAATAGAGTTTAAGCTGAAGGATATCTAAAATCTGCTAGACAAGTGGTACTTACAGGTTATCAGGTGATATATTCAGTTAGAGGGCTCTGATTTGAGAAGTGATCAACAGGGTCTATCTGTTATTTTGACTTAGGGGGAACATTTGTTGGGGAAGGGACACATTGCATAGAACATATTAGCACAGTTAGGAGTTGTTTTTCTATTCACATTTTTTTATCGTTACACGAGTTACATCACGCTTTGGACACAGTCTATCACAAGCTACAAAGCACTGTTCTGGATTAGTCTGGTAATTAAAAGGACATACTATCCTTAAAACACATTTAGGTTAATTTAGCACTAATCTTTTACCTTTTATTAGCACTAGCAGTAAAAAAAGAAAAAAAAAAAGAGAGAAAAGAGAAAAAACTTTTTTTTTTTTTTTTTACCCACACCTTTTTTTATCACATGAGCTACATCACTTTTTGGACATAGTCCATCACAAGCTATAAAGGTACTGTATTTAAAAGGACACACTAGTCTTAAAACACATTTAGGTTAATTTCAAGGTTACTAGGTGATATATTCAGTCAGGGGGTCCCGATTTGAGGGGCGATCAACGCGGTCTATCTGTCATCTGGAGTTAGGAGGAACACTTGTGGGGGAAGGGACTCGTTGCATAGAACATACCAGCACAGTCAGGAGTTGTTTTTCTACTCACATTTTTTTCTCGTTACATGAGCTATATCACTTTTTGGACACAATCTATCACAAGCTATAAAGCACTGTTCTGGATTAGTGCGGTATTTAAAAGGGCATACTATCCTTAAAACACATTTAGGTTAAATTAGCACTTAACAAGCAAGCACCTCTTTTTTTTTTTTTTTTTCCCCTTCCTCGCATTATTATCTGTATATGAGATCCGGTTAAGTAAGTCAAACTGGAACTGTTTTTTGTTCACTTATATACGTACACATAGTCATACTTATGGAAAAATATATACCTAACCTAAAAATAAGGTCTCCAGCTATGCCAGCAAAGAGAGACAAAAAAACCAAGGCAGTGCAAGAGACAGCATTAGAGGGATCAATGGAAGCCCCCACAGATACTACAGAAAAACAACTATCGAATAATCAATTAGCAGAACTAATACTACCGCAATTTGACTCCATCAAAAAAGAGATTACTACGCTTTCAGCAGAAGTTAGAGCTTTTTCCAATAGAATATCTGAGGTGGAAGATAGAGTCTCTGACCTGGAGGATAGATTCAGCACACATGAAGCAAACTGGTTAAATTATGAGGAAAAGATCAAATTGATGCAACTGAAAATTGATGATTTAGAGGATAGATCCCGCAGGAATAACATCCGCATAGTGGGATTGCCTGAAAGTTCGGATTTTGAGGACTTAATGTTATTCGGTTCAGTGACCTTACCTGCCCTGTTAGGGATGTAGGTAACTTCTGATAAAATTAGAGTAGAGAGGGCTCACAGAGTTGGAAATATTAACAAATATGCAGATGGGTCTATACGTCCAAGAATGGTGTTGATAAAGTTTTGGGATTTTCAGGATAAGGTGACCATAATGAGACAGTATAGGGAAATTAAGGTTTTCAAATTAGGCACCAAGCAGGTGTTTTTATTCCAAGATTTCTCTGTGGAAACTTCTTCTAAAAGAAGAATGATGGCACCCTTTTGCACAAGTTTGATAAAAGTGGGAGTAAAAGCTGCATTAAGATACCCTGCAAAAATCATAATTACAAATGCGGGAGGTGACAATATCCTTCTAAAGTCAGCTGCAGAAGCTGGAAGATATTGTACAGAGAAGGGTATAGAGGTATCTAAGGACACAAGGTAAATAGAGTGACTCTGCAAATACAGATATTTATGCCAGCAGGTATACTTATGTATACGTTCTGGTTTATCTCCCCCCCACCCCTTTCCTCCTTTTGTTTTTGTTTTTTGTTGTTGTTTTTTTTTTCTCCGTGGCAGGCGTGGATCCACCCTCCTTAGACGGTAGAATATTAGGAAGCAAAATTTTAGTAAATTCATTTTAAACATTAAATGTTGAAGTTTGCTTCATGGAATGTTGGAGGCATTACCTCCCCCATTAAAAGAAAAAATATTTTTAAATTACTTAAACGACATCATGCTGATATTATATTTTTACAAGAGCTACATTTAAGAGAATCAGAGATAGCTAAATTAAAGGTTAACTGGATCTCCGAAATATTTGCGACTCCCTGTAATAGCAGGAAATGTGGTGTGGCCATTTTATTTAACAAGAATTTAGTCTATAAACTCATTAGGTCAGAGCTAGATCCCTCAGGGAGATTTATAATTATGCAAATATAAATTGAACAGAGAGTGTGGACACTCTGTACTATCTATGGTCCAAATGGACTTGATAGTGGTTTCTGGGCTAAAATGGCAAATAAGCTGATACCCTATCTGGGTATGCAACAATGTACCCACTTTTAGATTGGTTCCATTTTAAGGGTAATAAGCAGCACCTGAGGGAGGCAAAAGTGTTAAGAGAATTTGCCAAAAAACTTAAATTAAAAGATGTCTGGCGATTACAACATCCTGATGAATGTAGTTTCTCTTGTGAATCAAAGGGCTACAAAAACTTTTCACGTATAGACATGTTTTTGGTTGAGGAAAGTATGCTCTCTTGTGATCTTGTCTCACAGGTATCAGAAATATTAATATCTGATCATGCTATAATTACATTAAAAGTAGAAAGTAAGATGAAGAGGAACATTGGAAATATGAATTCCTTTTTTTTCCCTAAGTATTGATATTCGACGAGAAATTTCACACATGGCTCACAGAGAGATGGAAAGAGTACTATACATTTAATAAGGCATACATACCCAAAATAGAAACTTTCTGGGTAGCAGGGAAGGCGGCTCTAAGAGGGGAGATTAAAGCGTATATGATAGAAAGAAAACGCAAATGGAAGTATAGAGAGACACAGTTAGCTAACCAACTTAAAAAATCCTATGGCAATTATATCAGGGATCCCAAGGCAGATACATGGAAAAAGTATAGCCAAGCAAAAAATGAGAGGGAGTTATATTTGAAAGAATCTTGGGCACGAGAGGATATGAAAACTAGAGCATTTTGCCAGGGGTATCAGGGCATCTCCGCTAAATATTTAGCAAAGATTATTCAATTTAGAAAAAAAAAAGGAACATAATTCCCACAATTAAGGAGGGTTCCACAGTCTATACACAATCATCTGAAATACGGGAGGCTTTTTTCAGGTTCTACCAAAAATTATATTCTAGAGAGGAAATTGATCAGAAAGAGAAAGCCAAACTTTGGGAATTAGTTAAAATGCCGAGAATAGCCAGCGAAGCACTTCAACTCATCAACCAAGAAATCACTGAAGAAGAAATTAAGAACACGATAGAGAAAACCAAAGCAAATAAAGCCCCAGGCCCCGATGGCCTTCCAGCGGAATTCTATAAAATATTAAAGGAGGAGGTAACGGGAATATTAGCCAGGCTGTATAACAGTTATTTTTTGCATAATAAAATTGACTCACCTTATTTTACAGATTCAATAGTTTCCCTAATTCATAAAAAGGGTAAAAACCCGGAAGAGCTGGGGTCATATCGTCCCATATCACTACTGAATCTAGATTATAAAATCTTCACGTCAATTCTAGCTGATAGATTAAAAAGAATAATGGGGGAACTGATACATACTGATCAAACAGGTTTTATACCTGGGAGGAATCTGGTGCGTAATATGCGCAGGGTTCTAGTTATGGTAGATCATTTTTATAACAGAAACCTCGATTCTAATAAAGATATAGTAAAGGATTTAGCGATTTTATCCATCGATGCAAAAAAAGCATTCAACGCAATTGTATGGGACCATTTATTTTCCGCTCTTAACAAATTTGGTATAAAAGGGAATATAGCAAATGTAATCAGTAAAATTTACAGTAAGCCTAGATCGCAACTCTTAGTAAATGAAGAATTATCCAAACATATTACACTACAGAGAGGGACGAGGCAGGTTTGCCCATTATCACCACTATTATTTGACATCGCTCTTGAACCACTGGCTGCCTTGTTAAGACAAGAAATGCGCAGAGTTCTGCTGGGGGGCCAGAGGGTAACTATTTCACTTTATGCGGATGACATTGTTTTATTTCTTCAAGACACTAATGTAAGTATCCTGAAATGTTTAGGAATTATTAAGAGCTTTAGTCCATTTTCGGGATACAGAATCAACTCTAAGAAATCGGAGTTACTTTGGATTAAGAAAACAAGGCAAAGTTATACTCAATATACATTCAGAGAAGTGGATTGCATCAATTATCTAGGTATTAAAATTAGTAAAAACCCCAAAGAGTGGTACAACTTAAATTACAGTGAATTTTTCAATAATCTACAGGAGAGACTAGAAAAATGGAATATATATTATTTATCCCTATCGGCAAAAATTATGCTGATAAAAATAATAGTATTCCCTCAGTTATTGTTTCTGATGCAGAATTTACCATTTCTTATCTCTAAACAAGATATGGGCAGATATAAAAAAGCATGTAATAGCTTTATATGGGGGAAGAAGAGACCCAGAATAGCTATTGAGAAACTCACACAAAGTAAAAAATATGGTGGCCTCGCACTGCCTAGTATTAGTCATTATAATATTGCCGCACTTATTAAATTCGGGATAGATTGGATTGTGGAGGCAAATTATGTCACTTACTATGAGATAGAGTCTGCATTAATAGCTCCATTCAATCTTAAGGCAATTCTACATCATCCGTACCGTAGATTACCAAGTAAAATAAGTAATTTAATTACGTTTTCTAGTGTGGTTCAGGCGTGGCAAAAATATTGTACTCTCAGAGGTCAAGATTTTCAACTCTCAAAATATTTGCCTATTCTAGGGACTCCAGACTTTACACCTGGGTTTTACAACACAGTATTTAAAAACTGGAGGCAAAAAGGGATAGCTTATTTCTCTCAGATAGTGTCAGGGGATAGGGGGATAATACAAACCTATGAGGTTATAGCAAGGAATTTTCATTTACCAGCAAATAATTTTTTTGCATATTTGCAAGTCAGAAGCTTTCTCTCAGAAATGTTATGGAAGCACAGATTGGTCTGGGACCCAGGAATTGAATCAGGATTTAAACTATACAAGGCGTGGAAACATGCTTTATCTTACTGGTACCAGGGAATACAGGCAGTGTCAGGGGAAATTCATCTGGATAACCTAAAAGAGAAATTATCAAGTAACTTTGGATCAATACAAATGGAGGAAATTATACAGAGTTTCAAGCGGGCCAGAGAAGCAACATCATTAGTGAGCTGGAGGGAATCCCAGTTTAAATTAATGAACAACTTTTATCTCACACCTTATAGAATAGCCAAATGGCGGCAGGGAGGGCAAAAAGAGAATTGTTCAAAATGTAATTTTGTAAAGGCGGGGTTGAAACACTGCCTCTAGGAATGCCCGAAGATCAGGCAATTCTGGGGTAAAGTGCAATATTGGTTAAACAGATTTTTACAGGAAAGGGTTGAAATCCTCCCAAGTGATGTATTTTTCTTAAGGAAAGACTCCAGACCTATAGGGGACAGGTTACTCATAAATACGGCCATTTTGGCCGCACGTAATTTAATCTTTAGGAATTGGAGATCACCAGGTCCCCCTAGGTTGGGAGAGTTTATAAGCAACATGAAATTACAGATGATAGTAGAAAGTCAAGGTTTAACGCGCGCTGCTTAAAAACAGTTCAGAAGGTTTTTTGATAAATGGAAAGATATAATCCTATCGTGGCCATGCGAAACTCAGAGGCAGTTTATTGCTCCATTAAGGAGCTGGCCTTTTCTGATCACGCTGATTGTAGAGGAAGTGTTGCCTCATAATTGGTTATAAAAGTCTAGGAGGGAGGTTTCGGTCTGCCACGGTGGTTATAATTAATTTTTCCCTTTATTTTTTTTTGTTGTTGTTGTTGTTTTTGTTGTTATTTTTGTTTGTGTGCCCCTTTTTAAGAGCGCTGTACACAGATACTGAGATTTATTTTTGGTTTGGAGGTTATTTTTAATGAATACATGGAACAAAGGGAAGAAAGGGATACAAAAAAGTAGGAATAAAATAGAATCCATTGTCTGGGATAGGTTGAGTAGGAAACATGTTACGTTTTCTTAAAGACTGTACAAATCATGTGTCAAGGTGTTGTTATTTGTTTTTCGTTGGTATGAGAAGGTACTATGTATATGACATGTTATTTTCTTTTCTTCTTTACTTATCTGTCCCGTGCCATTTGATCATGAGATTTTCTTTTTTTTGTCATTTGATGGATTTTCAATAAAATTGATTTAAAAAAAAAAAAAAAAGAAAGTGCTATATTGGAATATCAAAGACGAAACTAATTCAGCAAATTAACCCTTATATGTTTTTGTATCAACTGATTATCAACTTGGCATTAATATAACAGCAATTGTTGCTTCAACTTTGTATCAAGTTTTTTATACTTAGTATTTGAACTAGTATATTATACATATATTGCGACTAATTTTATATTTTATGAGATTATTTATTCATGATAGGACACCAGTATCTTTTAGCTAATTTCATTGCTATTTAGTTTATTTTATGTAATACATTTTAACAGGAAATAAAATTGTGATCATTTATTTATTAATTGTAAGAAATGTATTTCTTGTTGGACATCCTTACTTAGATTGGATGGTAAATGTTTGGCAGACTAAGGAATTGATTTCTTATAACTTAGAGCGGATTGACCTTTTGGGGGGGCGCCCCCCACACACTCTTTTTCTTTTGGTTGGTTTCTGTGTGTTACACCTTTGGAGGGAGGTGAAACAAGTGGGTGAGCTTAATCCGCTTTGACTAGGCTCCTTTATAAGTCTTGGTACTATCACAGCTGCCCCACCACCCTGTCCACCCGCAAGCCCAAATGAAGTGATCCAACCTAAATGCACAAAAACCGCACTATCAAATCAAGAAAATCTCTTTGTGTGATCCCTATTAGAAGACACGTTGTCTCCAAAGTACAGAGCAAAAATTCAGAATCCCAAGACTGTCCTATCAGAGCAATCCTATGCAATGCCAGATCAATAAAGAACAAAACAGCTATTATTTCCGACCTTATTGAAACATGCGAATTAGCATGCATCACAGAATCATGGTTAGATGAAAATGCAGGGCCTATTCTAGAGGCAGCTATTCCAGACAATTACACAGTGTTCCACCGCCCGAGACAAGATCGCAAGGGAGGAGGAGTTATAATCTGTGCAAAATCATCCTTAAATCCCAGACCAATATCAGTCCATAAAACCCAATCTTCTGGATGTGTAGCTGCCAGCCTCTCAATAGAGAGAGGATTCCGAATACTGCTAATATACAGACCCCCAGGAGATGGGAAGAGATTTTTTCAGGAACTCCCAGACCTTTTGGCTGGCTTAATGCTTGAACACCCCAGATGGCTTATATTAGGAGACTTCAACACTTGGATTGACAACACCCTATCCCTGCTTGGGCAGGATCTCCTCAGCTTGATGAGTACACTTGGCTTTACATAAATCGTCACCACTCCCACCCACAGAAAAGGTCATACACTTGATCTAGTGTTTCAGTCTGGACTAGAAGTGTCACCAGTAACTGTAAACCCAGTTACCTGGTCAGACCACCACTCCATTCACTTTTCCATTGTATCACAATCAACCAGACACCAGCCTCAGAACCTGGTCAAACACCGCTCATTAAAAGGGGTGACACCACTAGATGTAGCATCACATATGGATCTAAGTGAACTAATGGGCACCTGCGAAGACCCGAGCTCCTTAGTCCGACTCTACAACAAAACCACGAGAGACACCCTAGAAAGCATTGCACCATCTCGCATATGCACTGTCCAAACCCACAGCATTGCACCCAGGCAACTGTTTCGCACAGTAGAAAGGCTCTGCAAACCAGCATGCATGCTTAGCCCCACCAACTTTTCTCAGGATAAATGTGAAGCATTTGCGAACTTCTTCAGAGACAAGATTTCCTCAATCCGAACCGCTATCACAGCAGGCCAAACAGTTACACACCAGAACCACTACAATGGAATGCCATTTTGCCCCAGTTTATGGTCCACTTTTACAAATGTTGATATAAAAGAAGTTAAAAACACCATACAAAAGTTGCACCCTACTCCGTGTGACTTAGACCCTGCTCCAACTCAGCTCATATCTGGATGCATTGAAACACTCGCCCCAGTCCTCACAAAAATAGTGCAGTGTTCACTAAAAACTGGAGACTTTCCAGATCCTCTAAAAGAAGCTGTGGTAAAACCACTCCTAAAGAAACATTTATTAGACCCAGACTGCATGACTAATTACAGACCAGTATCCAACCTCCCATTTCTGGGGAAAATAATTGAAAAAGTAGTGGCAACTCAACTGGAAGCCCATCTATCACGCCTAAACATATTCAATCCTTTCCAGTCAGGCTTCAGATGCTGCCACAGTACTGAAACAGCACTAGTCCGAGTGCTAAATGATCTCCTAATGGCAATAGACAAAGGTGATTACTCCATTCTAATCCTCCTGGATCTCTCAGCTGCATTTAACACCATTGACCATAGGATTCTAATAGAGCGCTTGCAGTACATCTGTGGTCTAGGAGGCACAGTCCGTAACTGGTTTAAATCCTTCCTCACTGGTAGATCACAGAGAGTAATATCAGGATCAAGCGCATCAGCACCAACATAACTGGCCTACGGAGTTCCACAAGGATCTATCCTGTCTCCCATGCTATTCGCAATTTACTTACTACCACTGAGGGACATCATTAACCGACATGGCCTAAGGTATCATTGTTACGCTGATGACACACAACTCTACTTCTCCTTTGCTCCAGATACTACAGACCCAGCATGCCACATAAACAGTTGCTTAACAGACCTCATAGAATGGATGAATGCTAGCTGTCTCAAAGTGAACCCGGACAAAACAGAGTTACTCTTGGTGAGGGGACCCCAGGCATCAAAAATATCCCACGATCACCCAACTGGCCTGGAGCTTGGAGGCTCTGAACTCGTTAGTTCAGCAAAGGTACGAAACCTCGGAGTGCTGATTGACGCTGGACTATCTT
Organism: Bombina bombina; assembly: GCF_027579735.1. Classification (NCBI taxonomy): domain Eukaryota; kingdom Metazoa; phylum Chordata; class Amphibia; order Anura; family Bombinatoridae; genus Bombina; species Bombina bombina. The sequence goes on from NC_069506.1 coordinate 242,114,742, forward strand.
TTAAACAGCAGATTTCCTCCGTAATAAAATCTGCCTACTTTCATCTGAAAAACATAGCCAGGATACAACACTTAATTCCACCGGATGACATGCCAACATTAATCCATGCATTTGTATCCTCTAGGCTAGATTACTGCAATGCACTTTACTTGGGCCTCCCAAAAAAAGAACTCCATCGCCTTCAGACAGTACAAAACGCAGAAGCAAGACTATTGACCAATCAAACTCGCTCCTGCCACATAACACCTGTTCTCCACTCCCTGCATTGGCTTCCAATTAAATGGCGAACATATTTTAAAATTGGCCTGCTGACCTTCAAAGCTTTAAACAACCAATGTCCACAGTACCTGAAAGAGCTCCTGACACCCTACATCCCATCCCACTCACTTAGGTCAGCCAACACATCCCTCCTCTCAGTGCCAAGAATAAGGACAAACTCAGGCTCCAGAGCATTCTGCCATGCTGCCCCTACTTTCTGGAACTCTTTACCGTGCGCAATCAGAGAGGCACCGTCCTTACAGACTTTTTAAAAAAAAGCTAAAGACCCACCTCTTCCATCAAGCATTCAGTCCGCTTATCTGACCTTCAGAAACTCCTAACTTTTATGTCTTATGTTGGTACAGTATATTTGTAAAGTGCTTTGAATCTCACAGGGAGAAAAGCGCTATATAAATCGCAAATTATTATTATATTATTTTATATTATATTAATCTTAGGTTTTTTTATTTCACAGGTAAGTTTTTATTTATTTTAAGATAGTTATATTGTAAATTTAATTTAAAGTATAGAAGATAGTTAGGTTTAGGGGTTAATAATTTAATTTAGAAATTTGTGATGTGGGTGTTTGGCAGTTTAGGGGTTTATAGGTTTTGTTAAGTATTTGCGATGTGGGAGGCTGATGGTTTGGGGTTATTAGGTTTATTATTGTAGTAGCGATATATACTCAAAATCCTACAGATGCAGTAGGAATATAATGTGAATATAATGTGAAACAGAATAAAACGAACAAGTGACGTTTTGGGGTTACCCCCTTAATCATACAATTTGTGCAATCTTTTACAAACAGCTTTTAAAGGCATTTTGGCGCCAGATACTCCACTTCTTAGTGTCTACTGCCAACTTCTGGATTTGACAGGTGACTGCGGCTGTACATAAAGTATGTCTTAAAGCCCTGCAATATAAATTCCTTCCCACATTTGCTTTTTTTGTTGCCAATTAACACTTTATGCCAAAGATACTTATTCACATGTAAAAACAGTACACAATTAAATCAAAAGCATATACTGTTGGACATTCGCCCTATAATAGGATACAATCATATATGACATACTTAGATATGACGTACTTAGATTCACACATAAAGAAATTATTGATGGTATACTTTTTCCCACTATGGGGATGATAAAAGGAATCACCTTTAATAATAGAGCTACATCTCATACAGCTAAGGCAGGGGTAGCTGCCTATCACTTTCCAACCAATATGTGTTTGCTCTGATTTACGTTTAGATCCAATATCAGTACTCACTAGGTGATCCCTCCAATTTTTAACCCTTCTATGTGCCAAGAGTTGAGGTACTTTGAATTCTGGGATGTCTTCATGGCAATCCCATAGTAAATTCCAATGTTTATTCACTATCCTTTGTATTTTTTGGCTGAGGGGATTAAATTGTGTTACAAACACCATATGTTTAGTTTCATCCTTTCTCTTTTGTGTCACATCCCATGCATTCATTGCTATCATTTTCTCTTTCAACAAACTCCTAGGATATCCCCTTTTAATACATTTTTTGTTGCATCTCATTTAGTCTGAGGTCAATTCTGCTTTCCTCACTGACAATCCTTTTTACCCTCAACAGCTGGCTTTTGGGAAGTGAATCTTTGAGTTTTTTGGGATGAAAGCTGTCATAATGTAGCAATGTATTTCCTTCATTTTCTTTAGTGTGAAGATCAAATGTAAGTATGTTTCCCTTTTTGTAGATTACTGTGTCTAGAAAGGACACTGACTCCTTGCTATAGGTCACTGAAAATTCCAACCCTCTCACAGCAGAATTAAGCTCTCTAACAAAATTAATAAGGGATCCAATGTCACCCCACCATATGCCAAAGACGTCATCTATGAAGTGCCACCAAACTGCGCCCATTTCTTTAAAGATTTTATTTTCATAGACAACACGTTCCACAAATTCATTACTACAATAGTGCTTAGATTTTTGTGGTTAATTAATAACTGTTAATAGTAAATGATAAATATATGTGCACATGTATTTGTTTAAATTAGGCCCTTTAATACATTTTGACTAGTGATGGAAAGTGATGAAATTCAAAAGTTAGCAGGATTGAGATTTCTATGGTTGGGAGATGTCTGTACTTGCATTACCATTCTGTCTAGGAAGCTTTACCTCTAATTAAAATTGTACACACACATATTTTTTTATTGCTGTGTTATTAACCCCCTACTATATTTATATAGTATATTGTGTATTATTTAAATATAATAAACTCCTACTGAGGACAAGTAGAGGTGTCGGGAGGATAAGGAGTGATCTATCCCAATACGGAGAAACACCTGTTCCCTATTAGGATCCTAGTCCCACTGGATTACAAGATTTTTCTGCCATAGTGTAAGACTGATGTTCATGTAAGAGCCTTATACACGTTATAAATACCTCATTGATTATTGAGGTTTGAATATGTGAGTGCACACTTTTTAGCTTTATTTTTATATGATATCTATGTATGTATAACTGTTTACCATCCTGGGAAATAATAGCACCCAGGCACACAAATTATAAGCACTTGCAGAGTTTGGCAGCCATGAACAGGGCTGTCTTTAATATTGACTGGACCCTGGGCAAACATTTTCTTGCCCCCCCCCCCCCCATGCAATTTTGCTCTCCATCCCAACAGCCCAAAAAACAACTAAATCAATTTATTAGCCACTGCTGGGCTAATCATTTAAAAAAAAAAAAAAAATTGCAATATGTGAAACTGGACCTAAGCAGTACTAATAAGTAAATAAATAAATAAATATATACATTCCTCCACTGTGGATTAATTTAATATGCTTTTAAATGTGATTCTGGTGTGAGGTTAGCTGGTTAAAGAGATTTAGGGCAGCCAACAGGAGCAAAGCAAGGCAAAGACTGAGGAGGAAGCATGGAGGTGCAGACAAATATAAGTTTACTGACTGGAACAGCAGAACTACTATGGGAAACTGTAAAATCTGAGACAGAGAGAAAAATAACTATAAAAATAAACCTTACCTTAATGTGTGAAGTATCAGCATGGCACTATACATTAGCCACAGCAGCACATGTCACTTCTTTGCTAGGAAAAAGTTCCCTCTCACCCTGCACTAGACAATGCTGCATGGGGGAGCAGCGTGTGTGCACTCACTTATTCTCCCACTGACAGAAAGAGCAGGGCTAAGGGGACCAGCAGAATGGATGCTGTCTTCCCAAGGCTGCATGGATACAGTGTGAGATGAGTCACACAGCCTCAAGACTGAAGAGAGCAGTGTGTGCAGCTGCACAGATGCTCAAATCATCATGTGCCTGCCGCTCCAGCTTTCTGCTGCATGTGCCTACAGTCAGCCCTACCCAGAAACAATCCCCACCACCAGAGCAGTTACCTGTTAACAGTGGTAACCCCAGCAGGTCCTTTTCTGATGCAGTGGGATTGGCTGAATGCCGAGTTAGGGCTTAGCATTCAGTGCTGCACAGTGCACATCTAAAAAAGCACATGGCACTAGCTTACCATGTCACATGACACTGCCACGGTCTGGCACAGTTTCTAACAAATAAATATAAGCAGAGAACTTTTGACTGTGACAGTATTAGGACTGAATGTGTGTGTGTCCCAGGTCACATGACATTAGCAGTCTGACATGAACCAAAAAAAAAAATATATTTTTTTTTAGGACTCTTGGGCCCCTCAACAAAGACTGGGCCCTGGGCAGCTGCCCCTTTTGCCCTGTGTTAAAGAAGGCCCTGGCCATGAACTACCTATATCCCTCAATCTTTTGGTCACACATGTTATTGTACCTTTGTTTGAGAATTAACTGATACAGATATGGACCCTTTGACAGTTGGAAATATATTTGTACCTTATTTACCCCTAAATAGGTGTAACTATGACCCATTGAGGGTGCAACCATAACAGTTGTACCCTAAGTGTTCACTAATGGACCCCAACTGTACTCTTTTTGTAGTACTTATGGGCAACAAGCGTACAGTGTCGAAAATCTTGTCCACTCTCACAATACTACATTGGACCCTTTGAATATGTTGGTTATATATGAAAGAAAATGATAACAAAGAGTCCATAATAGAATAATGTATTGTTACTGTGATATGCACTTACCATTGCGGTATGTCAAAGTTAGACTTACTCAGGCAAAACAGTTAGGATTTGTTTTTGTGATATCATTTTAAAATATATCCTTCTATCTTTAACTCATACTTGACTTCTGTGATGGTTGATATTTATATGAGTTTATGTTTTAAATCATTACTTTAAAACCCTTTTCTTTTGTACATATTTTGTCTTGAGGGAACTCTCCACCCATTTTTCTTTTTTAATTTTTAACTTTTTAATTTATGGAATAATAAATTTGCTTTTTGATTATACTTTATGATAAAGTAATTTTTATTATTTTGTAGCAAAGGCATAATAACAAAAAAAAGGTGTAATAGGAAAACAAATCAAGAGAACAGAACACCTGGTTCTCTAAAGTTACATAGTAATCAGGGTGATTCAAGTTACAAAACATTAGATCATTCGGTTACTAAGTCATAACTTATAGGGCCACTTTTACATGAAAGGCCTGATAACCTCCTAAATTGTGATACAAGAGTCCAAGTAATGAAGAATCTCCTGCTTGGAGCTAAGTTCAAAATAAGTATGTGTACAATATAGTGCAATCTGGCCCTAACAAACAACATATTTCCAGGAAAAGAGTCAACATAATATAGAGAAAGTGAAGGGGGGAAAGAGTTAGGTGAAGCAAAGAGAGAGAGGGGGACAAGATACAGATAAGGGGATACCTCCTGACCACCTCCTGACCACACCTCTCCGATTTCTAGTCCTTATTATGTGTAGAATTAATATTCCTCCTTTTAATCCCTGATTTGCCTGTCCTGTCTGAGGACTCTAAATTCCGTAGGGTAGGGCGTTCTAAGTTGGAGGTTCTATTGGATTAGACTAGTTTGTTAGGACACATTGTGTAATATCCAGTAATACCAGACCTTCTGGAAGGTTTCTTGAGTGTCTAGGAGAAATGCTGCCTGTTCTGACATGCTGTAATAGAATTTCATTTTAATTTTGATTTCTTCCCAGGATGGGGCCCCCTCCCTCCAATGGCGGGCTATACAAATCCTTGTGGCAGTCCATGTTATCTTGATAAACAAGTTTATATATTTGTTAAATTCTTTAAGTCTGGTGTGGAGTAAAGCTTGGTCCATGGTGAGCTTAATAGGGCTGTCTAGAATAGAGCTTAGAAACCTGGATAGTTGGTTCCACACCCTATGTGTATGGGAGCAGTCCCACCACATGTGTTTATAGTCCCCCACTTCCCAGCAGCCTCTATAACAGAGTCTAGATCTATCTTTGGTGGAGTGTGAGGTTAACTGTGGAGTTAGGTACCAACGAAAGTTGGTCTTAATACAATTTTCCCACATATCTGCGCTCAGCAGTCCCCTCCCCGCACTAGAGAGAGTCATATGCCAGTCCTGAATCTCCATTTCCTTGTTAATATCTTTTTCCCATTTGATTTGTAGGGTGGATTTGGAGTTCTCTGATGCTAGTTGAATTGCTTGGTAAAGTTTGGAGATAGTGTTCTTGGGCCTGGATGAGGAGCTACATATGTTCTCTAACGTGGAGGGCAAGTTTTTAGTTATGGATGGCAAGAGAGGGTGAATGATGCAAGTATAGGAACCATTCTAATTTGACTGGTTGTAATTTTTCTTGTAGTTGTGAGTAGCTCATCATTTTACCCCCTACTATAAGGTCAGCTATTCTATAGAGTCCTCTGTTTTCCCATTTTTTGATAATGGGGACCAGTTCATAACTGACTAGACTAGTGAGTGTGGCTTTAATGGAGTGCAGAGGAAGTAGGGCCAAGGAGGCGGTCAGCCTGGACCATTGCCTGATCATAAAATCTATCACATGGTATTCTTGTTGTTTCCTACCAAGGCACCGTTTAGGGTCCCAGAGGATCGAGTCACGTGGGATAAGTCCTGCAATGTCTGATTCCAGATGAGTCCAGATTATGTCTTTGTCAGGGTCGTTGAGAAGGGCAGTCTGCGCCAATCTAGCTGCTTGATAGTAATGTTTGAGGTTTGGTGCCCCCACCCCCCCCCCAACTGTCTGTTTCTAGTGAGGACTGACGCTGGGATTCTAGCCTTTTTGTTTCCTCTTATAAAACTAATAATATGCTTTTGGAGGTCGTCCAAGTCTGGGGACGGTATTCTGATCGGTAGGGAGCAAAATAGATATAGGATCCTTGGCAATATCATCATTTTGACTGCCGACAGTCTACCAAACCATGAGAATCTTGGTTTACTCCAATTATTTAAATCTTGTTTAATAGATTTGTACATAGGGGGGTAATTTGCCTTGTATAATGTCGTTGAGCTTGTGGTTAGGTTAATCCCTAAGTATCTGAGGAGCTGTTTGGACCATTTAAATTCAAAGTTAGCCTCTATCAGCTTTTTGGTATGGTCTGGGAGGTGTATGGGTAGTGCTTCACATTTCTCTAGGTTAATTTTATAGCCTGATATAGAGGAGAAGGAGTCGAGGGATTGGTAGAGGTTCGGCAGCGTTATCAATGGCCTTGACAGGGAGAGGAGGACATCGTCCACGAAGAGTGTGAGTTTGTATTCCTTCTGCTTTATTTTAATGCCTGTTATGTCTGGGGATCTTCTAATCTGCTGGGCTAAGGGTTCTATGCACAGTGCAAACAGCAAAGGGGACAAGGGGCATCCCTGACGGGTCCCATTGAGGACAGCAAATCTGTCGGATTGGAAACCCATGGCTCTCACGCTCGCTGTGGGGGTGGAATAGATACTTTGGATTGCGCTCATATATTCCCCGGAGATGCCTATCTTGGCCAACACTGCCTGCATATATGTCCAATCAACTCTGTCAAACGCCTTCTCCGCATCCAAAGAGAGGAGCAGAGAAGGCGTTTTTGTTGCATGCATATAATCAATTAAGGACACCATTCTCCTGATATTATCTGGGGCTTCTCTATTTTGGATGAAGCCAACCTGGTCAGGGTGGACCAGTCTGGGAAGTAGGGATTTGAGACGATTGGCCAGGATCTTTGTGAAAATTTTGAGGTCCTGATTTATTAGGGATATAGGCCTATAGTTATGGCACAACGTCTTATCTTTGCCTGGTTTAGGGAGTACTATAATTTTAGCGTCTAGCAGTTCAGATGGGATCATATGGCCTTTTAGGATGGAGTTGCAAAATTGGACTATATGTTTGGTGAGAGTTGGTTTAAAGTGTTTGTAGTAGTCTCCTGGGAAACCGTCAGGGCCCGCCGCCTTGCCTGGTTTTAAATCTTTAAGAACCCCTAAGACCTCCCTATTTGTAATGTCAGCATTTAATGAATCTAGTTCTTGTTTGCTAATCTTGGGTAAAGCTGCCTCCTCTAGAAAGGTGTTTAGGGAGTTTCGTGTCATTTCTGATTTAGTGACCTTCTGTGCATCGTATAAAGACCCATAGTAAGTCGCAAATGAGTCGACTATATCTTTGGGGTTTGATGTCAGGACCCCTTGAGAGTTGTAGAGGGAGGGGATAGACATGTCTCTAGTTCTATTCCTAATTTTATAGGCCATGAATTTGTCAGGTTTATTTGCATAGAGAAAGTATTTAGATTGAAGTCTAAGCCCTGCTCTGGACGATTTGTCAGAAAGTAATTTGTCGAGTGTTTGTCGTTTGTCCTGTAATGATTTATAGATACTAGTTGAACCAGTCAGTTTGTGACGTTTCTCTAGACTAGCTATGTCTCGTTGAAGCGAGTCGAAAAAAGTTTTCGCTTTACGTTTAGCGTGTGACTTCATTTGAATCAACAACCCTCTTATAACTGCTTTGTGAGCAGCCCACACCTGTATGGGGTTATGTACTGTGTTCGTGTTGAGATTCCAGTATTCCTCCATGTGTCTGAGTATCGTCTCTTTATGGTTTGGGTATTTTAGGATTAAGGGGTCAAATGTCCAGCTTTTGGTATTATTGTATGGGAGAATCCCTTTCGTCTTAAGTGAGACAATTGAGTGATCAGACCATACACATGGGTGAATAGTGGAAGACACTGAGTTAGCTATCAGGATCTGACTTGAGAAAATATAATCTAAACGGAAGTATTTGCGATGTACTGTAGAGTAGAATGTATGGTCGGTTGTAGTGCCGTAGAGGGCCTTCCATGTATCCAGTAGGTTGTGTCCTGCCATTGTCTTGAAAATTGAGAGGACCTTTTTATTCATTCTATGCTGGGCGGCTGTGAGGGGGGTGTTTGAGGTTTGGGACTGCGTGTATAGATAGATGTTAAAGTCCCCTGCTAGGAAAATCCTAGTTGTATCCCAACTTGTGAGGAGATAAGACAAATTATTAAAAAACTGCTCTTGATGCTCATTTGGGGCGTATACATTACAAAAGACTATTTCAACCTCATTGATAGTGCCTTTAATGATGAGGTATCTACCTTCCTTGTCTATGATGGAGTCAGTGTGATGAAAGTTGAGGGAGGAGTGGAGGAGTATAGATACCCCCCTTTTTTTCTGGTTAACCATTGAGTGGTAATGTAAAGGAAATTGTTTCTCCCAGTACTTCGGGACTTGGGAAGACATAAAATGGGTCTCTTGCATAAAAATGACGTTGGCCCCAAGGAGTTTATATTGTGACATAGCCTTCCTTCTTTTTAAGTCTGAGTTAAGGCCTCTCACATTATGTGAGACTAGTGTAATGTCGGTGCTAGCCATCTAAATATTTAATAGGTGTCTTGACGTCATGATGCATGTGTGTAATCTTGGTTACCTGACCCCTTGTATTGGATCCATCTGAGTTTGTTGAACCTGAGGTTCCCCTGTGTATGTCAGTCCAACTTCTACATGACAGGAGCATTTGTGGTCTTTTTGAGGGTGAGGAGGAGGAGAAGAATAGAGAGGCAGAGGGGGGTACATTCTGATAGGGAAAGAAGAGAAGAAAACAAAACAGGTTAGTCATGTTATACATCACATTATCAACCCATACAATTAAACCTGGTATAAATAACAAAAAAATTATTTCAAGAATAAACATAACAGCTTCAAGGGGGACTTTCAAGGTCCGAGGAGGTGTCACCTATCCCCCCGCTTAGTGCTTAAGGCTAACATGTTGGGAGAGGACCTTCCAAGGGAACAGTGCTAATAAAGTAAACATAAGATCCAGCCTTTCTGACAGTAAGACCGTGCAGCATAAAGTAACTAGAGAGGGGAGTAGCCCCTGCTAACAGAGCAAAACCTTAAACTAAAAATATATATAGTGGTTAACTAAATACATAACATTATTGTTGAGACACTGCTTCTAAGTTTGGATTAGGAGCTTGTGAGGTTAATCTATATGCCATATTAACCAAATAACCTCGAGCAGGACAGAAAGGAATCTAGATCAAAAAGGTTCAAGTTGAACCAATCAAGTGTTCTTAGGTTTCTTTGTAGGGATCTTCGCCCATTGTGATCTCTGTGACTTCAGGGATATCCTCTGTGGTTTCGGTGTCTCCGTGTGTGATGAGGGACCTTGAATAGGGGGTATTTCTAGGTCCAGGGCTTCACATATGTCTGGAATCCCTTCTGCATCTTTGATAGTCAATAGTTTATTGTCCTTTGAAATGTGAAGGGCAAAAGGGTATCCCCACCTGTACTGGATCTGATTTTTCCTTAAGAGGGTTGTGAGCGGTCTCAGGGTTCTCCTTCTTTGTAAAGTCCTGTTACTAAGATCTTGGAAAAAGTGTACCACATTACCTCTAAATTTGAAGGTAGGTTGTTTTGCTGTGTCCCTAAGGATCTTATCTTTTACAGGGAATCTCAGGAAGGCCACAACTACATCTCTGGGTGGGAGATCTGCTCTGGGCTTAGGTTTGAGTGCTCTGTGAGCCCTTTCTATTTCAATTTCTGTGGATGTGTCTACTCCAGTGATCGCACAGAACAGCTTGTGGAGGTATGAAGGGAGGTCTGCAGGTGTTACAGATTCCGGGATGCCTTTGAGGCGGATGTTACATCTTCTGTTCCTGTTCTCCATAGCCTCCAACTTATCAAGCAGATCATTGACTGCCAGCTGATGTTGGGAAGTCTGTTGGACCACCATCTCAACATCTTCTATAATGTTGTCGCTGTTTTCTTCCAGGGACTCCACCCTTGCGCCCAGGTCTGACATGTCTTTCTTTATGTTGTTTAAACTTTCGTTCATAGAGGTATGCATGGCGTCCATTTTGACCCAAAGCTTGTCAAAACTGCTGGTGATATCCTGTTTGGATACAAGTAGGTGGAGATCAGCTCTAGTTAGAGGCGTGTTATCCTTCATGGGAGTAGACTCCGGTGGGATGACTTCATGGATGTCCTGTTCTCCGTGTGTTGCTCAACTAGGTTATCACTCTGTGTTTGCTTGAAGTAAGAGGTGACAGGAGTGTTTTTCCCTCCTCCCACCTTCTCTGATTTATTCAGCCTTTTTGCTGCCATTTTAATACCCTGTATAATATTTTCTGTAAGAGGTTTTCTTGTGGAAGAGATAGAAGGGTTAATTTCAAGACTATTATAATTCTTCAACTTTCTTGGGTTTAAGCTTTTGTGCTTAGTTCAACTTAGTGCAATACTATCCATATCCAATAGATGGCAGGCTTGCATTAGAAATGAAAGATTGCTGAAAAACATAAAGTCCTCTATGAGTTATAACTCCTTTAACCACAAGATGGCAGGCTTGGATTAGAAATGAAAAATTGCTGGAAGAAAATAGATCTTCTGTGTAATACAACACTACTGTCCACAAGATGGCAGGCTTGTGTTAAAAGTGGGAAGAAATGGCAATAATTCAGTGATGGCTGAGTGTAGAGAAGGGGGAAAAAAAAACTTTCAAAAGACAACAAAGCTGTTGGAAGTTCCCTTAGAGTTTTCAATATTTTAGGGTCACTTTAGAATCTGGTAGTGTGCTTGGAACCATTTAGGGCTTATGATACGCTTAGCTGATCCCTATTAAGTACTATGAGGGTGTGAAAGGGGGTCATGCGTGGGACCGAATTTAGGGAGAGGGGGCCCATGTATATGTTTCCACGTGGAGCTTGTTGGCTTTCCAGGGAACCAGGCCCAACTGCTGTGCGACCCTAGGGTTGTTGCCTGAGCTCAGTAGGAGGATTGTAAGATTGTGGCTTCCCTTATATGCCCATTCCTTATCTCAGGGTTAAGGCTCGTTTTTTATATTGCAACTAAAGGACCAGGTTTGGTCGTTATTTTATTTTTAAAATTGCTGCTGTCCCTATGATTGCGTTAGTTACGCATGTTATGTGCCCCTGTTAGATTGTTCTGGAGGCTATGGACTTGGCGGTATGTGGAGCGGTGCCAGAGTGTATACTCACGCTCCGGAGGTAAGGTGTCCCTGTTAGCTTGAAGGTCGCTACACTGCCTAGGCTGTCTGAGGCGGATAGTTGCCGCGCTGTTTCAGAAAGGCTGCTCCCGCAATGAGGGAAGATGGCGGCTGTGACCGGACCTTTGCGTCCTTAATAAGAGGCATTATATGAAAGGCTGGGGTATGAGAAAGTTATTTCCAGATGCACCGCATGTTTATGGTGCTACTTGTCTCCTTTATAGTCCTCTCAGAGTAGCTTTGTGCGGGCGGTGGTGTATCTCCTCAGGTTGAAGTGCGGAGCTCTATGGAACAACGTCCATCTTGGTTGCAGGCAAACTCCGCCCCTTGATTATACTTTAAAGGAACACTTAATAATAAATACTTTTTGGGCCAGATTACAAGTGGAGCACTGTTTAACTCGTTGGGTTGGGCTTGTATTATGAGTTTAAAGTAAACTATTTTCACTCGTGGGCTAACCCGAAGAGCACATAGAAGTAAATGGAGCAAAAAATGTGGAAAAAACCTAACACCCTACTCACACACAAACCAGGTTGCATTATCTCAAGTGCGCTAACCTGACATGAAAATATGAATATTTCACATTCCAATGTTCTTCACATAGCAGAATTTATTCTATTTATTCATACTGACATATTTCTACATATATCTGATAGATTTTTGGTACAATATATATTTATACCTATATATATATATATATATATATATATATATATATATATATATATATATATATATAGGTATTTCGGCGCTGGGCTGTCATTGCGCAGGGTCAGACTGATATGCTACAGGATATGTTTTCTCTGTGAAAAGGCAATGTGTGCTAAAAAAACGTGCACCCTGCGTTGCAATGGAAATGAACAGGCATGGAAGTTATTCTAGCTTTTGTTCTCTCTCAGGAGTGCTGTTCTCTCTCTTTTGATATTTATGCAAATTACTCATGGGTCTCCATAAGAGTAATGGGGGAAACCAGACGTGGACTCCTTGCAAACATGCATTAGAGAGGTACAACTGCATCTCACTGATGAGGCCCACGGAAGGCCGAAACGATTGTCTGGGGTTGTTGTTTGTATGCTACAGGATATGTTTTTATTCTAGAAGTTATTCTAGCTTTTGTTCTATCTCAGGAGTGCTGTTCTCTCTCTTTTGAGATATATATATATTCTGTATATATAAATTTAGGAATGTGTATTTAGAAATATATAGAACATATTCTGCTATGAGCAGAACATTTCCAGTAAATACACAATATAACACTTTATTAAATATGAATATTGCATAAATATGCTTGCGTTTCCATCTACTTAAAGGGATAGAAAGGTCAAAAATTAAATGTGCATAGGTGCATTTCAATTTCAAATAAAAGAATTTTGCAATATAATTTCATCAGCAAAAATGCTTCTCATAAACATTGAAATGCACCCATGCACATTTCATTTTTGACCTTTCAATCCCTTTAACTGCAAAGTTCTCCAATGCACTTCTTTATATGTCTATATATGTGCACATATGTATTTATGTGTTTATATGTGTATATATGTCTGTAAATGTACACATATATAGACATTTAACAGTTAAAGGGACACTAAACCAAAACATTTTCTTTCATGATTCAGGTAGAGAATACAATTTTAAATAACATTCCAATTGACTTCTATTATCGCATTTGCTTCATTCTTTAGATATCCTTTGTTGAAGAAATATCAAGGCACATGTGTGAGCCAATCACACGAGGCATCTATGTGCATCTACCAATCAGCAGCTACTGAGCATATCTAGATATGCTTTTCAGCAAAGAATATCAAGAGAAAGAAGCTAATTAGATAATAAAAGCACATTAGAAAGTTGTTTAAAATCACATGCTCTTTCTAAATCATGAAAGAAAAAATTTGGGTTTCATGTCCCTTTAAGCAGAAATCGAAGGACACGGTAATCATTCTAGTGTAAATCACGTAAATCGCGATTGTGCTCAAGCGATAGCATTTACAACTCGTAATACCAGTAGTAAACCCAATGGCCTCTACTTACCAAGCCATCACCCGCAAATATGCTGGAATTCCGCTGCGTATTTGCCGTGAGCCTTATTCGCCTTAGTTATGAAACCCTACAGACCGGCAAAAGTAGGATTTAGTGACGTAACATACGATCCGCCGGTCTCAGTCCGACACAGATCGATGCTTACGTCACTCCAGATGTGCCGAAGGCAAGTTTGGCACAATCTGACTACTTTTGCTAGTTATCAAATAACTAGCAGGTACGCTCACCACTATTCCGGCCCAGCGTACCTGGTTTTCAACCCGCCGCCCTGGAGGTGGCGGATGCCGTAGGAATCAATGGGAGTCTGAAAGAAGTGAAAGCTTATGTTCGCTGCTGCCCGATATCCCATTGATTTCTATGGTAATGTCTACACCTAACACCCTAACATGTACTCCGAGTCTAAACACCTCTAATCTGCCCCCCCTACACTGCTAACAATCCAAAGTCCAGCACCCTTAAATGCTCAATGCACGCTGCAGGGTTCCTGCAAACCCCAAAATAGATACAAACAGAGAATGCAGCAGCATAGGTATTTTACCAATTTTATTCTGGCACAATCAAAGTCCACAACGTTTCTGGTGTTACCCCTTAATCATGTGAATTCACATGATTAAGGGGTAACACCCGAAACGTTGTGGACTTTGTCTGTGCCAGAATAAAATTGGTAAAATACCTATGCTCCCCCTACACTGCTGCCACCTACATAATACTTATTAACCCCTAAACCGCCGCTCAGGGACCCCGCCGCATTAAATAAAGTGTTTAACCCCTAAACCGCCGCCCCCGGAGCCCACCACCACCTACATTATATTTATTAACCCCTAATCTGCCCCCCTACACCGCCGCCACCTACATTATATGTGTTAACCCCTAATCTGCCCCCCCTACACCGCCGCCACTATATTACATTTATTAACCCCTAATCTGCCCCCCCTACACCGCCGCCACTATATTACATTTATTAACCACTAAACCTAACCCTAACCCTAACACCCCCTAACTTAAATATAATTTAAATAAATATAAATAAATATTCCTATCATTAATTAAATTATTCCTATTTAAAACTAAATATGTACCTGTAAAATAAACCCTAGGATAGCTACAATATAACTAATAGTTACATTGTAGCTAGCTTAGGGTTTATTTTTATTTTACAAGTAACTTTGGCCTAGATTTAGAGTTGGGCGGTAGCCGTCAAAACCAGCGTTAGAGGCTCCTAACGCTGGTTTTTACCGCCCGCTGGTATTTGGAGTCAGTCAGGAAAGGGTCTAACGCTCATACCGCAGATCCCCCTACGCCATTTGCGTATCCTATCTTTTCAATGGGATCTTTCTAACGCCGGTATTTAGAGTCTTGGCTGAAGTGAGCGTTAGAAATCTAACAACAAAACTCCAGCCGCAGAAAAAAGTCAGTAGTTAAGAGCTTTTTGGGCTAACGCCGGTTTATAAAGCTCTTAACTACTGTGCTCTAAAGTACGCTAACACCCATAAACTACCTATGTACCCCTAAACCGAGGTCCCCCCACATCGCCGCCACTCTATTAAAATTTTTTAACCCCTAATCTGCCGACCGCACACCGCTGCCACCTACGTTATCCCTATGAACCCCTAATCTGCTGCCCCTAACACCGCCGACCCCTATATTATATTTACCCCTAATATGCCAACCCCAACGTCGCCGCTACCTACCTACACTTATTAACCCCTAATCTGCCGACCGGACCACACCGCTACTATAATAAATGTATTAACCCCTAATCCGCCTCACTCCCACCTCAATAACCCTATAATAAATAGTATTAACCCCTAATCTGCTCTCCCTAACATCGCCGACACCTAACTTCAAGTATTAACCCCTAATCTGCCGACCGGAGCTCACCGCTACTCTAATAAATTTTTTAACCCCTAAAGCTAATTCTAACCCCCCCCCAAATTAAATATAATTTTATTCTAACGAAATAAATTAACTCTTATTTAAATAAATTATTCCTATTTAAATCTAAATACTTACCTGTAAAATAAACCCTAATATAGCTACAATATAACGAATAATTATATTGTGGCTATTTTAGGATTTATATTTATTTTACAGGCAACTTTGTATTTATTTTAACTAGGTACAATAGCTATTAAATAGTTAATAACTATTTAATAGTTACTTAATAGTTACCTAGTTAAAATAATTACAAAATTACCTGTAAAATAAATCCTAACCTAAATTACAATTAAACCTAACACTACACTATTAATAAATAAATTAAATAAACTACCTACAATTATCTACAATTAACCTAACACTACACTATCAATAAATTAATTAAATACAATACCTACAAATAAATACAATTAAATAAACTAACTAAAGTACAAAAAATAAAAAAGAACTAAGTTATAAAAAATAAAAAAATATTTACAAACATTAGAAAAATATTACAACAATTTTAAACTAATTACACCTACTCTAAGCCCCCTAATAAAATAACAAAGACCCCCAAAATAAAAAAATGCCCTACCCTATTCTAAAATTAAAATAGAAAAGCTCTTTTACCTTACCAGCCCTGAAAAGGGCCCTTTGCGGGGCATGCCCCAAAGAATTCAGCTCTTTTGCCTGTAAAAAAAAAACATACAATACCCCCCCCCCCAACATTACAACCCACCACCCACATACCCCTAATCTAACCCAAACCCCCCTTAAATAAACCTAACACTAAGCCCCTGAAGATCTCCCTACCTTGTCTTCACCACACCGGGTCCCGATCCAGAAGAGCCTCCGAAATCTTCATCCAAGCCCATCCTTCCAGCTGAAGTCTTGATCCAAGCGGCGGCTGAAGAAATCCATCATCGGGCTGAAGTCTTGATCCAAGCGGGCGCTGAAGAAGTCCATCATCGGGATGAAGTCTTCTATGAAGCAGCATCTTCAATCTTCTTTCTTCCAGAGCCATCATCTTCCAGCCGACGCGGATCCATCCTCTTCTACCGACGCCTACTCGCCGAATGACGGTTCCTTTAAATGACGTCATCCAAGATGGCGTCCGTCGAATTCCGATTGGCTGATCAGCCAATCGGAATTAAGGTAGGAAAATTCTGATTGGCTGATGGAATCAGCCAATCAGATTCAAGTTCAATCCGATTGGCTGATCCGATCAGCCAATCAGATTGAGCTTGCATTCTATTGGCTGATCGGAACATTAATAGCTATTGTACCTGGTTAAAATAAATACAAAGTTGCCTGTAAAATAAATATTAATCCTAAAATAGCTACAATATAATTATTATTTATATTGTAGCTATATTAGGGTTTATTTTACAGGTAAGTATTTAGATTTAAATAGGAATAATTTATTTAATAAGAGTTAATTTATTTCGTTAGAATAAAATTATATTTAACTTAGGGGGGTGTTAGGGTTAGGGCTAGAATTAGCTTTAGGGGTTAAAAAATTTATTAGAGTAGCGGTGAGCTCCGGTCAGCAGATTAGGGGTTAATACTTGAAGTTAGGTGTCGGCGATGTTAGGGAGAGCAGATTAGGGGTTAATACTATTTATTATAGGGTTATTGAGGCGGGAGTGAGGCGGATTAGGGGTTAATACATTTATTATAGTAGCGGTGTGGTCCGGTCGGCAGATTAGGGGTTTATAATAATATGCAGGGGTCAGCGATAGCGGGGGCGGCAGATTAGGGGTTAATAAGTTTAAGGTTAGGGGTGTTTAGACTCGGGGTTCATGTTAGGGTGTTAGGTGCAGACTTAGGAAGTGTTTCCCCATAGGAAACAATGTAGCTGCGTTAGGAGCTGAACGCTGCTTTTTTGCAGGTGTTAGGTTTTTTTTCAGCTCAAACAGCCCCATTGTTTCCTATGGGGAAATCGTGCACGAGCACGTTTTTGAAGCTGGCCGCGTCCGTAAGCACCGCTGGAATTTAGAGTTGCAGTGGCGGTAAATATACTCTACGCTCCCTTTTTGGAGCCTAACGCAGCCCTTCTGTGAACTCTAAATACCAGCGGTATTTAAAGGTGCGGGAGAAAAAAAGCCAGCGTAGCTAACGCACCCCTTTGGCTGCAGAACTCTAAATCTAGCCGTTTGTATTTATTTTAACTAGGTAGATTAGTTATTAAATAGTTATTAACTATTTAATAACTACCTAGTTAAAATAAAGACAAAAGTACCTGTAAAATAAAACATATCCTAAGTTACAATTACAACAAACACTACACTATAATTAAATAAATTAAATAAATTAACTACAATTAAATTAAATTATCTAAGGCAGAAGTCTTCATCCAGACGGCATCTTCTATCTTCATCCATCCGGCGTCAATCAGCCAATAGGATTGAGCTTGCATTCTTTTGGCTGATTGGAACAGCCAATAGAATGCAAGCTCAATCCTATTGGCTGATTGGATCAGCCAATAGGATTGAACTTCAATCCTATTGACTGATTGCATCAACCAATAGGATTTTTCCTACCTTAATTCCGATTGGCTGATAGTATTCTATCAGCCAATCGGAATTGAAGGGACGCCATCTTGGATGACGTCACTTAAAGGAACCTTCATTCGACGCATAGTCGTCGGCCAGGAAGGATGCTCCGCGTCGGATGTCTTGAAGATGGACCCGCTCCGCGCCGGATGGATGAAGATAGAAGAGGCCATCTGGATGAAGATTTCTGCCCGTCTGGAGGACCTCTTCGGCCCGGCTTTGTTGAGGACTTCGGCCCGGTTGGGTGAAGACTTCTCAAGGTAAGGTGATCTTTAAGGGGTTAGTGTTAGATTTTAAGGGGGGATTGGGTGGGGTTTATAGTAGTGTTGGGTGTGTGGGTGGTGGGTTTTAATTTTGAGGGGGTATTGTACTTTTTTTTTTTTTACAGGTAAAAGAGCTGATTACTTTGGGGCAATGCCCTGCAAAAAGCCCTTTTAAGGGCTATTTGTAATTTAATGTAGGGTAGGGCTTTTTATTATTTTGGGGGGCTTTTTATTTTATTAGGGGGATTAGATTAGGTGAAATTAGTTTAAAAATCTTGTAATTTTGTAAAAAAAAAAAAAAAATCTTGTATTTAATTATTTTCTGTAATTTAGTGGGGGTTTTTTGTATTTTAGATAATTTAATTGTAGTTAATTGTAGTTAATTTATTTAATTTATTTAATTATAGTATAGTGTTAGGTGTAATTGTAACTTAGGTTAGGTTTTATTTTACAGGTACTTTTGTCCTTATTTTAACTAGGTAGTTATTAAATAGTTAATAACCTTTTAATAACTATTGTACCTAGTTAAAATAAATACAAAGTTGCCTGTAAAATAAAAATAAACCCTAAGCTAGCTACAATGTAACTTTTAGTTATATTGTAGCTATTTTAGGGTTTATTTTATAAGTAAGTATTTAGTTTTAAATATGAATAATTTAGTTAATTATAGGAATATTTATTTATATTTATTTAAATTCTATTTAAGTTAGGTGGTGTTAGGGTTAGATTTAGGTTTAGGGGTTAATAATTTTAATATAGTGGCGGCGGTGTAGGGGGGGCAGATTAGGGGTTAATAAATATAATGTAGTTTGCGGTGGGCCCTGGGAGCGGCGGTTTAGGGGTTAACAACTTTATGTAGGTGGCGGCGGTATAGGGGGCGGCAGATTAGGGGTTAATATGTATAATGTAGGTGGCGGTGGGCTCCAGGAGCGGCGGTTTAGGGGTTAATACATTTATTAGAGTTGCGGCGGGGTCCGGGAGCGGCGGTTTAGGGGTTAAGAAGTTTATTTAGTTGCGGTGGGGTCCAGGAGCGGTGGTATAGGGGGTAAAACAGTATAGTATAGTGTGGGTGCTTAGTGACCTGGTACCAATAAAGCTGTGAAAAAGCCGAAGAGCAGCAAGATCGATGACTGTTAGTTAACAACAGTCCACTGCTCATCGATTCGTACTTGCGTGCGCGGCTTTTTGACAGCTTTTTTGGTAATTTTGCAGAGGGTTTATGTATTAGTTTGGATGCTGGGGGATAGCGTTTTAGGGGTTAATAGGTAATTTATGGGTGTTAGTGTCATTTATAACATCGGTCGCCAACCAGTGTTCCATGGACCACTGGTGGTCCACTAGAAGATGTTGGTGGTCCTTGACACCATCAAGCAGAAATTAATCTCCTCTGATGGTGTCACCCCGTTGCGCTGCAACTCCCTACAGTGCCTGGCTGGACATCAGTGAAAACCGACGGAGGAGTTAAATTACAATCTCCCTACGCACGTTGCGTAGTACTGCGCAACTTGCGTAGCTAGATTGTATTTTTAACTCCTCCCGTCCAAAGGAAGATGCTTCCATTCTAAAGCCAACAAAGGTTGGTATAGTCTTGGCTTGAATTACTGGAATTAAAGTATGTTAGAAAAAAAATCTTAAAACATTTTTTATCTTATTTAATCTATTTTCTTCCCTTTACCTGTCTCTTTGTAGTAGCTTTCCTAATTCTTTCAGATGGACCTACATCACTGTTAGTCTTCCTCCTCTCCATCTACTTTTTTTTATTAAATATTAATTATTTTTCATTATAATCATTTTATTCCACTTGAATTCCAGTAATTGCTATCCAGCAGATCAACCATATCCCACCAGTATTATAGTAATTGCCAGTAACATCAGTCGTGGTTAGCTCACATCCATATTTAAAGCTTTCTGATATAAACTTAATTTATTACTCTAATGTCTGACCATGATCATAAGTAGTTTTGAATAATTCCTAACTGGGGAGGTAACTTGGAAGTCTTGTGGTTCTTTTAAACATAATTCTTTTTTTCACACTTTCTGCCTCTCTGTTTCCAGCTCAAAAGTTCGCACTCACCCTTTATCTGTCATTTGGAGGTATTCTCTCCGTTCTGTCATTCAATTAGTTCATTCCAAAAAATAAGTCTTAAAAATGTGTAAATGTGTAAATATATACATAATATAAACTTAGCTATGGTTATACTAGTTGTGTACAGTATGTATATGTATGTGTGTGTATATATATATATATATATATATATATATACATATATATATACATACATACATACATTATTGAGGCTTGTTCCTTTTAAAAAAAAATTATGTTAGTGGTCCACGGGATTCAAAAGTGTCAGTTTAGTGGTCCCTGAGGTCCGAAAGGTTGGCGACCCCTGATTTATCACATACTTTTTATGGATTTTGTGAAACATTTTTGTTTTGCAAAATCCATAACTACTGGTCTTTGAGTGTGGAATGGATTGTTGCGGTTTAGGCATAACGATTGCGTTAAAGACATGACGCGCAACTTGTAATACCAAATTGGTGACCCTACCGCATGCAAAGGCCATTTTTTAAGCACTAAAGTCATTGTGCACAATCTTGCCTGTAATCTTTTTTTTGCTCAAAGCTAATATAGACTCAAAACATTATCAGTGCCAACCCCTAGGAAATACAGATAAATCAACCTATTATTTATATTGCTCCATAGTGTTGCTACTGATCATGTGACCTTGATGTCACATCATCTTGCTGAACTCAGGAAGTCAACATTTGGAATTGAGCCAACAAAGGGAACATTCTCCTACATTTGCAGCACTGTCAGATGAGGCAGTGAGTGGAAAGGAAGAGTGGATAAGTCCTGAGTTATTATTTTCCTTTAGAAGTTTAGTTTAACCTGATCAACCTTCAGAGATCAGTCATTAGACTGCAAATGATCTTATGGGCACTAGTGCAACAATCACATCATTTTCTAAAGGGACACAAAACCAGTGCCATAAGAAATAATAGATAATTCTAAGTAAACTTACTTTAAAAGTTAAAGCATACATTTATATTCTCAACTTACATTTATATACTTACCTTAGTCATCTTAACTCATTCAGCACCTTCTCTTTTATTATAGAAGAAGAACACTACAGCCAGTCAAAAACTGTACCCTGGCTTCTATAGAGAGAAAAAGGCATGCTCATAAAGGAGCAGTTTATTATTTCTTATGGGTTCAATTTTATGTCCCTTAACAAACGGAAAAATGTGATACATATATAGTGCATATCATGAAATCTTATTTAGATCCTTGGAATAATCCAAGTGTTACGTTTTCAGTGAGTTACACTACAAGCAGCAAAGGCCTGGCAGTTTTAACACTTACAAAATGTATATAAAGTATAAACTGATTTAGTAAATAGAGCAGTTTATTTATTTATTTTACTTAACCTTCATGTTATTTTGTTAAAATAGAGAAATAACACAATAGGTGCCACCCTCGAGAGGATATTAATAAATCCTTCTATTAATTTCTGCAAATGGACCATCTACAGCAGATAACAAAGTTATTCAACTGTATCCTTTTGTCTGCGGCAACATATGGCATACAACTTCTCTTTTTATTTTTTTTTACTTATGCAAAGCACTATATGCAACAAGTAGAACAGAAATTAAACTGCTCTAATGATACACAGAGAAGTTTACTTTTTTACATTTAGTCAAAAATGGTCCAAAAGTTGATACACATTTTTATTTTAAAACTGAACTTTTATTGTTAAATATAATCATTACTAGTCCTAAAGCCCGTTCACACGGGCCGTGTGGTTTATTTTTATATTCTCTCTCTCTCTCTGCCCTATCTCTCTCTCTCCCCTCTTTCTCCCCCCTGTCTCTCTCACTCTCTCCCCGTGTCTCTCTCACTCTATCCCCCCTGTCTCTCTCACTCTCACTCCCCTGTCTCACTCTCACTCCCCTGCCTCTCTCTCCTCCCCCCTGTCTCTCTCTCTCTCCCCTGTCTGTCTCTCTCTCTCCCCTCTCTCTCTCCCCCCCCCCCTGTCTCTCTCTCTCCCCCCCTGTCTCTCTCACCCTCTCCCCCTGTCTCCCTCTCCCCTGTCTCCCTCTCCCCTGTCTCTCTCACCCTCTCCCCTGTCTCCCTCTCCCCTGTCTCCCTCTCCCCTGTCTCTCTCTCCCTCTCCCCTGTCTCCCTCTCCCCTGTCTCCCTCTCCCCTGTCTCCCTCTCCCCTGTCTCTCTCTCCCCTGTCTCTCTCTCCCCTGTCTCTCTCTCCCCTGTCTCTCTCTCCCTCTCCCTTGTCCCCCTCTCCCCTGTCCCCCTCTCCCCTGTCTCCCTCTCCCCTGTCTCCCTCTCCCCTGTCTCCCTCTCCCCTGTCTCCCTCTCCCCTGTCTCCCTCTCCCCTGTCTCCCTCTCCCCTGTCTCCTCTCCCCTCTCTCCCCCTCCCCTCTCTCCCCTGTCTCCCTCTCCCCTGTCTCCCTCTCCCCTGTCTCCCTCTCCCCTGTCTCCCTCTCCCCTGTCTCCCTCTCTCCCCTGTCTCCCTCTCTCCCCTGTCTCCCTCTCTCCCCTGTCTCCCTCTCTCCCCTGTCTCCCTCTCTCCCCTGTCTCCCTCTCCCCTGTCTCCCTCTCCCCTGTCTCCCTCTCTCCCTCTCCCCTGTCTCCCTCTCTCCCTCTCCCCTGTCTCCCTCTCCCCTCTCTCCCTCTCCCCTCTCTCCCTCTCCCCTGTCTCCCTCTCCCCTCTCTCCCCTCTCCCCTGTCTCCCTCTCTCCCTCTCCCCTGTCTCTGATCAGCTGCTTTCAACGGCTATTTGCGTGCGCAGGGTGCGAGGGTGCGTGCGCATTCTGCAAGGGGGATCTCATGTCAACGATTAGTTGCGTGTGCGTGGGTTCGCGTGCGCATGTGAGTGCGAGGGTGCGTGCGCATTCTGCAAGGGGGATCTCATGTGTCGCGGTGAAAGTTTTGTCACCTACGCTAAGTGGGTGCGAGGGTGGTGCGTGCGCATTCAGCAGGGGTCAAAGTGCTGACATCAGTGGGTGCGAGAGTGCGCGCGTGCGAAGTATCAACAGCTGGCCAAGGGTGCGCGTGCGATCAGCGGCAAGAGTTTGTCTGAACTGCGCATGACGGCTTCAGACAAACTCTTGTCTTTTATAATATAGGATTACAAGCGTGTGCCCAGGGCAAATAGATAACCTTGTGCTGGTAAGAACATCCTACACGTTTTGTGCCTTCATCATGGCACTTTGTAAGAGAAGAACATACACTCTCTATCTCAAATATTAGTTATCAATTTAAACTATTAATTGCTGTTATCAATTTGTATTTATACTAATGCCATTTATAAAATAAAAGTTAAGTTAAGCTTGGTATCTCCATTGTTTCCTTGGCACAATTTTTGCTAAATAAATTTAAAAAAATGTTTGTATGTTTTTTTGGAGCATTGAATTGAATCTTTCCTGGGAAATTATGTCACATGCTTAATTAACAACTTCATTATGGCTTGTCTATAAGGAGCTGTGACTTGCAGGGAAAGTTTAGGAAATGTATGGATATATGCTGTGCAAAAATCTAAGGCAGATGTAAAAATGTGTTGCAAAATAAAATTGTTTTCAAAACTATAAACAGAAGAATTATCTAAATCAAATTAATATTTGCTGTGACCACCCTTTGGTTATAAAACAGCACAATTTGTTCTAGGTAAACTTGCAAACAGGTTTTTAAGAAACTCGGCAGATAGATTGTTACAAATATCTTGGAGATCTAACCACAGTTCTTCTGTGGATTTAGGCAGCCTTAGTTGCTTCTGTCTCTTCATGTTATCCCAAACTGACTCAATAATGTTGAGATCAGGGCTCTGTGGGGACCATACCACCACTTCTACGATTCCTTGTTCTTCATTAAGCTGAAGATAGTACTTAACAACTTTTGCTGTATGTTTGGAGTTGTTGCTATGCTGCAGAATAAATTTAGGGTCAATTAGATTCCTCCCTGATGGTATTGCATGGTAAATAATTATCTGCTTGTACTTCTCAGCATTGAGGAGACCATTAATTCTGACCAAATCCTCAACTCCATTTGCACAAAAGCAGCCCCAAACTTGCAAGGAACCTCCACCATGTTTCAGACACTCATTCTTGTAGCGCTCTTCGGGCCTTCTGGAAATAAACTGCCTTCTGCTACAGCTAAATATTTAAAATTTTGACTCAGCAGTCCAGAGCATTCGCTGTCAATTTTCTGCACTCCAGTTTCTGTGTTTCCATGCATAGTTGAGTCGCTTGGCCTTGTTTTCATGTCGGCGGTATGACTTTTGGCCACAAGTCTTCCATGAAAACTACTCCTAACCAGACTTTTCCAGACAGTAGATGAGTGTAGCAGGATCCTACTGCTTTACTGTCAATTTTGAGCTGATGGCACTGCTGGACATGTTTTAATTGCAAAGGTAAGTAAGCATGATGTATCTTTCACCTCCTCAAGTCGTCAGTTTGTTTATGCCTTTCAGAACTCTTGGAAAGCACATCTGGATATCTATGTGTGCCTCAAAATGTATGTCTTTGGGAGACCTTGATGATGCAGTATAACTGCTTTGGTGTATGACTTTTGACATTAATCTTCAGCAACCTCACCTTGTGGCTGTTCCTCACCCAGTTTTATTCCTCCTACAAAGTTGTTTTAGTTAATGCATTTCAACGTACATATTAAATTGGAGATCATTAAAATCTGTTTTGATATAATTGTTTAATCATGCACCTGACTATATGCATATAAAATTCCTGATTTTGTGCAAGTGTACCTAGAAGAACTGATGCTGTTTTGAAGGCAAAGGAGGTCACACCAAATATTGATTCAGAATTTTCTTCTGTTTAATTACTTTTAATTTTGTTAATATATATATATATATATATATATATATATATATATATATATATATATATATACACACACAGAGAAGTGCACTCACAGGAACGAACAACCAGCTCAATAACATTGTTAGCCTGTTCTATGGCGATTTACACCTGGGTGCAACTTCTTTTAGCCCAGTAATGCTTTTCACAGAGATGAAAATTTCCTGTAGTATATAAGTCTGATCCCGCCTATTACGGTCAGTCCAGTGCCGAAATACCAGGCAATTCCTCTCTGAACAAGGAACACAGGAACCCCAGATGATCGTTTCAGCCTTCATTTGTATCTGGGTATATTTTATACTTTTTTGCCCCTACCAGGATTATTGATTTGGAGTTTTCTTCTGTTTAATCACTTTGCATTTTGTCAATTGATATTGGGGAGTGGTTTGGTGGAAAGGAATAGCAGTGATGGTGGACTGTTTTGTCTTCCTCCTTAGTAAAAAGGGGGTAGAACCTTAATGACTATAGTGGTTTTGCATTCACGTATGCCCCCAAAGTGCCCATGAGTGAAGAAGGCTATGTAGCAATGTTTTGACAGAAGTCCTGCAAAGCAGAAAGTGTAATGTTTTTTAAGAGCTTTGTCAGTTAGACCCTTGGTGCAGGTTGTACTTTTGGACCATAGAAGCATTAGGTAGGACCAAACCAAAGTCTGCAGTCTCCAAGATAAGTTCAGCAGACTGAAATTTCATACTAGAATCTTCTGATATTCTGAGACCCAGCACATGGGACTTAATTTATCTATAATAATAATAATAATAATAATAATAATAATAATAATAATAATAATAATATAAACCTATTAGGTAGAATATACCCTACCTCTGTGCCACTCCTGCTACATACATCCTGAGTCCTGTGTTTCCAGCTGGTAAAGATTTTACAGTTTTTTTCTGTCAATAGAACAGAAAGTCTGTCATCTATATATATATAAAAGTTCTGACTGAAAGACAGCTCAAATCGTATGTTGTTTTTATTACGTAGGCACCCACTAAGGAGGGATTTTTGGAAATGACGTCCCTAAGGGTGAAAAAGGGGGGTGCATTTTTTTATGAGGATACCTATATCTCAAAAAAACGAAGATGTTACAGACATGAAAATTGGTATTTAGATTCTCCTTGAAAAATAAAGAAAAACATGTTTTACCATTTTCCAAAAATCCACTTAAGGGGGGGTCAAAGGGGGAGGGATTTATGAGGATGCCTATATCTCAAAAACAAAAGATGTTACAGACAGGAAAATTGGTATTTAGATTCTCGTTTAAAATTAAAGAAACTCGTGTTTTACCATATCCCCAAAATCCACTTAAAGAGGTCAAAAGTGGGGGGGATTTATGAGGATACCTATATCTCAAAAACCAAAGATCAAAATTCCAAGAATACAGCACCTGGGATATAAACAGTGTGCAAACTAAGAGGGCACTGCACAATACCCCCAGCAATAGTAGTAATCCAAAAGATAGTCGCACCACCAGACTCCAAAGATAATCAAAGGTTTATTGAGCCAGACTGCACAAATCAACAACGTTTCGGACAGATGTCCTTATTCATAAATAAGGACATCTGTCCAAAACGTTGTTGATTTGTGCAGTCTAGCTCAGTGAACCTTTGATTATCATTGCAGTTTGGTGGTGCGACTATCTTTTGGATTATTTCAAAAACCAAAGATGTTACAGATGTGAAAATTGGTTTTTACATTCTCCTTTAAAAATAAAGAAACACGTGTTTTACCATTTTGCGAAAAAACACTTAAGGGGGGGTCAAAAGTGTGGATAATTTCTGAGGATACCTATATCTCAAAAAACAAAGATGTAACAGATGTGAAAGTTGGTATTTCAATTCTCCTTTGAAAATAAAGAAACATGTTTTACCATTTTACACTTAAGGGTGGTCAAAAGTGAGGGGAGGTAATTTATGAGGATATCTATATCTGAAAAACCAAAGATATTACAGACTGGTACTTACATTCTCCTTTAAAAATAAAGAAATATGTGTTTTACCATTTTCCAAAAATCCACATAAGGGGGAATCAAAAGGGGGGGGGGATTTAGGAGGATACCTCAAAAACCAAAGATGTTACAGACGTGAAAATTGATATTTAGATTCTCATTTAAAAATAAAGAATTACGTATTTTACCATTTCCTGAAAATCCACTTAAGGGGGGTTAAAAGGGTGGGTTATTTCTGAGGATACCTACTGTATATCTCAAAAACCAAAGATGTTACAGATGTGAAAATTGGTATTTTGATTCTCCTTTAAAAATAAAGAAACATGTTTTACCATTTCTCAATAAAATACTTAAGGGGGATCAAAAGTGGGGGGAGATGATTTATGATATTACAGGAGTGAAAATAGGTACTTACATTCTCCTTTAAAAATAATGAAATATGTGTTTTACCATTTCCAGAAAATCCACGTAAGAGGGGTCAAAAGTTGGGGGGGGGGGGATTTATGAGGAAACCCTTTATCTCAAAAACCAAAGATGTTACAGATGTGAAATTAGGTATTTAGATCCTCCATTAAAAATAAAGAAAGTGTTTTACTATTTCCCGAAAATCCACTTAAGAGGGGTCAAAAAAGGGGGATTTATGAGGATACCTATATCTCAAAACCCAAAGATGTTACAGGCATGAAAATTGGTATTTAGATTCTCCTTTAAAAATAAAGAAATACGTGTTTTACCATTTCCCCAGAATCCACTTAAGGGGGGGTCAAAGGGGGGTGATTTATGAGGATATCTATATCTCAAAATCCAAAGATGTTACAGATGTGAAAATAGGTATTTAGATTCTCTTTTAAAAATAAAGAAACATGTTTTACCATTTCTCAAAAATCCACTTAAGGAGGGTCAAAAGGTGTGTGGGGGGTGATTTATTAGGATACCTATATCTCAAAACCCAAAGATGTTACAGGCATAAAAATTGGTATTTAGATTCTCCATTAAAAATAAAGAAATACGTGTTTTACCATTTCCCCAAAATCCACTTAAGGGGGGGGGTCAAAGGGGGATGATTTATGAGGATACCTATATCTCAAAATCCAAAAATGTTACAGATGTGAAAATAGGTATTTAGATTCTCTTTTAAAAAGAAAGAAACATGTTTTACCATTTCTCAAAAATCCACTTAAGGAGGGTCAAAAGGTGTGTGTGTGTGTGGGGGGGGTGATTTATGAGGATACCTATATCTCAAAAACCAAAGATGTTACAGACGTGAAAATTGGTACTTATATTCTCCTTTAAAAATAAATACGTGTTTTACCATTTTCCGAAAATCCACTTAAAGGGGGATCAAAAGGGGGGGGTGATTTATGAGGATACCTCAAAAACCAAAGCTGTTACAGACGTGAAAATTGGTATTTAGATTCCCCTTTAAAAATAAAGAAATACATATTTTACCATTTAAAGAAAATCCACTTAAGGGGGGTTTAAAGGGTGGGTGGAGTGATTTATGAGGAAACCCTTTATCTCAAAAACCAAAGATGTTACAGATGTGAAATTAGGTATTTAGATTCTCCGATAAAAATAAACACGTGTTTTATAATTTCCTCGAAAATCCACTTAAGGGGGGTCAAAAAAGGGGGATTTATGAGGATACCTATATCTCAAAAACCAAAGATGTTACAGGTGTGAAAATTGGTATTTACATTCTCCTTTAAAAATAAAGAAATACATGTTTTACCATTTCCCCAAAATCCACTTAATGGAGGAGTCAAAAGGGGGGGGGGGGGGTAATTTATGAGGATACCTATATCTCAAAAACCAAAGATGTTACAGACGTGAAAATTGGTACTTACATTTTCCTTTAAAAATAAAGAAATACATGATTTAACATTTTCCAAAAATCCACTTAAGGGGGGATAAAAAGGGGGGGATTTATGAGGATACCTCAAAAACCAAAGATGTTACAGACATGAAAATTCATATTTGGATTCTTCTTTAAAAATAAAGAAATACATATTTTACCATTTCCAGAAAATCCACTTAAGGGTGGGTGGGGTGATTTATGAGGAAACCCTTTATCTCAAAAACCAAAGATGTTACAGAAATTAGGTATTTAGATTCTCAGATAAAAATAAAGAAACACGTGTTTTATAATTTCCTCGAAAATCCACTTAAGGGGGGTCAAAAAAGGGGGATTGATGAGGATACCTATATCTCAAAAACCAAAGATGTTACAGGTGTGAAAATTGGTATTTACATTCTCCTTTAAAAATAAAGAAATATATGTTTTACCATTTCCTGAAAATCCACTTAAGGGGAGTCAAAAGGGGGGGTGATTTATGAGGATACCTATATCTCAAAAACCCAAGATGTTACAGATGTGAAAATTGGTATTTAGATTCTCCTTTAAAAATAAAGAAATACATGTTTTACCATTTTACCAAAATCCACTTAAGGGGGTTCAAAGGGGGGTGATTTATGAGGATACCTATATCTCAAAATCCAAAGATGTTTTACCATTTCCTGAAAATCCACTTAAGGGGGGGTCAAAAGGGGGGGTGATTTATCATGATACCTATATCTCAAAAAACAAAGATGTTACAGACGTGAAAATTGGTATTTCAATTCTCTTTTAAAATAAAGAAATACGTGTTTTACCACTTCCCAAAAATCCACTTAAGCGGGGTCAAAAGGGGAGGGGATTTTATCTTAAAAACCAAAGATGTTACAGACATGAAAATTGATTGCACAGAAGAAATCAAATCAATCTCTTCCAATAGAGGGCGCTAATAAAAAATAAAAAATATATAAGGAATGAATAGGATATCAATACAATAACTCAGTATAGATATATGAAAATATAAACAATTGTAAAATGATTCAATTGTAAAGATATTTACATTAGTAATGAGTGTTATTAATACATATATATAAAAAAAGGTTGAATGAAAAAAACTTCTGTAAGAAGGAAATAAACTTTCCAATATATGGGTAGACACCCACTTATTATAGATATGCAAACCTCATAAATTTATACAGTATAGTCCCAACACATATGATTTCTGAAGTATCCAAGGGTTATTTCAAACTTCTCTTCGAATTGGAGACACCCCAGATATACTATGTGTAAATATATTGCACATAAATCGACAACTATAACTGCCAATACTACTGGTGACGTTTTTAAAATAAAAGGGCATATCACCTGTAATGCATCTTTTGTCATTTATGTACTATCCTGCAGATGTGGCCTGCAATACTTAGGCCGCACAACACGTAAAGTCCGCACCAGATGGAGCAAACATTTATGAAACATCAAGATTAAATTACTTTGTCACTGTGTTCCTAGACACTATGTACAAAAACATTTAGGAGAACCATGTAGTTTTTCTATATCTCCTTTAGAATGTATTCTAATATCACACAAATACAATAGGCTTATTAAATTAAGGCAAAGAGAAACTTATTGGATATACAAATTCCAATCTTTATATCCTATGGGCCTTAATGAAGTGATAGATTCAGCAGCATTCTGATAGGAATATATATTGTCTATATCCCTTGTTGTATGTTGCTTGTAAACTGGAGTTTGGTTACACATATTCAAATCAATGTTATGTTATTAGTCTATTACTACTATTATTATTATACCTTAAGTAGGCTATCTTTGTATTATCTTTTGATATATTTATATTATTTAGATTGTTATTATTACATCTGAAGTAGGCAATCTTTGTATTATTTTATGATATGATTATCATTATTTTTTTTCCACTATCGTTATATTGCATATAAAGGGTTATATTACCCCTATTCCAACAACCTACCCCCTTAAGAGGGTTTAAAATTTGTGGGGTTAATTCCTTATACGGACCCACACTAGCATACACATTAAATGCCATCTACGATTACTTTTTGTTTTAGTATTAATTGTATAGATTATAGTCAGACCCTATAGTGCCAGTTTCACTATGTTATTCTTTTTGTTAGTATCATACATCATTTATACACATTTAGATATATGGCAAATTAGCGATTATGTGCACATTATATAGTATTTAGGATTACATGTTCACATTCTTTTTGGTTTTTTATTTTTGACATTTAGCGTAGCTCTCAACGCTATATCATCATTTTGCTGTCATCACTTTTTCACTACACTTGCAGTTATGCCCCCATCATAGTCACGAAACCGGAAGTAAACAGGGTCTCTTAGCGTAAGGATTTAATAACAAAACACATTACGAACAAATTTCCAAATCGTCAAGAAGATTCTTCTATATGTATTTGAAAGGTACATTACCATCAGTACAGTATGGCGATTGATATATATACTATTTTCACTTCATACACATGGCACGTTATTATTACGATCTTTAAAAAGCAAACCATTGCACCTTTTTCACTTTGCCACATTACACAAAGAATAAGAATTGATATAATATACGATGCACTATTGTTCTATTATTCCTTTTTGAGGATACTGATACCATTAGAGTGTCAGGTCATTTTAAATTATTTTATATCACTTTACTTTGAATTTTAGTTTCCTCAGCAATGATACAAAGTGACTATTACTTTATATTTACACTATATTCTTTTAACACTACTTAGTAGCGAATCACAGTATTCACACCTTCAAGATTTTCAAATGTATTTGATCAAAATGAAGCCTTTAAGACAAATATTTTACATACTATAGATAGACCTAGTCTAATACTTTGGATGAGAATATGTGTCCCAAACAAAGGGTTAATTTGAAGAGACCACTCCCTTGTAAGGGTGGTTCTCAGGTGTGGTTTCTGTTTATTCTGATTGGTAAAGGTTTAGTAAAGCATGTATTTAAAGGCTAATCATAGCCCAATTTTGTATGCCTGATGAAACAGCGTTTTAAAAGTTGAGAAACGCGTAGTATATTTTAGGGGGGTCTGTCACTATACCCCACCTAGCTCTGGTTCCTGTTTTTAAATAGCTTTTATGGTTTTTTAATAAATTGGTTGTTGAACCTTTTTAACTGGAACCTGCCTCGCCTATCCTTTACCAATCACTTCAACTGGAAGCAATAAGCTGCTGGAAACCCTGCAGCTTTGTGCTCCTGTAATTCCTGAGCTCCTGCTATCCTGCTTTCCTGGGCATTCACATTTTGGAGTGTTTGCACTAGACAGAACAGTAAGCTGGGTTGCTGTAAAAATATCCAGCCTGCATCTAATAGCACTGTCTGAGTGCTCCTGGGAAATGTGAGTACCATGACACAGGGGTTTATCTGCAATTATCCTACATCATTTACTACTGATACACACATGCACCTCTCTATGTTTTTGTATTTTTGTACTAGACATGAAAATTGGTATTTAGATTACGAGAAACACAGAGAATTAACAAAAACTCACTAAGTGTCAGAAAGTGTGCAACCCGGGCACAAGTTGTTGTGAGTGGTTGTGCTTTTTACATTTTTTTACAAATCACAAAATCCACGCTAGTGAAGCCATGGGCAACAGCTAGTCTCTCATAGTTTGAGGTTATCTTTCAATTAATGTTTGGTGAATAACATGTGTTTTGATATTTTGAGTTAAAAGATACCTACTGAAGAATAGAAAAATATTCACTCCAGGAATTAGAGTTTTAATTTCCTTATGAGTACTATGTTTTGTTCCATCTTAATAGATTGATCTATACATAAACTCTTTTTTTATAGATTTTTAATAGCAATGTAAGACATTGTTTGTTGTTATAGTGAAGAGAAATAGACACTAAAAGCAACCTCTGATTTATTTTTTGGGGATTTATTTTTATTGAGGTTAATATACACTCACCGGACTTTTTTTTAGGTACACATGTTCACTTGCTTGGTAAGACAAATTACTAATCAGCCAATCACATGGCAGCAACTTAATGCGTATAGGCATCACATTTGGGAGTGTTTGCACTCGAACAGTAAGCTGGGTTGCTGTAAAAATATCCAGCATGCATCTAATAACACTGTCTGAGTGCTCCTGGGAAATGTGAGTACCATGACAAAGGGGTTTATCTGCAATTATCCCACATCATTTACTACTGATAGACACATGCGCCTCTCTATGTTTTTGTATTTTTTGTACTAGACATGAAAATTGGTATTTAGATTACGAGAAACACAGAGAATTAACAAAAACTCACAAAGTTCATGTCAGCAAGTGTGCAACCCGAACAGGCACACACGTGAGGGCACAAGTTGTTGTGAGTGAGTGTGCTTTTTGCATTTTTGTTATAGTGAAGAGAAATAGACACTAAAAGCAACCTCTGATTTTTTTGGGGGGATTTATTTTTATTGAGGTTAATATACACTCACCGGCCTTTTTTTTAGGTACACATGTTCAATTGCTTGGTAAGACAAATTGCTAATCAGCCAATCCCATGGCAGCAACTTAATGCGTTTAGGCATCAAGTCGTGGTGAAGGTGACTAGCTGAAGTTCAAACCAAGCATCAGAATGGGGAAGAAAGGGGATTTAAATGACTTTGAACGTGGCATGTTGTTGGTGCCAAACGGGCTGGTCTGAGTATTACTGATCTACTGGGATTTTCACGCACAACCATCTCTAGGGTTTACAGAGAAGGGTTAAAAAAGAGAAAATATCCAGTGAGCTGCAGTTGTGTGGACAACAATGCCTTGTTGATGTCAGAGGTCAGAGGAAAATGGGCAGACTGGTTCGAGATGATATAAAGGCAACAATAACTCAAATAACCACTTGTTACAACCAAAGTATGCAGAATACCATCTCTGAACCCACAACACATCGAACCTTGAAGCAGATGGACTACAGCAGCAGAAGACCAAATCGGGTGCCACTCCTGTCAGTTAAGGAAACTAAGGCTAACATTTGCACAGGCTCACCAGTATTGGACAATAGAAGATTGGACAAATGTTGCCTGGTCTGATGAGTCTCAATTTCAGCTGCGACATTCAGATGGTAGAGTCAGAGTTTGGTGTAATCAACATGAAAGCATGGATCCATCCTGCCTTGCATCAACGGTTCAGGCTGGTGGTGGTGGTGTAATGGTGTAGGGGATATTTTCTTGGAACAATTTTGGCCCCTTAGTACCAATTGAGCATCATTTAGATGCCAACAACTACCTGAGTAAGTTAGACATGTGCACCGCTAAAAAATTCGGTTCGTTTTCGGTTCGGATCGATTCGGACTTTTAGAATTTCGTTTCGGATCGAATCTGATTCGGCAAAATTTGAATAAATTCGTTTCGGATTTATTCGGATCCGAATAAATTCGTTTCGGATTTATTCGGATTCGGCTGAATTCGGTTCTATTCCGTTCCGAAATTCGGTATGTTTTTACTACACTAACACCCATTTAGTACACTAAGTCACTAACACCCATAAACTACCTATGAACCACTAAACCGAGGCCCCCCCACATCGCAAACCCTATAATAACATTATTTAACCCCTAATCTGCCGATCGGATATCGCCGCCGCCTACATTATAGCTATTAACCCCTAATCTGCTGTCCCTAACACCGCCGACCCCTACATTATAGTTATTAACCCCTAATCTGCCTCCCCCAACGTCGCCGCAATCTAACTATAAGTATTAACCCCTAATCTGCCGACCCGATATCGCCGCCGCCTACATTATAGCTATTAACCCCTAATCTGCTGTCCCTAACACCGCCGACCCCTACATTATAGTTATTAACCCCTAATCTGCCCCCCCCAACGTCGCCGCAATCTAACTACAAGTATTAACCCCTAATCTGCCGACCCGATATCGCCGCCGCCTACATTATAACTATTAACCCCTAATCTGCTGTCCCTAACACCGCCGACCCCTACATTATAGTTATTAACCCCTAATCTGCCTCCCCCAACGTCGCCGCAATCTAACTACAAGTATTAACCCCTAATCTGCCGACCCGATATCGCCGCCGCCTACATTATAGCTATTAACCCCTAATCTGCTGTCCCTAACACCGCCGACCCCTACATTATAGTTATTAACCCCTAATCTGCCTCCCCCCAACGTCGCCGCAATCTAACTACAAGTATTAACCCCTAATCTGCCGACCGCAAATCGCCGCCACTATAATAAATGTATTAACCCCTAAACCGCTGCACTCCCGCCTCGCAAACACTATAATACATTTTATTAACCCCTAATCTGCCCTCCCTAACATCGCCGCCACCTACCTACAATTATTAACCCCTAATCTCCCGCCCCCATCGTCGCCGCTACTATAATAAGGTTATTAACCCCTAAACCTAAGTCTAACCCTAACCCTAACACCCCCTAACTTAAATATAATTTAAATAAAACGAAATAAGTTTACTATAGTTAAATAAATGAATCCTATTTAAAACTAAATACTTACCTGTAAAATAAACCCTAAGATAGCTGCAATATAACTAATAGTTACTTTGTAGCTATTTTAGGATTTATATTTATTTTACAGGCAACTTTGTATTTATTTTAACTAGGTACAATAGTTATTAAATAGTTAATAACTATTTAATAACTACCTAGCTAAAATAAATACAAATTTACCTGTAAAATAAATCCTAACCTAAGTTACACTAACACCTAACACTACACTGTCATTAAATTAACTAAATAAATGAATCATATTTAAAACAAAATACTTACCTGTAAAATAAACCCTAATATAGCTGCAATATAACTAATAGTTACATTGTAGCTATTTTAGCATTTATATTTATTTTACAGGCAACTTTGTATTTATTTTAACTAGGTACAAAAGCTATTAAATAGTTATTGACTAATTAATAGCTACCTAGTTAAAATAATTACAAAATTACCTGTAAAATAAATCCTAACCTAAGTTACAATTAAACCTAACACTACACTGTCATTAAATAAATTAACTACAAGTACCTACAATTATCTACAATTAAATAAACTAAAGTACAAAACCCCCCCACTAAATTACAAAAAAAAACAAACACTAAATTACAAAAAATAAAAAAATATTACAAGAATTTTAAACTAATTACACCTAATCTAAGCCCCCTAATAAAATAACAAAGCCCCCCAAAATAAAAAAAATGCCCTACCCTATACTAAATTACAAAAGTTAACAGCTCTATTACCTTACCAGCCCTGAACAGGGCCCTTTGCGGGGCATGCCCCAAAGAAAACAGCTCTTTTGCCTGTAAAAAAAAAAACACAATCCCCCCCCCACATTACAACCCACCACCCACATACCCCTACTCTAACCCAAACCCCCCTTAAATAAACCTAACACTACCCCCCTGAAGATCTCCCTACCTTGAGTCGTGTTCACCCAGCCGGGCCGAAGTCTTCATCCGATGGGGCAGAAGAGGACATCCAGACCGGCAGAAGTCTTCATCCAAGCGGGGCAAGAAGAGGTCTTCCATCCATCATACAAGTACCAAAATACAAACAAACACTAAATTACAAAAAATAATAAAATATTACAATAATTTTAAACTAATTACACCTAATCTAAGCCCCCTACTAGCTATTAATATAGCTTCAATATAACTAATAGTTACATTGTAGCTATTTTAGGATTTATATTTATTTTACAGGCAACTTTGTATTTATTTTAACTAGGTACAATAGCTATTAAATAGTTAATAACTACCTAGCTAAAATAAATACAAATTTACCTGTAAAATAAACCCTAACCTAAGTTACAATTACACCTAACACTACACTATCATTAAATTAACTAAATAAATGAATCCTATATAAAACTAAAGACTTACCTGTAAAATAAACCCTAATATAGCTGCAATATAACTAATAGTTACATTGTAGCTATTTTAGCATTTATATTTATTGTACAGGCAACTTTGTATTTATTTTAACTAGGTACAATAGCTATTAAATAGATATTTACTGTTTAATAGCTACCTAGTTAAAATAATTACAAAATTACCTGTAAAATAAATCCTAACCTAAGTTACAATTAAACCTAACACTACACTATCATTAAATAAATTAACTACAAGTACCTACAATTAAATACAATTAAAAAACTAAACTAAAGTACAACCCCCCACCCCCACTAAATTACAAAAAATAAAAAAATATTACAAGAATTTTAAACTAATTACACCTAATCTAAGCCCCCTAATAAAATAACAAAGCCCCCCAAAATAAAAAAAATGCCCTACCCTATACTAAATTACAAAAGTTAACAGCTCTATTACCTTACCAGCCCTGAACAGGGCCTTTTGCGGGGCATGCCCCAAAGAAAACAGCTCTTTTGCCTGTAAACAAAAACACAATCCCCCCCCCCACATTACAACCCACCACCCACATACCCCTACTCTAACCCAAACCCCCCTTAAATAAACCTAACACTACCCCCCTGAAGATCTCCCTACCTTGAGTCGTGTTCACCCAGCCGGGCCGAAGTCTTCATCCGATGGGGCAGAAGAGGACATCCAGACTGGCAGAAGTCTTCATCCAAGCGGGGCAAGAAGAGGTCTTCCATCCATCAGAAAAGTACAAAAAACAAACAAACAAACACTAAATTAGCAAAAATAATAAAATATTGCAATAATTTTAAACTAATTACACCTAATCTAAGCCCCCTACTAGCTATTAATATAGCTACAATATAACTAATAGTTACATTGTAGCTATTTTAGGATTTATATTTATTTTACAGGCAACTTTGTATTTATTTTAACTAGGTACAATAGCTATTAAATAGTTAATAACTACCTAGCTAAAATAAATACAAATTTACCTGTAAAATAAACCCTAACCTAAGTTACAATTACACCTAACACTACACTGTCATTAAATTAACTAAATAAATTAATCCTATATAAAACTAAATACTTACCTGTAAAATAAACCCTAATATAGCTACAATATAACTAATAGTTACATTGTAGCTATTTTAGCATTTATATTTATTTTACAGGCAACTTTGTATTTATTTTAACTAGGTACAATAGCTATTAAATAGTTATTGACTAATTAATAGCTACCTAGTTAAAATAATTACAAAATTACCTGTAAAATAAATCCTAACCTAAGTTACTATTAAACCTAACACTACACTATCATTAAATAAATTAACTACAAGTACCTACAATTAAATACAATGAAATAAACTAAACTAAAGTACAAAAAAAACAAACACTAAATTACAAAAAATAAAAAAAATTACAAGAATTTTAAACTAATTACACCTAATCTAAGCCCCCTAATAAAATAACAAAGCCCCCCAAAATAAAAAAATGCCCTACCCTATACTAAATTACAAAAGTAATCAGCTCTATTACCTTACCAGCCCTGAACAGGGCCTTTTGCGGGGGCATGCGCCAAAGAAAACAGCTCTTTTGCCTGTAAAAAAAAACACAATACCCCCCCCCACATTACAACCCACCACCCACATACCCCTACTCTAACCCAAACCCCCCTTAAATAAACCTAACACTACCCCCCTGAAGATCTCTCTACCGTGTCTTCACCCAGCGGGCCGAAGTCTTCATCCGATGGGGCAGAAGAGGACATCCAGACCGGCAGAAGTCTTCATCCAAGCGGGGCAAGAAGAGGTCTTCCATCCATCAGAAGTCTTGATCCAGGCGGCATCTTCTCTGTTCATCCATCCGGAGCGGAGCGGCAGCATCCTGAAGACATCCCACGCAGAGCATCCTCTTCTTTCTTGATCCGACGACTAGGTGACTGTACCTTTAAGTGACGTCATCCAAGATGGCGTCCCTTGAATTCCGATTGGCTGATAGGATTCTATCAGCCAATCGGAATTAAGGTAGGAAAAATCTGATTGGCTGATTCAATCAGCCAATCAGATTCAAGTTCAATCCGATTGGCTGATCCAATCAGCCAATCAGATTGAGCTCGCATTCTATTGGCTGATCGGAACAGCCAATAGAATGCGAGGTCAATCTGATTGGCTGATTCCATCAGCCAATCGGATTGAACTTGAATCTGATTGGCTGATTAAATCAGCCAATCAGATTTTTCCTACCTTAATTCCGATTGGCTGATAGAATCCTATCAGCCAATCGGAATTCAAGGGACGCCATCTTGGATGACGTCACTTAAAGGTACAGTCACCTAGTCGTCGGATCAAGAAAGAAGAGGATGCTCTGCGTGGGATGTCTTCAGGATGCTGCCGCTCCGCTCCGGATGGATGAACAGAGAAGATGCCGCCTGGATCAAGACTTCTGATGGATGGAAGACCTCTTCTTGCCCCGCTTGGATGAAGACTTCTGCCGGTCTGGATGTCCTCTTCTGCCCCATCGGATGAAGACTTCGGCCCGCTGGGTGAAGACACGGTAGAGAGATCTTCAGGGGGGTAGTGTTAGGTTTATTTAAGGGGGGTTTGGGTTAGAGTAGGGGTATGTGGGTGGTGGGTTGTAATGTGGGGGGGGGGTATTGTGTTTTTTTTTACAGGCAAAAGAGCTGTTTTCTTTGGGGCATGCCCCCACAAAAGGCCCTTTTAAGGGCTGGTAAGGTAATAGAGCTGATTACTTTTGTAATTTAGTATAGGGTAGGGCATTTTTTTATTTTGGGGGGCTTTGTTATTTTATTAGGGGGCTTAGATTAGGTGTAATTAGTTTAAAATTCTTGTAATTTTTTTTATTTTTTGTAATTTAGTGTTTGTTTTTTTTGTACTTTAGTTTAGTTTATTTCATTGTATTTAATTGTAGGTACTTGTAGTTAATTTATTTAATGATAGTGTAGAGTTAGGTTTAATAGTAACTTAGGTTAGGATTTATTTTACAGGTAATTTTGTAATTATTTTAACTAGGTAGCTATTAATTAGTCAATAACTATTTAATAGCTATTGTACCTAGTTAAAATAAATACAAAGTTGCCTGTAAAATAAATATAAATGCTAAAATAGCTACAATGTAACTATTAGTTATATTGTAGCTATATTAGGGTTTATTTTACAGGTAAGTATTTAGTTTTATATAGGATTAATTTATTTAGTTAATTTAATGACAGTGTAGTGTTAGGTGTAATTGTAACTTAGGTTAGGGTTTATTTTACAGGTAAATTTGTATTTATTTTAGCTAGGTAGTTATTAACTATTTAATAGCTATTGTACCTAGTTAAAATAAATACAAAGTTGCCTGTAAAATAAATATAAATCCTAAAATAGCTACAATGTAACTATTAGTTATATTGTAGCTATATTAATAGCTAGTAGGGGGCTTAGATTAGGTGTAATTAGTTTAAAATTATTGTAATATTTTATTATTTTTGCTAATTTAGTGTTTGTTTGTTTTTTTGTACTTTTCTGATGGATGGAAGACCTCTTCTTGCCCCACTTGGATGAAGACTTCTGCCGGTCTGGATGTCCTCTTCTGCCCCATCGGATGAAGACTTCGGCCCGGCTGGGTGAACACGACTCAAGGTAGGGAGATCTTCAGGGGGGTAGTGCTAGGTTTATTTAAGGGGGGTTTGGGTTAGAGTAGGGGTATGTGGGTGGTGGGTTGTAATGTGGGGGGAGGGATTGTGTTTTTTTTTTACAGGCAAAAGAGCTGTTTTCTTTGGGGCATGCCCCGCAAAGGGCCCTGTTCAGGGCTGGTAAGGTAATAGAGCTGTTAACTTTTGTAATTTAGTATAGGTTAGGGCATTTTTTTTATTTTGGGGGGCTTTGTTATTTTATTAGGGGGCTTAGATTAGGTGTAATTAGTTTAAAATTCTTGTAATATTTTTTTATTTTTTGTAATTTAGTGGGGGGGGGTTTGTACTTTAGTTTAGTTTTTTTAATTGCATTTAATTGTAGGTACTTGTAGTTAATTTATTTAATGATAGTGTAGTGTTAGGTTTAATTGTAACTTAGGTTAGGATTTATTTTACAGGTAATTTTGTAATTATTTTAACTAGGTAGCTATTAAATAGTCAATATCTATTTAATAGCTATTGAACCTAGTTAAAATGAATACAAAGTTGCCTGTACAATAAATATAAATGCTAAAATAGCTACAATGTAACTATTAGTTATATTGCAGCTATATTAGGGTTTATTTTACAGGTAAGTCTTTAGTTTTATATAGGATTCATTTATTTAGTTAATTTAATGATAGTGTAGTGTTAGGTGTAATTGTAACTTAGGTTATGATTTATTTTACAGGTAAATTTGTATTTATTTTAGCTAGGTAGTTATTAAATAGTTATTAACTATTTAATAACTATTGTACCTAGTTAAAATAAATACAAAGTTGCCTGTAAAATACATATAAATCCTAAAATAGCTACAATGTAACTATTAGTTATATTGAAGCTATATTAATAGCTAGTAGGGGGCTTAGATTAGGTGTAATTAGTTTAAAATTATTGTAATATTTTATTATTTTTGGTAATTTAGTGTTTGTTTGTATTTTGGTACTTGTATGATGGATGGAAGACCTCTTCTTGCCCCGCTTGGATGAAGACTTCTGCCGGTCTGGATGTCCTCTTCTGCCCCATCGGATGAAGACTTCGGCCCGGCTGGGTGAACACGACTCAAGGTAGGGAGATCTTCAGGGGGGTAGTGTTAGGTTTATTTAAGGGGGGTTTGGGTTAGAGTAGGGGTATGTGGGTGGTGGGTTGTAATGTGGGGGGGGGATTGTGTTTTTTTTTTACAGGCAAAAGAGCTGTTTTCTTTGGGGCATGCCCCGCAAAGGGCCCTGTTCAGGGCTGGTAAGGTAATAGAGCTGTTAACTTTTGTAATTTAGTATAGGGTAGGGCATTTTTTTTTATTTTGGGGGGCTTTGTTATTTTATTAGGGGGCTTAGATTAGGTGTAATTAGTTTAAAATTCTTGTAATATTTTTTTATTTTTTGTAATTTAGTGTTTGGTTTTTTTTGTAATTTAGTGGGGGGGTTTTGTACTTTAGTTTATTTAATTGTAGATAATTGTAGGTACTTGTAGTTAATTTATTTAATGACAGTGTAGTGTTAGGTTTAATTGTAACTTAGGTTAGGATTTATTTTACAGGTAATTTTGTAATTATTTTAACTAGGTAGCTATTAATTAGCCAATAACTATTTAATAGCTATTGTACCTAGTTAAAATAAATACAAAGTTGTCTGTAAAATAAATATAAATGCTAAAATAGCTACAATGTAACTATTAGTTATATTGCAGCTATATTAGGGTTTATTTTACAGGTAAGTATTTTGTTTTAAATATGATTCATTTATTTAGTTAATTTAATGATAGTGTAGTGTTAGGTGTTAGTGTAACTTAGGTTAGGATTTATTTTACAGGTAAATTTGTATTTATTTTAGCTAGGTAGTTATTAAATAGTTATTAACTATTTAATAACTATTGTACCTAGTTAAAATAAATACAAAGTTGCCTGTAAAATAAAAATAAATCCTAAAATAGCTACAAAGTAACTATTAGTTATATTGCAGCTATCTTAGGGTTTATTTTACAGGTAAGTATTTAGTTTTAAATAGGATTCATTTATTTAACTATAGTAAATTTATTTCGTTTTATTTAAATTATATTTAAGTTAGGGGGTGTTAGGGTTAGGGTTAGACTTAGGTTTAGGGGTTAATAACCTTATTATAGTAGCGGCGACGATGGGGGCGGGAGATTAGGGGTTAATAATTGTAGGTAGGTGGCGGCGATGTTAGGGAGGGCAGATTAGGGGTTAATAAAATGTATTATAGTGTTTGCGAGGCGGGAGTGCGGCGGTTTAGGGGTTAATACATTTATTATAGTGGCGGCGATTTGCGGTCGGCAGATTAGGGGTTAATACTTGTAGTTATATTGCGGCGACGTTGGGGGGAGGCAGATTAGGGGTTAATAACTATAATGTAGGGGTCGGCGGTGTTAGGGACAGCAGATTAGGGGTTAATAGCTATAATGTAGGCGGCGGCGATATCGGGTCGGCAGATTAGGGGTTAATACTTGTAGTTAGATTGCGGCGACGTTGGGGGAGGCAGATTAGGGGTTAATAACTATAATGTAGGGGTCGGCGGTGTTAGGGACAGCAGATTAGGGGTTAATAGTTATAATGTAGGCGGCGGCGATATCGGGTCGGCAGATTAGGGGTTAATACTTGTAGTTAGATTGCGGCGACGTTGGGGGAGGCAGATTAGGGGTTAATAACTATAATGTAGGGGTCGGCGGTGTTAGGGACAGCAGATTAGGGGTTAATAACTATAATGTAGGTGGCGGCGATATTCGGTCGGCAGATTAGGGGTTAATAAAATAATGCAGGTGTCAGCGATAGCGGAGGCAGCAGATTATGGGTTAATAAGTGTCAGATTAGGGGTGTTTAGAGACTCGGGGTACATGTTAGGGTGTTAGGTGCAGACTTAGTGTTTCCCCATAGGAAACAATGGGGCTGCGGTGTTAGTTTTTTTTCAGCCGAAACTCCCATTGTTTCCTATGGGGAAATGCCGAATCTTAACGAGCTAATTCGGATTTATTCGGAGATACGGCAGCTATTTCGGATTCATTCGGTAGATTCGGAAGTATTTTAATTCGGAAATCCGAATCGATCCGAATCTCCGAATTTACCGAATTTACCGAATTTCCGAATTAATCCGAAACGAACCGCACATGTCTACTGAGTATTGTTTCTGACCTTGTCCTTCCCTTTATGACTACAGTGTACCTATCTTCTGAAGGCTACTTCCAGCTGGATAATGCACCATGTCACAAAGCTCAACTCATCTCAAACTGGTTTCTTGAACATGACAATGAGTTCACTGTACTCCAATGGCCTCCACAGTCACCATATCTCAATCCAATAGAGCACCTTTGGGATGTGGTGCAACTGGAGATTCGCA
The DNA here is from genome assembly GCF_027579735.1 of Bombina bombina. Taxonomy (NCBI): domain Eukaryota; kingdom Metazoa; phylum Chordata; class Amphibia; order Anura; family Bombinatoridae; genus Bombina; species Bombina bombina. The sequence goes on from NC_069506.1 coordinate 242,158,725, forward strand.
TCATGGATGTGCAGCCAACAAATCTGGAGCAACTGCATGATGCTATAATGTCAATATGGACCAATATCTCCGAGGAATGTTTCCAACACCTTGTTGAATCTATGCCACAAAGAATTAAGGCAGTTCTGAAAGCAAAAGGGGGTCCAACCAGGTACTAGCAAGGTGTACCTAATAAAGTTGCCGGTGAGTGTATATAATCAACAAATCATATATTATGAAGACAATTCTCTGAGCATAGAAAATACAAAAAAAAACAACATATATAGCAACAGCAAACAGCTGATATTTAAGCCGCATTGCTAGATCAATATAAAATTATTGCTATAAATGATATCAGCCTTATACAAGAAAATATTAACCTCAAATTATTAAAGAATAATTTCTATAACCCCCTACAGTGTGCTAGAGATGTAAAAATTAAACACACCCCTTATGGAAATTAGTGGCCTCTTTTGGACCATGCAACTAGTAGAAACATAATAAAGGTGTACATTGGGGGATCTATAATATGATTGGAATCATATATAGTCAAAACATATCAACAAAAGAATAGTATATGGCTAGTTATAGGACTGTATCACCTGATAATGGTATAAATAGATAGAACTGCAGTAGCAGCTAATTGTATGGATCATATAGTAACTATAGCTGAACCAATAAGTAAAGAGTTAGATATTGCTGGTAGATAACCTTCACAACTGAATTAAAGGGACAGTATACTATAAAATTGTTTTTCCCTTAATGTGTTTCCAATTTCTTTTTTTACCAGCTGCAGAGTATAAAATGTATGAGATTTACTTTTTGTGCATATGAATTAGCAGATTTTGTGTTTTGAAGCCACAACCTTATAAAATGGGTTGAGCTTGTAGATATAATCCAATCTCATTACTTTATCTTATTGTGTACATATACCTGCTTCTTTATCTTATATATGTCCGTAAAACTATCACCAATACTTGGAGAGAACAATGAAAAATTCACATTGTATTACCTTATCTCTTCTATAACCCACTGGGAGTTTAATTTCTTCTGCTGTGTTTACACAGCTTATCTATAGCTTGGACCTAGGGCCAAAAACTTTCAGAATAGGTGGGGATACCACAGGCTAAATAAACTATTTCAAATGTCAATATAAAGGTAATGAAAATACTTGTAAACAATTTAATACACTTCAGCAGGTAAAGTGGATCATTGAGAACAAATTAAAGTGAAGAACATTTTTGAGTAAACTGTCCCTATAAGTATGTCAACAAGTTACTCAGATAACAGGATATTATCATTCTCTTATAAAACTATTATAATTGTGGTAGACCAAGGAGGATATAGTCATAAATTAAGCTAACAATGAACTCTAAAGAGATTGGAAAGTAAACACCTTGATTTTTATATAAAATGTTTAGTTATATAAAGTGGAAGAACTTTACAATATTATTTATTTTTCCCATTTTATGTAATTTAGCTCTGAAAAGTGAGTGATTTCTACTTCTCAGAACATGAAAAGCACTTTGCTGACTTATCAACTCTAACTCTGCTACATATATTTCCCTAATTGGCTTTAACTGATAACTACAAATAAATGTACTTTATACTAACTTTATGACTGTGGTTAGCCTTGTAGTCTGCTGATTAAAGCCAAGATTGGCTCCTCCAAATAAGGCAAATGATGGGTGGAGCTTGGATATAGATACATAATTGCAGTTAAAAGTATGTGAATTTGTTTTTAAAACATTAATATTTGGCTGATATGTTATTATATAGCAACACAACAGGAATGTATTTTAATTACAATGCGTTTGCTGTCCCTTGTAGTTTCCTTAGACCTTCTGGCAACTAGCTAGGTTAAAGCCACCTCAATCCTTTAATATTAGGGGGGTCTTTGGCAGTTGCTTATTTAAAAAACAAACAAACAAACAATCAACCGCTAGACTATAAGGGCATGTCTAAGCTAATAGAAAGGCTGGAATGTTAGAGGTTTCACACACTGCTTGGAGGCTTCCAAATTTGGAATACAATTGGAGTATAACCCTTGTGATACTACCCTAAACTAGGGTCCCACAAATAGCGGATATCACAAGATTAAAGTTATAATAACAAAAAACAGTTTCCCCACTCATCAGTATAAATAGGAAGGCTTACCGCTTTCAGATGACAGACCAATGTTGTAACAGTCAGTGTAATATATTGTATAAATATTTCCAACACTGGGCTCACCCAGAAAGCACTATTAGATGTAATCACAGTGCACTTGCGGTCAACGCCTTCCGTGATCACAGCAGGTGAAATGTTCCGCTGTGAGCTGTCTCTCTCCTGGGATTGCTAGGGCTCTCCAAATACCGTTAGTGAGCAAACAATAAACAAATAGAACAATGGCACAGTCCCACGGAGTAGAAATGTAGGCAGGGAGAGATATAATTGTTAAAAGTCAATTTATTGTACTTGCGTTAAAAACATAAACAGCACAGATCACAGAGTCCACAGCTGACGCGTTTCCTGCCTTACTAGCAGTTCATCAGAGCTAAAGACAGAGTCTCCAGCAGATGCTTTAATCAGAGGTGAGTGATCAGAATGACCAATCATCGGAAAGACAGGTAAAGCTACAAGTTAACCATTGGCTGACCTGACTCACAGCAAAAATGTTAAATGCCACAATGTAACTCTATTTAAAACATTACTACATAAAGACACACTTAAAAAATGATAAATATAGTTTAACAAAGCTAGAACTGACGGAGCTTTAGTTAATTAACACACTCAATGAATAACTTGAGAAGAGAATATAAGCATAAACATAACAGATATTACAATACGCAGGGTACAATTGAACACAAAACAGTATAAGTAAGATAAATGCATGTAATGTATCACTTTAAAATACTGCATAAAGAATATCATGTTAAAGTCCCTTATCAAGAAAAAAAGGCAAATTCAGAGCAATATCATAATTAGAGATCGGGAAAAATTAGTAACGGTATAAAGTGTGAGCTAGCTGAGCAGAATACACCAAGTTGTCAAGAGCGCAATAATGAGGCGCAACAGCAAACAGTATCAGGTAAAATAATCTCTGGAGTTAAATAGCACACTGTAAATACCTCTTATCTAGCTATAAACAGCTTTACATCGCTTATCTTGTTCATTCCTAATGGAAAGCCTGTTTTCAATGTGTGTATCCAAAAGATTTCTTTTCTACTGAGGGCTTGATATCTGTCTCCACCTCTTACTCCTAAGGATACTTGTTCTATACCCTGAAATTTGAAGTAATCCAATCTATTTGGGTGTGCAAAAAAATGTTTCGCAACGGGAGTTTTAGGAACATCTGCCTCTATAGATAACAGATGCTCCCTAACCCTATCTTTAAGATTTCTAGAAGTAAGACCTGTATACTGAAATTTACAGAAAGTACAAGTTATGATGTAAATAGTGTAAGTAGAATTACAATTTAAAAGTTCCTTAATTCTGTAATTTTTGCCAGTATTGGTTGAAGTGAAGCTATCTCCCACTAGAGCATAGTTACAACATTTGCAGGGTCTACCCCCACATTTGTAGAAACCTGGGTCCCTAGAGAGCCAATTAGATTTTTTCGCATTACTAGAAGACACATTAGAGCTAAAAAAATTCTAACTCTGTCTCCTATAGTATCAGATCTCCGTGATATTAAGTTACAGTTATTAGATATCGATTTTAAATCAACTTCTCTTTCTAAGAGGGGCATTCTAATTTTAATGATATTGCAGATTTCATCATACTGTCTGCTATATTTAGTAATAAAATTAACCCCTCTTTGCTGACGAATATAGTGAGTCTGGTCCCTAGAATTTTTGTCCCTCAATAGACTTTCCCTTTCAAAACTAGATACTAGTAGGGATATCTCTTTTAATTCATCTGGCTCATAGCCCCTATCCACAAGTCTTGAAGTTAAGTCATTGGCATGTTTCCAATAATCTTGCAGACTAGTGCAGTTACGTCTGAGCCGAATGTATTGACCTTTGGGGATCCCTTTTTTTAGATGTTTAGGATGCAGGGAGTCTGCTCTAAGTATGGTGTTACCAGTAATTTCTTTTCTATAGACCTCAGTGACTACACATTGTCCAGAATGTTTAATTAATACATCAAGGTATGGTATACTAGTATCGGAAGCATTGTATGTGAATTTCAGATTATCATTATTAAGATTCAAACATTTCACAAACTCACTTAATTCTTCAACAGTAATGAAATGTTAGAGGGCCAACTAGCCCGTAAGGAGTAGTGATGTCGCGAACCTAAAAATTTTGGTTTGTGAGCGGCGGACTCGAACTTCCGCAACTGTTTGCGAACCGGCGAACCAGGCGAACCGCCATTTACTTCAATAGGCAGGCGAACTTTAAAACCAACAGGGACTCTTTCTGGCCACAATAGTGATGGAAAAGTTGTTTCAAGGGGACTAACACCTGGACTGTGGCATGCCGGAGGGGGATCCATGGCAAAACTCCCATGGAAAATTGCATATTTGATTCAGAGTCTGGTTTTAATCCATAAAGGGCATAAATCACCTAACATTTCTAAATAGTTTGGAATAATGTGCTTTAAAACATCTTTTAAAACACATTTTTTTTTTAAATTTACACTACTGTTACAACAAATATGAATGGTGGCACTAACTTGGCAAGTGGGCCTGGCACATACGCTGGCAGGCAGGCAGGCAACTGCAATTAGATTACACTAGCAGACTGATGTTTCACAGTCAAAAAAGTTTTTTTTTTTAAATATTTACACTACTGTTACAACAAATATGAGTGGTGGCACTAACTTGGCAAGTGGGCCTGGCACACACGCTGGCAGGCAGGCAACTGCAATTAGATTACACTAGCAGACTGATGTTTCACAGTCAAAAAAGTTTTTTTAAAAAATATTTACACTACTGTTACAGCAAATATGAGTGGTGGCACTAACTTGACAAGTGGGCCTGGCACACACGCTGGCAGGCAGGCAACTGCAATTAGATTACACTAGCAGACTGATGTTTCACAGTCAAAAAAGTTTTTTTTTAAAAATATTTACACTACTGTTACAACAAATATGAGTGGTGGCACTAACTTGGCAAGTGGGCCTGGCACACACGCTGGCAGGCAGGCAACTGCAATTAGATTACACTAGCAGACTGATGTTTCACAGTCAAAAAAGTTTTTTTTTAAATATTTACACTACTGTTACAACAAATATGAGTGGTAGCACTAACTTGGCAAGTGGGCCTGGCACACACGCTGGTAGGCGACTGCAATTAGATTACACTAGCAGACTGATGTTTCACAGTCAAAAAAGTTTTTTTTTTAATATTTACACTACTGTTACAACAAATATGAGTGGTGGCACTAACTTGGCAAGTGGGCCTGGCACACACGCTGGCAGGCAGGCAACTGCAATTAGATTACACTAGCAGACTGATGTTTCACAGTCAAAAAAGTTTTTTTTAAAAATATTTACACTACTGTTACAACAAATATGAGTGGTAGCACTAACTTGGCAAGTGGGCCTGGCACACACGCTGGCAGGCGACTGCAATTAGATTACACTAGCAGACTGATGTTTCACAGTCAAAAAAGTTTTTTTTTTAATATTTACACTACTGTTACAACAAATATGAGTGGTGGCACTAACTTGGCAAGTGGGCCTGGCACACACGCTGGCAGGCAGGCAACTGCAATTAGATTACACTAGCAGACTGATGTTTCACAGTCAAAAAAGTTTTTTTTTTACAAAATTTACACTACTGTTACAACAGATATGAGTGGTGGCACTTAGCAAGTGGGCCTGGCACACACGCTAGCAGGCAGGCAACTGCAATTAGATTACACTAGCAGACTGATGTTTCACAGTCAAAATTACACAGGCAAAAAAAAAAAAAGATGTTCTAGCCCTAAAAAGGGCTTTTTGGGGTGCTGTCCTTACAGCAGAGATCAGATGAGTCCTTCAGGACTGTAGTGGACACTGAATACACTAGCCTAGCTATCAATTTCCCTATAAAATAAGCAGCAGCTACACTATCCCTCCTCTCACTAAGAATGCAGGATCAGAATGAATCTAACATGGCTGCTGTCCAGGAGCTGGGAGGGTCTGGGAGGGAGTGTCTGCTGCTGATTGGCTGAAATGTGTCTGCAGACTGTGAGATACAGGGTCAAAGTTTACTCAATGATGACGAATAGGAGGCGGATCAAACATCGCATATGATCGCCTGCCACAGCGAACGCGAACAAGCTATGTTCGCCGGGAACTATTCGCCGGCGAACTATTCGCGACATCACTAGTAAGGAGCACATAGGGCAAAAGATTGTATGGGCTGAATTTAGAGCCTATTACCATAGCAGCTAAACACCTTTTGTCACCTAAAATATAAGCAATGTGCAGTTCTGAACATAAATAGACAAGAAGACAAACCTAAATAAACTATATAAGAGAGAAGAGAAAGAAAAAAGCGCACAGGGCAAGACTCAAGTGAAAAGATTTTATTACTAATAGCTGCACACGCAAGTGTTAATGCACTTACTAGAACATAGAATTGAAAGGCATTCAGGTGAAGCATTGTGTTGCTACAGCTCTGTGTCTCTCACAATAGACTTAGATGGACTGTCTTTTCTCAGCTGTGACAGGTAACGTCTGGTAAAGTTTCTGGATCTTGTACAAGGATACTCTGTTGTGGGGAAAGATTGCTTGTAGGTCGCATCCCCTTTGGTTGATATGGCAGAAAAACATCAGCAACGCGTTTCTCAGTGTCACAGCACTGTTTCATCAGTGAAACAGTGCTGTGACACTGAGAAATGCGTTGCTGATGTTTTTATCTTTTTAATAAATTTTAATTATTATTATCACTACCATTTTTACTCTCATTTTGCTGCTGCACCATCTACTGGTAACACTCCTCCTGCTGGAGGCTACCACTCTGCTTATCTACAGCTGCAATCTCCTGCCTGAGCTGACTTGAGGCTCTAACACGAACTGTTGTCTAAACCTATTATGGGCCTTGCCCTTAGGACCACAGTTCCTTGGATCTTTTGACTCCCCCTGGTGGGATGAGGACACCATCTGTTCCTGTATCACTGAGATACCATCTGTTCCTGTATCATTGCTGGGTCTACCAGATGACTTTGTGGTTCCGGACTGCTTATACTGCACAACAGTGCTTTCCATCATGTGAGTAGGATATACACTGCTCTCCTATAATCTCTGCTGTGTTACAGTCTGATTTGCACTATGTGGCGCCCTCTACCTTTTCCATTATAGATCATCTTCCCCTGTGTCGTGGCGTGACACCCCAGAGGAGCTGCCTCTAGCCCTGGACTTTGTCTTGAGACTTCACAAGGTTTCTTTACCAGGATTATATCTTTCTAATACAAACCTGGACTCTCCTTTTTATCCATATATGTGCACTTGCACTTGTGCACATGGTTGTATATGTACCTGGTTGCATTACATTTGTATGTGATTTTTATGTACATCTGATATATCTGATATAATTGTGTAGTTTTGTTCTAGAACACATAAGTTATTTTTATTGTGGAGTTTGGAGTTGATTGTCTATTTTCTACTCCTTTAGGAATTGTACACATATATACAAAATATATATCTATATTGTGATCTTACCCGGTCCGGTATGAGAGTGCAGTTCCCTTCCATGTTTTGTATATGTCTAGGGTGATTACATATTCCTGTGCACCCTTCCCTTGTTTTCAGTTTGTTTGGATTTGAAAGCTTGCATTGTGTGGCTGTTTAGGGTCTCAGGTATTGGAAAGGACCTTGACGTGGTACCTGAGCTTGTCCCATTTGGCCAGATGCGGTGACTAACCTTTCCATTTTTGCTTTTAAATCTTAGCTGAGAGCTTGTAAGTGAGTGCTGGGTTTTCTCTGTGTGTTGTATTAATTTGTTTTGTAATTTTCCCTATGGTTCTTGAACCCAGACCTGTCTGGGGTTAACTGCTTGTGGCTCTGGGGACAGCACAGCTTCCTGTGAGTGCCAGTGGCACCCAGGGCTGAGCATGTTGCAGGGTCATGGGATGTGTACCCGGTCCGGTATGAGAGTGCAGTTCCCTTCTGTGTTTTGTATATGTCTAGGGTGATTACATATTCCTGTGCACCCTTCCCTTGTTTTCAGTTTGTTTGGATTTGAAAGCTTGCATTGTGTGGCTGTTTAGGGTCTCAGGTATTGGAAAGGACCTTGACGTGGTACCTGAGCTTGTCCCATTTGGCCAGATGCGGTGACTAACCTTTCCATTTTTGCTTTTAAATCTTAGCTGAGAGCTTGTAAGTGAGTGCTGGGTTTTCTCTGTGTGTTGTATTAATTTGTTTTGTAATTTTCCCAATGGTTCTTGCACCCAGACCTGTCTGGGGTTAACTGCTTGTGGCTCTGGGGACAGCACAGCTTCCTGTGAGTGCCAGTGGCACCCAGGGCTTAGCATGTTGCAGGGTCATGGGATGTGTACCCGGTCCGGTATGAGAGTGCAGTTCCCTTCTGTGTTTTGTATATGTCTAGGGTGATTACATATTCCTGTGCACCCTTCCCTTGTTTTCAGTTTGTTTGGATTTGAAAGCTTGCATTGTGTGGCTGTTTAGGGTTTCAGGTATTGGAAAGGACCTTGACGTGGTACCTGAGCTTGTCCCATTTGGCCAGATGCGGTGACTAACCTTTCCATTTTTGCTTTTAAATCTTAGCTGAGAGCTTGTAAGTGAGTGCTGGGTTTTCTCTGTGTGTTGTATTAATTTGTTTTGTAATTTTCCCTATGGTTCTTGCACCCAGACCTGTCTGGGGTTAACTGCTTGTGGCTCTGGGGACAGCACAGCTTCCTGTGAGTGCCAGTGGCACCCAGGGCTGAGCATGTTGCAGGGTCATGGGATGTGTACCCGGTCCGGTATGAGAGTGCAGTTCCCTTCCGTGTTTTGTATATTGTGATCTTGATATATATACATTTACCACTTGGCGCCTCTTATTGATACCTGTTTGGCTCCGGTTGCCATCAGTGTATAATTTGTTATCTAAATTTGAATTTTATATTTATAAAAAACAGTATTAGACTAGAAATACTATTTCAAAATTGAATGTGATATAAAATACAAAGCTTAAGATTCTATTATTCGAACGAATATTTTCAAATGTAATTGAAAAATTTGAAAATGAAAATTCAAAAATAGAATGTTCGAACGAACGAATGTATCAAAATTCGTTTTAAATTTTTAGAAACATTCGCCCATCCCTAGCAGTACTCATGTCCCATGTAAGGCACTCCAGCCTCGTGTACCTGCCATATAATTAAGAATTGCCAGTTGGTCTGACATGATTCTGCTTCTGGTAAGAGACAATCAGACTAACTAAATGCACTATAAACATCACCAGGCAGCCTCTAAATGTAGCTCTCCTTGTACTCCTATCACTTTGTGTGGCAAGACCCACACTAAAAAAACAATAGCCCACTACCCAGGATCTCTTGAAGACCCTTCAAATTTTCTAGCTGCGTGTGGCTGAGAAAGAAAAGCCTCTGCTCAAATCTCCACAGACAGTCACACCCTCTTATCAAAGCAAAACAGCTAGGGGTAGATTTACCAAAGGTCTAACGGACATGGTTTTCTGTAGCCAATCCTGTCCGTTCAACCTCGCTAAATGCCGTCAGTATACGCTGTCAGCATTTAACATTGCACAAGCATTTCTGATAAAATGCTTGTGCAATGCCGCCCTCTGCTCACTCACGGCCAAAATGTGGCAGAGAAGTTAAGGAGCAGCGGTCGTAAGACTTCCATTTCCATTCTTAACTTCCATTTCTGATGGATCAAAAACGATGGGGCATCAATGCAGCATCTGCTGCTTAATAAATCGGCCCACTAGTCTGTTCTTTACCCTGCGATTAGGAAGTGAGTGACATAGTGACTGCGTAAATCAAGTTATCTTGCTCTCTTGTAGTACTGTGTTAGATCTGAAGCCCACAAGGTGACAGACAAGATTCAATAGCCTCTAGCACCCCTGATGGCTGCTTTATTTACCCCCCTCTTAGAAACTGCCCTGCTCACAGTAATTACCACAAGATCGGCGGGTTTCTTTTTAATGGGAGGAAGATGGCACATTTACATCCTGCACAATTTAACCACTGTTTTAACTACAGGAGATGTAGACATTCTGCTGCTAAATGTGAGTGCCTTACCTGCAGGTGAGTTTACTTTTTTGAAGCATACACAGGTTCCTTGTGCTTGCAGCCAGTCTGCATCTATTCAGTGTGTAGCTTTGTACGTGGGGTGGAGTATATCAGTGTCTAATACCTGCAAATTGTAGCTTCTGCTCTGTTACCTGCCTATTGTGCCTGCTGGCCTTTTACCTTGCTGCAGTAAGTAGCTGCTGGTCTGTTGATGTCTACTGCACCTGCCTAAAGTAGATAATGATATATTACTTGCCTATTGTAAGAGTTGGTCTCTTTACTTTACTATTTTTCCAGTTGTCCTATAGTGCCTGACATCCAGCTAGCTGCATATAGTGTCTGCTATCCAACTACCTGCATATAGTGTCTTCTATCCTGTAATCTTCCTTTATTGCCTGCTATCTAGCTACCTGCATATAGTGCATGACAACCTACAATCTGCCTATAGTGTCTGACATCCAGCTACCTGCCTATATTGCCTGCTAGCCTGCCTATTATAGCTACTTGTCTACTCGATTACATTTCCTGCTTAGCCTTTACTTACAATTTTTACTTGCTAGTATATTAGTCGCCTATAGTACCTCCTGGTCTTTTTCCTGTGTGTAATATCCCCAGTCTGGTACTTGTCTATAGGACCTTCTGGTTTGCTAGTTGCTTATAGCGCCTAATGGCTTGTTCCCTGTCTTTTGAACCTACTGAATTGTTAACTCTCTATTATCCTAAAGCTTCCATCCACTTACTACAAGCATTTAGCTTTAAGTATAACATTTCCAGGGGGCAATACTATTATTATTATTAATTTATAAAGTATGTAGATATTATGCAGTGCTAGCTTATTGGGTTATAGAGTATGTCTGAAGCATCCCACAAGTCAATATTTGGAGAGAATCACTACAATGCAGACATGTTTTTTTATAAAATAATAATAATAATAATAATAATAATAATGAAAAAAACATGAACTGCATACTGGCAGACTGTCTGCCAGTATCTATAATGGTGGTGACCAGTGGGGATTGAAGGATGGAAGAAAGCTGTTTGGGAAGGATCAGGTAGAGATCAGGAAGTGGGAGGTTTCAGGTGGGAGGATAATCTCTACAATACAGCTAAAATTAACCTTACAAGCTATCCTGATTAACCCCTTCACTGCCGGGAATAATAGAAGTGTGGTGCACAGCTGTAATTAGTGGCCTTCTAATTACCAAAAAAACTATTGCAAAGCTATACATGTCTGCAATTTCTGAACAAAGGGGACCCCAGAGAAGCTTTTACAATCATTTGTATCATGACTGCACAAGCAGTGTATGTAAATAATTTCAGTGAGAAACCCAAAGTTTGTAAAAAAAATTATCGCCTAGATTACGAGTTTTGTGGTAACAGGGGTGCGTTGATAACGAGCCTTTTTTTTCAAGCGCTCAGGTTAAACAACGCTGGTATTACAAGTTTTCTGAATGGCTGCATTAGCCTCAGAAAAGTGAGTGTTTAGCAAATTTAGCTTCACTTCTCACTGTAATACAGCATTGCTTACGGTAGCGGTAAGCTGGCTAAAATGTGCTTGTCACGATTTCCCCATAGGAAACAATGGGGCTGAGCCGTCTGAAAAAAAAAAACTAACACCTGCAAAAAAGCAGCGTCCAGCTTCTAACGCAGCCCCATTGTTTCCTATGGGGAAATACCTTTTATGTCTACACCTAACACCCTAACATGAACCCCAAGTCTAAACATCCCAAATCTAACACTTATTAACCCCTAATCTGCCGCCCCCGACATCCTCGCCACCTACATTATATTATTAACCCCTAATCTGCCACTCAGGACAGCGCCGCAACCTACATTATATGTATGAACCCCTAATCTGCTGCCCCTAACACCGCCGCCACCTACATTATATATATTAACCCCTAATCTGCCACCCCCAATGTCGCCGCAACCTAACTACAATTATTAATCCCTAATCTGCTGCCCCCAATCCCGCCGCTACTATATTAAATGTATTAACCCCTAAACCTAAATCTAACCCTAACCCTAACACTCCCCTAACTTAAATCTATTTTTAATAAATATAAATAAAATTACTATAATTAAATAAATAAATCCTATTTAAAACTAAATACTTACCTATAAAATAAACCCTAATATAGCTACAATATAACTAATAGTTACATTATAGCTATTTTAGGATTTTAATTTTATTTTACAGGCAACTTTGTATTTATTTTAACTAGGTACAATAGTTATTAAATAGTTATTAACTATTTAATAACTACCTAGCAAAAATAAATACAAATATACCTGTAAAATAAACCCTAACCTAAGTTACAATTACACCTAACACTACTCTATAAATAAATAAATAAATTAACTAAATTAAATTAAACTAATTACATTGCGGAAACCCCCCCCCCCCCACTAAATTACAGGGCATTGCCCCAAAGTAATTAGATCTTTTACCTGTAAAAAAAAATACAATACCCCCCCAACATTACAACCCACCACCCACATACCCCTACTCTAAAACCCACCCAATCCCCCCTTAAAAAAACCGAACATTAACCCAAGATCACCCTACCTTGAGCCGTCTTCTCCCAGCCGGGCACAAGTGGTCCTCCAGAGGGTCCGAAGTCTTCATCCTATCTGGGCAGAAGAGGACATCCAGACCAGCAGAACTCTTCATCAAAGCGGCATCTTCTATCTTCATCCTTCCGGAGCGGAGCGGGTCCATCTTCAAGACATCCGATGCAGAGCATCCTCTTCCATCCGCCGGTGGCAACTGAATGTCTGGTCCATTAAGTGACGTCATCCAAGATGGCGACCCTTGAATTCCGATTGGCTGATAGAATCCTATCAGCCAATAAGAATTAAAGTAGGAAAAATCTGATTGGCTGATGCTATCAGTCAATCGGATTGAAGTTCAATCTGATTGGCTGATTCAATCAGCCAATAGGATTGAGCTTGCATTCTATTGGCTGATTGGATCAGCCAATCGGATTGAACTTCAATCCGATTGGCTGATACATATTGTACATAGTTTTGACAGGTAAATAAAAAAACAAGGCTCTTATTCTATTTAAATGGAGTGATAGCAAAAATATGCAAAAAAATCTCTGGTATTTCTGGTAAGTTCTTCTCTGAAATTCCTGGTAGTGAAGGGGTGAATATTGGTTTTTCACACCTGGGGAATGAGTAATAAAGGGATTATCTATCTTTTTTAACAATAACATTTTTGGTGTAGACTGTCCCTTTAACTTTCATTCTGACAATTCTAAGCATGAGCAAATCTGGCTTCCTGTTTATCTAGTCTATTCACTTACGGATAGATTTAGAGTTTTGTCGGTAACGACCCGCGTAGCTAACGCTGGCTTTTTTTTCCCCTCACCTTTTAAATACCACTGGTATTTAGAGTTAATAACTGTTTAATAGCTACCTAGTTAAAATAATTACAAAATTACCTGTAAAATAAATCCTAACCTAAGTTACAATTAAACCTAACACTACACTATCATTAAATTAATGAAATAAAATACCTACAATTATCTACAATTAAACCTAACACTACACTATCAATAAATTAATTACATAAAATACCTACAAATAAATACAAATAAATAAACTAACTAAAGTACAAAAAATAAAAAAAGAACTAAGTTACAAAAAAATAAAAAAATATTTACAAACATTAGAAAAATATTACAACAATTTTAAGCTAATTACACCTACTCTAAGCCCCCTAATAAAATAACAAAGCCCCCAAAAATAAAAAAATGCCCTACCCTATTCTAAAATAAAAATTGTAAAACTCTTTTACCTTACCAGCCCTTAAAAGGGCCTTTTGCGGGGCATGCCCCAAAGAATTCAGCTCTTTTGTCTATAAAAAAAACATACAATACCCCCCCCAACATTACAACCCACCACCCACATACCCCTAATCTAACCCAAACCCCCCCTTAAATAAACCTAACACTAAGCCCCTGAAGATCATCCTACCTTATCTTCACCAGGCCGGGTATCACTGATCGGTCCACAAGAGGATCCTCCGAAGTCTTCATCCAAGCCCAAGCGGGGGCTGAAGAGGTCAATGATCCGGCTGAAGTCTTCATCCAAGCGGGAGCTAAAGAGGTCCATGAGCCGGCTGAAGTTTTCATCCAAGCGGGAGCTGAAGAGGTCCATGATCCGGCTGAAGTCTTCTATCAAGCGGCATCTTCAATCTTCTTTCTTCCGGATCCATCTTCATCCCGCCGACGCGGAACATCCTTCTTCACCGACGACTTCCCGACGAATGACGGTTCCTTTAAGGGACGTCATCCAAGATGGCGTCCCTCGAATTCCGATTGGCTGATAGGATTCAAGGTAGGAAAATTCTGATTGGCTAATGGAATCAGCCTATCAGATTCAAGTTCAATCCGATTGGCTGATCCAATCAGCCAATCAGATTGAGCTCGCATTCTATTGGCTGTTCCGAACAGCCAATAGAATGCAAGCTCAATCTGATTGGCTGATCTAATCAGCCAATCGGATTGAACTTCAATCTGATTGGCTGATTCAATCAGCCAATCAGAATTTTCCTACCTTAATTCTGATTGGCTGATAGAATCCTATCAGCCAATCAGAATTCGAGGGACCCCAATTTGGATGACGTCCCTTAAAGTAACCGTCATTCGTCGGGAAGTAGTCGGTGAAGAAGGATGTTCCGCGTCTGCGGGATGAAGATGGATCCGGAAGAAAGAAGATTGAAGATGCCGCTTGATAGAAGACTTCAGCTGGATCATGGACCTCTTCAGCTCCCGCTTGGATGAAGACTTCAACCGGATCATGGACCTCTTCAGCTCCCGCTTGGATGAAGACTTCAGCGGGATCATGGACCTTTTCAGCCCCCGCTTGGGCCAAGACTTCAGCCGGATCATGAACCTCTTTAGCCCCCGCTTGGGCTTGGATGAAGACTTCGGAGGATCCTCTTGTGGACCGATCAGTGATACCCGGCATGGTGAAGATAAGGTAGGATGATCTTCAGGGGCTTAGTGTTAGGTTTATTTAAGGGGGGTTTGGTTTAGATTAGGGGTATGTGGGTGGTGGGTTGTAATGTTGGGGGGGTATTGTTTTTTTTTTTTTACAGACAAAAGAGCTGAATTCTTTGGGGCATGCCCCGCAAAAGGCCCTTTTAAGGGCTGGTAAGGTAAAAGAGCTTTTCTATTTGTATTTTAGAATAGGGTAGGGCATTTTTTATTTTGGGGGGCTTTGCTATTTTATTAGGGGGCTTAGAGTAGGTGTAATTAGCTTAAAATTGTTGTAATATTTTTCTAATGTTTGTAAATATTTTTTTACTTTTTGTAACAGTTCTTTTTTTATTTTTTGTACTTTAGTTAGTTTATTTATTTGTATTTATTTGTAGGTATTTTATGTAATTAATTTATTGATAGTGTAGTGTTAGGTTTAATTGTAGATAATTGTAGGTATTTTATTTAATTAATTTATTGATAGTGTAGTGTTAGGTTTAATTGTAATTTAGGTTAGGACTTATTTTACAGGTAATTTTGTAATTATTTTAACTAGGTAGCTATTAAATAGTTATTAACTATGTAATAGCTATTGTACCTGGTTAAAATAAATACAAAGTTGCCTGTAAAATAAATATTAATCCTAAAATAGCTACAATATAATTATAATTTATATTGTAGCTATATTAGGGTTTATTTTACAGGTAAGTATTTAGCTTTAATTAGGATTAATTTATTTAATAAGAGTTAATTTATTTCTTAAGATAAAAATTATATTTAACTTAGGGGGGTGTTAGTGTTAGGGTTAGACTTAGCTTTAGGGGTTAATAAATTTAATAGAGTAGCGGTGAGGTCCTGTCGGCAGATTAGGGGTTAATACTTGAAGTTAGGTGCCGGTGATGTTAGGGAGGGCAGATTAGGCAGATAAGATTAATACTATTTATTATAGGGTTAGTGAGGCGGATTAGGGGTTAATAACTTTATTATAGTAGCGGTGAGGTCCGGTCGGCAGATTAGGGGTTAATAATTGTAGGTAAGGTAGAAGCGACGTTGGGGGCGGCAGATTAGGGGTTAATAAATATAATATAGGGGTCGGCGGTGTTAGGGGCAGCAGATTAGGGGTACATAGGGATAATGTAGGTTGCGGCGGTGTGCGGTCGGCAGATTAGGGGTTAAAATTTTTTATTAGAGTGGGGCGATGCGGGGGGACCTCGGTTTAGGGGTGCATAGGTAGTTTATGGGTGTTAGTGTACTTTAGAGCACAGTAGTTAAGAGCTTTATGAACCGACGTTAGCCCAGAAAGCTCTTAACTCCTGGCTTTTCTCTACGGCTGGAGTTTTGTCGTTAGATTTCTAACGCTCACTTCCGCCAAGACTCTAAATACCGGCGTTAGAAAGATCCCATTGAAAAGATAGGATACGCAAATGGCATAGGGGGATCTGCGGTATGGAAAAGTCGCAGCTGCAAAGTGAGCGTTAGACCCTTTCCTGACTGACTCTAAATACCAGCGGTAGCCCAAAACCAGCGTTAGGAGCCTCTAACGCTGGTTTTGACGGCTAACGCCAAACTCTAAATCTAGGCGTATATGCTAAAGCACCTCTGGAAGTTTTGCGAAATATTGCTAAATAAGCTTCCCATAGAGACCACAGCCTCCTTGTAGGGTTGTGACAGGAAGTAATGGACACTGCACAAGTTTAAGTTTTACAAAAATAAATAAAAGGAAAAATCTATTTAAATAGATAAATAATAATTATAAGAAATATGTAGCTGCGAAAAATAAATTTTTTTCTTAATTTTTCGTAACAAATAATAGAGGAAATTTGTTTCGCCAAATATTTATCTGCTGCTAGTGATGTAACAAACCTAAAATTTTGCGTTCACGAACGGCAAACGCAAACTTCCGAAACTGTTCGCGAACGGGCGAACCGGGTGAACCGCCATAGACTTCAATAGGCAGGCGAACTTTATAACCCACAGGGACTCTTTCTGGCCACAATAGTGATGGAAAAGTTGTTTCAAGGGGAGTAAAACCTGGACTGTGGCATGCCGGAGGGGGATCCATGGCAAAACTCCCACGAAAAATTACATAGTTGATGCAGAGTCTGGTTTTAATCCATAAAGGGCATAAATCACCTAACATTCCTAAATTGTTTGGAATAACGTGCTTTAAAACATCAGGTATGATGTTGTATCGATCAGGTAGTGTAAGGGTTACGCCCGCTTCACAGTGACAGACCAAACTCCCCGTTTAAAGCGACAGTCTACACCAGAATTTTTATTGTTTTAAAAGATAGATAATCCCTTTATTACCAATTTCCCAGTTTTGCATAACTAACACATTTATAATAATATACTTTTAACCTCTGTGATTAACTTGTATCTAAGCCTCTGCAAACTGCCCCTTTTTTCAGTTCTTTTGACAGACTTGCAGTCTAGCCAATCAGTGCCTGCTTCCAGATAACTTCTCGTGCACGAGCACAGTGTTATCTATATGAAATACGTGAACTAACACCCTCTAGTGGTGAAAAACTGTTAAAATGCAATCTGAAAGAGGTGGGCTTCAAGGTCTAAGAAATTAGCATATGAACCTCCTAGGTTAAGCTTTCAACTAAGAATACCAAGAGAACAAAGCAAAATTGGTTATTAAAATAAATTGCAAAATTGTTTAAAATTACATGCTCTATCTGAATCATGAAAGTTTATTTTGGCCTAGACTGTCCCTTTAACGCACCGCAAACAACCGAAAACAGTCCATTTGCACAACCGCAAACTCCCCATTTGCACATGGTTGGATACCAAGCTAGCCATGTCCCGTTCCTTGTCCTCACTGATGTCATTGAAGGTCTCATGTGCCACCAGATAGGAGTGGTGTGTTAAGTTATCAGTTTAATCCCTGTTACGTCCCCTATCAGGGGACGTGTATATGGCATCGATTTTAGGAACCGGAAGATGGAAAAAGATTCTTGGTCGGTCCTCCTACTTCAAATTTGGGGCACTGCGCGTACAATCTAATGTGCCACCAGATAGGAGTGGTGTGTTAAGTAGTACTATTCCTATCAGTTTAATCCCTGTTATGTGCCTTTTTTTTTGGTTTGGTTTTTGAAGCCACAGTGCAGCACCAGAGGCCAGAAAAATAAGTCATGTACACATGCCTGAAAAATTAGGTATTGTTGCAGCCGCTGCTGTAGCAGAGGCCAGAAAAATTTATGTTTGTTTCCCAGGCAGAAAGTGCCCTAAAACATTGTGGCTTGAACCCTAGTTGGTGGCGTATAAGTCACGCAAGTCATCCGGCATTCAGAGATAAAATACAGCAGCGTGTGGACCATTTTTAGCCCAAGGCAGCTCATCTCATCAGGCCTTTTTTAGTCAAATGTATCACCCACTGTCAGTCCCTTCGGGATCCATCCCTCATTCATCTTAATAAAGGTGAGGTAATCTAGACTTTTTTGACCTAGGCGACTTCTCTTCTCAGTGACAATACCTCCTGCTGCACTGAAGGTCCTTTCTGACAGGACACTTGAAGCGGGGCAGGCCAGAAGTTCTATCGCAAATTGGGATAGCTCAGGCCACAGGTCAAGCCTGCACACCCAGTAGTCAAGGGGTTCATCGCTCCTCAGAGTGTCGATATCTGCAGTTAAGGCGAGGTAGTCTGCTACCTGTCGGTCGAGTCGTTCTCTGAGGGTGGACCCGAAGGGCTGTGGCGATGCATAGGACTTAAAAAGCTCTGCATGTCCTCCATCAACAACATGTCTGTAAAGCGTCCTGTCCTTGCCGGCGTGGTCGTGGGAGGAGGAGGATTACTTTCACCTCTTCCCCTGTTAGATTCCCATTGTGCTGTGACATCATCCTTATACGCTGTGTAAAGCATAATTTTTAATTTATTTTGGAACTGCTGCATCCTTTCCAACTTGCAGTAATTTGGTAACATTTCAGGCACTTTATGCTTATACCGGGGGTCTAGTAGCGTGGACACCCAGTACAGGTCGTTCTCCCTCAGCCTTTTTATACGAGGGTCCCTCAACAGGCACGACAGCATGAAAGACCTCATGTCCCGTTCCTCATCCTCAGTGATCTCACCGAAGGTATCTTCTTCCCCCCAGCCACGTACAACACCACGGGTACCAGATTGGTGAGAACGAGCACCCTGGGATGCCTATTGTGCTTGGTCTTCCTCCTCCTCCTCAAAGCCACATTCCTCCTCTGACTCCTCTTCCTCACAATCCTCTTCCAGCGTTGCCGCAGGTCCAGCAAGCGATTCTGATAAGGCTGTTTCTGGTGGTGATGGTGACCACAACTCTTCCTCTTCATGCTCATCTACGGCCTGATCCAGCACTCTTCGCAGGGCACGCTCCAGGAAGAAAACAAATGGTATGATGTCGCTGATGGTGCCTTCGGTGCGACTGACTAGGTTTGTCACCTTCTCAAAAGGACGCATGAGCCTACAGGCATTGCGCATGAACGTCCAGTAATGGCTTTTTCTTGTTGGATCAGGTGGTCGAACATTAGGAGTGTTGAATTCCAACGTGTCAGGCTGTCGCAAATCAAGCGCCTCACTGGCATGTTGTTTCACTGCTGGATATCTGAAAAGTGCGCCATGGCCGTGTAGGAACGCCTGAAATGGCC
Source organism: Bombina bombina (assembly GCF_027579735.1). Lineage (NCBI taxonomy): Eukaryota > Metazoa > Chordata > Amphibia > Anura > Bombinatoridae > Bombina > Bombina bombina. The sequence goes on from NC_069506.1 coordinate 242,178,487, forward strand.
ACACACCTTTCTGGCCTGCTGCAGGACGTCCTGTAAGCCTGGGTACTTATGCACAAAGCATTGTGCGATCAAATTACACACAAGTGCCATGCACGGCACATGTGTCAACTTGTCCAAATTCAATGCCGCCACCAAATTTCTTCCGTTGTCAGAAACCACTTTGCCGATCTCCAGTTGGTGCAGAGTCAGCCACTGATCCACCTGTGCGTTCAGGGCGGACAGGAGTGCTGGTCCGGTGTGACTCTCTGCTATCAGGCAAGTCAACCCCAATGCGGCGTTACACTGCCGTATCCGGGATGTGGAATAGTACCTGGGGAGCTGGGGGGGTGCCGTTGATGTGGAGCAAGACGCAGCAGCAGAAGAGGACTCAGCCGAGGAGGTTATGGAAGAGGATGGAGTAGGAGGAGTAGAGGAGGTGGCAGCAGGCCTGCCTGCAAGTCGTGGCGGTGTCACCAACTCCTCTGCAGAGCCACGCATTCCATGCTTGGCAGCCGTCAGCAGGTTTACCCAATGCGCAGTGTAGGTGATATACCTGCCCTGACCATGCTTTGCAGACCAGGTATCAGTGGTCAGATGGACCCTTGCCCCAACACTGTGTGCCTGACATGCCATTACTTCCTTTCGCACAATCGAGTACAGGTTGGGGATTGCCTTTTGTGCAAAGAAATTTTGGCCCGGTAACTTCCACTGCGGTGTCCCAATAGCTACAAATTTTTTCAAACGCCTCATACTACACCAGCTTGTATGGTAAAAGCTGGTGGGCTAAGAGTTCAGTCAAGCCAGCTGTCAGATGCCGGGCAAGGGGGTGACTTTGTGACATTGGCTTCTTACACTCAAACTTGTCCTTGACAGACACCTGACTGTGGGTAGATGAGCAGGAACTGCTCAAGGCGAGACACGTAGTGGCGGATGGTTGAGAGGGGGCAAGGAGGACAGCAGTGGTTGACGTGGCTGAAGATGCTGGACCAAGAGGAGGATGGCGGCTTTGAGTTTGTGTGCTGCTTGTACTCATGTGTTGATCCCAAAGGCATTTGTGATGTGCGATCATGTGCCTTCGCAAAGCAGTTGTACCTAGGTGGGTGTTGGACTTCCCAGAACTCAGTTTCTTTTGGCACAGGTTGCAAATGGCATCACTGTTGTCAGAGGCAGACACACAAAAAAAATGCCACACTGCTGAGCTCTGCAATGACGGCATTCTGGTGGTGGCAACAGCATGCGTTGATTGGCGTGCTGTCTGGCTGACCCCGGGTGCCGATGCATGCTGTCTGACTGTGCCACTAGATCCTTGCGATGACCTCCCCCTCCTTCTAACTCGTCTCCTCCTCCTCTCTGTCTCCCCATCTGAACTTTCCCCCTCTTCTTCTTCTCTTCTAGCGGGCACCCACGTGACATCCACGGACGCATTGTCATCATCAACCACTTCACTTGTATCTGACAACTCAACAAAGGAAGCAGCAGCACGTACAACATCATCATTATCACACTGTACGTCCATGTGTGTAATGCTGCCTGACTGAGATATATCCCTGTTATCTACATCCTCTGGCAATAATGGTTGTGCATCACTATCACTCATTTCTTCCAACTGATGTGTAAATAACTCCTCTGACAGATCAAGTGAAGCGGCTGTGGTGCTAGTGTTGGTGGTGGCGGCAGGCGGGCAAGTGGTAACTTGAGAGGTGCCGAAGATAAGCTGGAGGAGGATGGTGCGTCAAGGTTCCGAGCGGAAGCTGGAGAAGATTGGGTGTCCTGTGTTAGCCAGTCAACTATGTCCTCAGAAATGTTCGAGTTCGGGGTACGTGGCCTCTGAACACTGGGCATTGTTCTGGGGCCAAATGGAATCACAGCACCACGAACACGACGGCCCCTGCAGGGTGGCCTGCCTCTGCCTGTCATTTTTGTTTCGATTAGTAGTACTATGCGTGCAAGCTACTGTGACAACAGATATGTGTGGCACTGTGCACTGGCAGAAGTTGGCAGAGTAGACGCTGTAGGCCTGACACACACGCTTGCAGGCAACTAACTGCTATTCAATCTATTACAGTCAAAAATTTTTTTTTTTTTTAAATCTACACTACTGTTACACCAGATATGAGTTGCACTGGGGTCACACTGTGCCCTGGCAGGCAGGCAGGCACTGAAACGCACACGTGTGAGGGAAACTGACTGCTATTATTTAACACAGTCAAAGAAGTGTTGTTTTTTTAATCTACACTACTGTTACACCAGATATGAGTTGCACTGTGGTGACACTGTGCCCTGGCAGGCAGGCAATGAAACGCAAACGTGTGAAGGAAACTGACTGCTGACTGCTATTATTTAACACAGTCAAAAAAGTGTTGTTTTTTTTTAAATCTACACTACTGTTACACCAGATATGAGTTGCACTGGGGTGACACTGTGCCCTGGCAGGCAGGCACTGAAACGCACACGTGTGAAGGAAACTGACTGCTATTATTTAACACAGTCAAAAAAGTGTTGTTTTTTTAAAAATCTACAATACTGTTACACCAGATATGAGTTGCACTGTGGTGACACTGTGCCCTGGCAGGCAGGCACTGAAACGCACATGTGTGAAGGAAACTGACTGCTATTATTTAACACCGTCAAAAAAGTGTTGTTTTTTTAAATCTACATTACTGTTACACCAGATAAGTGATGTCGCAAACTTAAAATTTTCCGTTCGCAAACGGCGAACGCGAACTTCCGCAAATGTTCGCGAACCGGCGAACCGCCATTGACTTCAATAGGTAGGCAAATTTTAAAACCCACAGGGACTCTTTCTGGCCACAATAGTGATGGAAATGTTGTTTCAAGGGTACTAACACCTGGACTGTGGCATGCCGGAGGGAGATCCATGGCAAAACTCCCACGTAAAATTACATAGTTGATGCAGAGTCTGGTTTTAATCCATAAAGGGCATAAATCACCTAACATTCCTAAATTGTTTGGAATAATGTTCTTTAAAACATCAGGTATGATGTTGTATCGATCAGGTAGTGTAAGGGTTACGCCCGCTTCACAGTGACAGACCAAACTCCCCATTTAACGCACTGCAAACAACCGCAAACAATCCATTTGCACTACTGTGCAACCAGATATGAGTTGTGTGTTAAGTAGTACTATTCTTATCAGTTTAATCCCTGTTACATCCCCTATCAGGGGACGTGTATATGGCATGGATTTTAGGAACCGTTAGATGGAAAAAGATGCTTAGTCGGTCCTCCTACTTCAAATTTGGGGCACTGCGCGTGCAATCTACTGTTCCACCAGATAGGAGTGGTGTGTTAAGTAATACTATTCTTATCAGTTTAATCCCTGTTACGTCCCCTATCAGGGGACGTTTATATGGCATGGATTTTAGGAACCGGGAGCTGGAAAAAGATGCTTGGTCGGTCCTCCTACTTCAAATTTGGGGCACTGCGCGTGCAGTCTACTGTGCCACCAGATATGAGTGGTGTGTTAAGTAGTACTATTCTTATCAGTTTAATCCCTGTTACGTCCCCTATCAGGGGACGTTTATATGGCATGGATTTTAGGAACCGGGAGCTGGAAAAAGATGCTTGGTCGGTCCTCCTACTTCAAATTTGGGGCACTGCGCGTGCAATCTACTGTTCCACCAGATAGGAGTGGTGTGTTAAGTAATACTATTCTTATCAGTTTAATCCCTGTTACGTCCCCTATCAGGGGACGTTTATATGGCATGGATTTTAGGAACCGGGAGCTGGAAAAAGATGCTTGGTCGGTCCTCCTACTTCAAATTTGGGGCACTGCGCGTGCAGTCTACTGTGCCACCAGATATGAGTGGCCTGTTAAGTAGTACTATTCTTATCAGTTTAATCCCTGTTACGTCCCCTATCAGGGGACGTTTATATGGCATGGATTTTAGGAACCGGGAGATGGAAAAAGATGCTTAGTCGGTCCTCCTAATTCAAATTTGGGGCACTGCGCATGCAATCTACTGTGCCACCAGATATGAGTGGTGTGTTAAGTAGTACTATTCTTATCAGTTTAATCCCTGTTACGTCCCCTATCAGGGGACGTGTATATGGCATTGATTTTAGGAACCGGGAGATGGAAAAAGATGCTTGGTCGGTCCTCCTACTTCAAATTTGGGGCACTGCACGTGCAATCATGCCTGGACTTTTAGCCGATGGACATTTGGCCGATGGACATTTGGCCGAAACACAAGTGGCTGTCAGATAACAGTCCGGCCACGAGATAGATAGATTTGATAGATAGATAGATAGATAGATACATAGATTAAATGGATAGATCAATAGATGCAATAGATACATTTGATAGATACAATAGATAGATAGATAGATAGATAGATAGATAGATTTGATAGATAAATAGATAGATTTGATAGATAGATAATTTCCCAGACAGAGAATTACAAGATGTGCGGTCTGGGACCCATGGTAAGTTTCCCAGAGGCAGTGGCGGCGCCCGAGGCTCTGATTAGAACAGAGCACCCTGGAACGTATCTGCCCTCGGCCGAAATCGGAACATTCTTTAGCTTTCTGTCTGTCGGCCAAATGTCCGTCTGCCAAATGTCCAGCTGCCAAATACCCTTCTGCATTTTGTCAGAGCACCGCGTGCAATCTACTGTGCCACCAGATATGAGTGGTGTGTTAAATAGTACTATTCTTATCAGTTTAATCCCTGTTACGTCCCCTATCAGGGGACGTGTATATGGCATGGATTTTAGGAACCGTGAGATGGAAAAAGATGCTTGGTTGGTCCTCCTACTTCAAATTTGGGGCACTGCGCATGCAATCTAATGTGCCACCAGATAGGAGTGGTGTGTTAAGTAGTTCTATTCTTATCAGTTTAATCCCTGTTACGTCCCCTATCAGGGGACGTGTATATGGCATCGATTTTAGGAACCGGGAAATTGAAAAAGATGCTTGGTTGTCCTCCTACTTCAAATTTGGGGCACTGCGCGTGCAATCGTGGCCGGACTTTTAGCCAACGGACATTTGGCCGACGAACATTTGGCCGACGGACATTTGACCGAAACACAAGTGGCTGTCAGATAACAGACCGGCCACTAGATAGATTTGATAGATAGATAGATACATAGATTAGATAGATAGATCAATAGATGCAATAGATACATTTGATAGATACGATAGATAGTTAGATTTGATAGATAATTAGATAGATTTGATAGATAGATAATTTCCAGAAAAAATGATGTTTGTTTCCCAGGCAGAAAGTGCCCTAAAACATTGCGGCTTGAACCCTAGTTGGTGGCGGATAAGTCACGCAAGTCATCCGGCATTCAAAGATAAAATACAGCAGCATGTGGACCATTTTTAGCCCAAGGCAGCTCATCTCATCAGGCCTTTTTTACTCAAATGTATCGCCCAATGTCAGTCCCTTCAGGATCCATCCCTCATTCATCTTAATAAAGGTGAGGTAATCTAGACTTTTTTTACCTAGGCGACTTCTCCTCTCAATTCTCAGTGACAATATCTCCTGCTGCACTGAAGGTCCTTTCTGACAGGACACTTGAAGCGGGGCAGATTAGAAGTTCTATCGCAAATTGGGATAGCTCAGGCCACAGGTCGAGCCTGCACACCCAGTAGTCAAATGGTTCATTGCTCCTCAGAGTGTTGAGATCTGAAGTTAAGGCGTGGTAGTCTGCTACCTGTCGGTCGAGTCGTTCTCTGAGGGTGGACCCCGAAGGGCTGTGGCGATGCATAGGACTTAAAAAGTTCTGCATGTCCTCCATCAACAACTAGTCTGTAAAGCGTCCTGTCCTTGCCGGCGTGGTCGTGGGAGTCAGAGGATTACTTTCACCTCTTCCCCTGTTAGATTCCCGTTGTGCTGTGACATCACCCTTATACGCTGTGTAAAGCATACTTTTTCATTTATTTTGGAACTGCTGCATCCTTTCTGACTTGCGGTAATTTGGTAACATTTCAGGCACTTTATGCTTATACCGGGGGTCTAGTAGTGTGGACACCCAGTACAGGTCGTTCTCCTTCAGTTTTTTTATACGAGGGTCCCTCAACAGGCACGACAGCATGAAAGACCCCATTTGCACAAGGTTGGATGCCGAGCAACTCATGTCCCGTTCCTCGTCCTCAGTGATCTCACTGAAGGTATCTTCTTCCCCCCAGCCACGTACAACACCACGGGTACCAGATAGGTGACAATGAGCACCCTGGGATGTTGTGGTTGGTCTTCCTCCTCCTCCTCAAAGTCACATTCCTCCTCTGACTCCTCTTCCTCACAATCCTCTTCCAGCGTTGCGGGTGGTCCAGCAAGCGATGCTGATAAGGCTGTTTCTGGTGGTGATGGTGACCTCACCTCTTCGCGCTCATCTACGGCCTGATCCAGCACTCTTCGCAGGGCACGCTCCAGGAAGAAAACAAATGGTATGATGTCGCTGATGGTGCCTTCGGTGCGGCTGACTAGGTTTGTCACCTCCTCAAAAGGACGCATGAGCCTACAGGCATTGCGCATGAGCGTCCAGTAACATGGCAAAAAAATGACCAGCTCTGCAGAGGCTGTCCTAGCACCCCGGTCATACAAATACTCGTTAATGGCTTTTTTTGTTGTTGGAGCAAGCGGTCGAACATTAGGAGTGTTGAATTCCGTGTTGGGCTGTCGCAAATCAAGCGCCTCACTGGCATGTTGTTTCGCTGCTGGATATCGTAAAAGTGCACCATGGCCGTGTAGGAACACCTGAAATGGCCACACACCTTCCTGGCCTGCTTCAGGACATCCTGTAAGCCTGGGTACTTATGCACAAAGCGTTGTACGATCAGATTACACACATGTGCCATGCACGGCACATGTGTCAACTTGCCCAATTTCAATGCCGTCACCAAATTACTTCCATTGTCAGAAACCACTTTGCCGATCTCCAGTTGGTGCAGAGTCAGCCACTGATCCGCCTGTGCGTTCAGGACGGACAAGAGTGCTTGTCCGGTGTGACTCTCTGCTTTCAGGCAAGCCAACCCCAAGACGGCATGACACTGCCGTATCCGGGATGTGGAATAGTACCAGGGGAGCTGGGGGGGTGCCGTTGATGTGGAGCAAGACGCAGCAGTAGAAGAGGACTAAGCCGAGGAGATTATGGAAGAGGATGGAGTAGGAGGAGTAGAGGAGGTGGCAGCAGGCCTGCCTGAAAGTCTTGGCGGTGTCACCAACTCCTCTGCAGAGCCACGCATTCCATGCTTGGCAGCCATCAGCAGGTTTACCCAATGTGCAGTGTAGGTGATATACCTGCCCTGACCATGCTTTGCAGACCAGGTATCAGTGGTCAGATGGACCCTTGCCCCAACACTGTGTGCCTGACATGCCATTACTTCCTTTCGCACAATCGAGTACAAGTTGGGGGTTGCCTTTTGTGCAAAGAAATTTTGGCCGGGTACCTTCCACTGCGGTGTCCCAAAAGCTACAAATTTTTTGAACGCCTCAGACTCCACCAGTTTGTATGGTAAAAGCTGGCAGGCTAAGAGTTCAGACAAGCCAGCTGTCAGACGCCAGGCAAGGGGGTGACTTTGTGACATTGGCTTCTTACGCTCAAACATGTCCTTGACAGACACCTGACTGTGGGCAGATGAGCAGGAACTGCTCCGGAAGAGAGACGGAGTGGCGTATGGTTGAGAGGGGGCAAGGAGGACAGCAGTGGTTGACGTGGCTGAAGATGCTGGACCAAGAGGAGGATGGCGGCTTTGAGTTTGTGTGCTGCTTGTACTCATGTGTTGATCCCATAGGCATTTGTGATGTGCGATCATGTGCCTTCGCAAAGCAGTTGTACCTAGGTGGGTGTTGGACTTCCCACGACTCAGTTTCTTTTGGCACAGGTTGCAAATGGCATCGCTGTTGTCAGAGGCAGACACACAAAAAAATGCCACACTGCTGAGCTCTGCGATGACGGCATTCTGGTGGCGGCAACAGCATGCGTTGATTGGCGTGCTGTCTGGCTGACCCCGGGTGCCGATGCATGCTGTCTGACTGTGCCACTAGCTCCTTGCGACAACCTCCCCCTGCTTCCAACTCGTCTCCTCCTCCTCCTCTCTGTCTCCCCATCTGAAATTTCCCCCTGTTCTTCTTCTCTTCTAGCGGGCACCCACGTGACATCCACGGACGCATCGTCATCATCAACCGCTTCACTTGTTTCTGACAAATCAACAAAGGAAGCAGCAGCGGGTACAACATCATCATTATCACACCGTACGTCCATGTCTGTAATGCTGCCTGACTGAGACATAGCATTGTTATCTACATCCTCTGTCAATGATGGTTGCGCATCACTCATTTCTTCCAACTGATGTGTAAATAACTCCTCTGACAGATCAAGTGAAGCGGCTGTGGTGCTAGTGTTGGTGGTGGTGGCAGGCGGGCGAGTGGTAACTTGAGAGGTGCACGAAGATAAGCTGGAGGAGGATGGTGCGTCAAGGTTCGGAGCGAAAACTATAGAAGATTGGGTGTCCTGTGTTAAAAAGTCAACTATGTCCTCAGAACTTTTCAAGATCATTGTACGTGGCCTCTGAACACTGGGCATTATTCTAGGGCCAAAGGGAATCACAGCACCACGACGGCACCTGCGGGGTGACCTGCTTCTGCCTGTCATTTTTTTAAATGTACACTTACACTACTATTAAACAAGATATGAGTGGTGCCACTGGGCAAGTGGGCACAGTATACGCTGTGAGCCTGACACAAAAAAGCAGACTGATGTTTCACAGTCCAAAAAGTTGTTTGTTTTTTTAAATGTATACTTACACTACTATTAAACAAGATATGAGTGGTGACACTGGGCAAGTGGGCACAGTATACGCTGTGAGCATGACACAAAAAAGCAGACTGATGTTTCACAGTCCAATTTTTTTTTTTTAAGTTTAAACTTACACTACTATTAAACAAGATATGAGTGGTGGCACTGGGCAAGTGGGCACAGTATATGCTGTGAGCCTGACACAAAAAAGCAGACTGATGTTTCACAGTCCAAAAAGTTGTTTTTTTTTTAAATGTATACTTACACTACTATTAAACAAGATATGAGTGGTGACACTGGGCAAGTGGGCACAGTATACGCTGTGAGCATGACACAAAAAAGCAGACTGATGTTTCACAGTCCAAAAAGTTTTTTTTTTTTTTAAATGTACACTTACACTACTATTAAACAAGATATGAGTGGTGGCACTGGGCAAGTGGGCACAGTATACGCTGTGAGCCTGACACAAAAAAGCAGACTGATGTTTCACCGTCCAAAAAGTTTTTTTGTTTTTTTTAAATGTACATTTACACTACTATTAAACAAGATATGAGTGGTGGCACTGGGCAAGTGGGCACAGTATACGCTGTGAGCCTGAGACAAAAAAGCAGACTGATGTTTCACAGTCAAAAAAGTTTTTTTTTTTTTTTTTAAATGTACACTTACACTACTACTAAACAAGATATGAGTGGTGGCACTGGGCAAGTGGGCACAGTATATGCTGTGAGCCTGGCACACACGCTGGCAGGCAGGCAACTGCAGTTAGATTACACAAGCAGACTGATGTTTCACAGTCAAAAAAGTTTTTTTTTTTTTAAATTTACACTACTGTTACACCAGATATGAGTGGTGGCACTGGGCAAGTGGGCACAGTATACTCTGTGAGCCTGACACACACGCTGGCAGGCAGGCAGGCAACTGCAATTAGATTACACTAGCAGATTGATGTTTCACAGTCAAAAAAGTTTTTTTTTTTTAAATTTACACTACTGTTACACCAGATATGAGTGGTGGCACTGGGCAAGTGGCTTGGTAGGCAGGCAACTGCAATTAGATTACACAGGGGAAAAAAAAACAGACTGTTGTACTAGCCCTAAAAAGGGCTTTTTGGGGTGCTGTCCTTACAGCAGAGATCAGATGAGTCCTTCAGGACTGTAGTGGACACTGAATACACTAGCCTAGCTATCAATTTCCCTATTAAATCAGCAGCAGCTAGACTGTCCCTCCTCTCACTAAGAATGCAGCTTCCGAATGAATCTAAAATGGCTGCTGTCCAGGAGCTGGGAGGGTCTGGGAGGGAGGGTCTGCTGCTGATTGGCTGGAATGTGTCTGCAGACTGTGAGATACAGGGTCAAAGTTTACTCAATGATGACGAATAGGGAGCAGATCGAACATTGCATATGTTCGCCCGCCGTTGCGAACGCAAACAAGCTATGTTCGCCGGGAACTATTCGCCGGCGAACAATTTGCGACATCACTACACCAGATATGAGTTGCACTGGGGTGACACTGTGCCCTGGCAGGCAGGCACTGAAACGCACACATGTGAAGGAAACTAACTGCTATTATTTAACACAGTCAAAAAAGTGTTGTTTTTTTTAAATCTACACTACTGTTACACCAGATATGAGTGATGGCACTGGGCAAGTGGGCACAGTATACGCTGTGAACCTGACACATACGCTGGCAGGCTGGCAACTGTAATTATATTACACAGGAAAAAAAAAAAAAGCAGACTGATGTTCTAGCCCTAAAAAGGGATTTTTGGGGTGCTGTCCTTACAGCAGAGATCAGATGAGTCCTTCAGGACTGTAGTGGACACTGAATACACTAGCCTAGCTATCAATTTCCCTATTAAATCTGCAGCAGCTACATTGTCCCTCCTCTCACTAAGAATGCAGCTTCCAAATGAATCTAAAATGGATGCTGTCCAGGAGGTAGGAGGGTCTGGGAGGGAGGGTCTGCTGCTGATTGGCTGGAATGTGTCTGCTGACTGTGAGGTACAGGGTCAAAGTATTACTCAATGATGACGAATAGGGGGCGGATCGAACATCGCATATGTTCGCCCGCCGCGGCGAACGCGAACATGCTATGGTCGCCGGGAACTATTCGCCGGCGAACTATTCGCGACATCACTATTGGCTGCACTATTCAGTATTTGTTTAGTTTAAAATTAAACAAGCACTGAATATTTGTTAAACAATTACATTCATTCGTTATATATGTTTAAAAGCTACAGGTGAAAAAGTTCACCTGTCGCTTTATACTTACCTTTTGCTCACTGGAGAACAAACTCCTCTTTTTCACAGAACCCTGGCCGTGCTTATAGGAGGACCTTCTCCTTTAGTGCAGGCCCTGGTAGCCGCCATGCTAAATCTCCTGTTAGCTTGGCCAGGGCTCTGTGAAGAAGAGAAAGAGCAAAAGGTGTTAACTGCTTAAAGTAATTTAAATAAAACAAATGAATACTGATGAATGTCTTCAGTATATTTTGTTTTCGTTAAATTTCATTGGTGCATTCATTTGAATATATTCATTAAAATGAAAAGAATATCCAAATTTTCTTATAAATTTGCATTCGTATCAAAACAAATGCACATCTCTAATACATATTGCAGTTATTTCTATTAAGTATAACCCACTGCTTAGTGCATTTTATTACAGCAATGCAACAACATCTTTAATATCCCTTTAAAGATGTTAAGTATAAAATCTCACCAGATTATGGTGAAATCCTACAAGATCACTGATCAAAAGCTCTCTACTTTGGCGAGATGACCTAAATGCTAAGACGTCTCATCAGTACTGTGAGGTCCTTTAAGGAAAAGTTTAGCTTGAGAGCTGTTTGTCTAGCTATGCAGGGTTCTGGATATGCGGGAGAGACACATACATTGTAATACAATTTTAAAAAGCTCCAAAGATTCTGCTTGATTTCTCTCCATGGCTTTGAAGTGATTTAGAATATATATAACATGTCTCTCTAAAATGTAAGTAGATAGGGCATGCTTGTGTAGCTACAGTATTTTTCTATTACAAGGATGCATAATTAGGAAAGTAGAAAATAATAACATCTCTACTTTTAAGTATACAGTAGGATAGCAATTTTTTTTTTTACCATACCTGGAATCTTACAGGTTATATGATTCATTTAAGTGTCCTGACAGGCCTTATACCTTGTTGCCAATCAAAGGAACAATAAAATCAATTTTAAAGGGACAGTGAACACCATTTGGTCACTTACCTTTTCTAAAATAGTCACTCCTGATAATACACCTGCATCTGGCATCAGTTTTATGTCCAGACCAGAATATAATGTCTTTATTTGGTGCATTTGATCAATTTAAAATGGCCTCCTTACTCCTCCTATCGATTGTGTCATCATTTTCCAGGAGTGTGTATTGAATTGGTTGCAAGTCGTGAATGACGAGTCTTGCTCTACGAATGTATCTCGCAAGCGCAGTGTGTGCTAATTGAATCAGTCAGACTACACGGAACACAAATTACAGTCCTGTGTTTTAAAGTCCAGCATATAGTGCACTATTCGCAACCAGTTGGAATACACAACCCCTGGCAAATGATGATGCAATTGATAGGAGGAGTAAGGCCAGTTTAAATGTATTAAATGGACTAAACATTGTAAAAAAAAACCCTTTATATTCCAGTCTGGACATAAGACTGATGCAGAAGTATTATATGAAGTGACTATTTTGGAAAATGTAAGTGACCAATTAGTTTTGACTGTGCCTTTAAACATTTATTATTCAGATAGAGCAGTCAATTTTGCTCAATTCCCTTGGTATCTTTTATTAAGAGTAATCTTAGGTGAGCTCGGGAGCATGCACAAGTCATCTGGCAGCAGGGTTTGCAACAATATTTATAGCAATGTTACACATAGTTGCAAACACTTCTACCATAGAGTGTATGTAGCATTCTAGGCAGCAAAGTTTGCAATTAAGTACTGTATAACACTGAAATAAACATTGCTGCAAACTCTTCTGCCAGGTGACTAAAGACATGTGCATGCCCTAAACTCATCTAGGATTACTCTTTAATAGAGGATACCAAGAGAACTAAGCAAAATTATTAAAACAATTAATTGGAAAGGTGTTTAAAATCCCATGCTCTATCCAATACATGTAAGTTTGATTTTGATTGTACTGTCCCTTTAAGGGGTGTTATTGCCATGGGAATTGCAAACTTATGAAAACTCTAACCCTGTACCTCTGGTAGTTACAAAACACTAGAGAGTTCCATCATTTATCTGACAATTATTTCCTACCTCCAAACAGACCCGTTTGCACTGATTGGTCATCTCAGTTTATTTGTTCACTTTTAGTATTTTTTTCTTTTTTTCTTTAAATAGACAAATGTATCTGACATTAAGAAATCCCTCTGTTGTATTTGCAACTTGATTGCTTTCAGTGTAAAAACATATTAAACATTCTTGTTTTGCATTATCACAGAGAGAATGAAGTGATTCTGGCAAGATCCAGGGTGTGACCCTATAATATGCTACACAGTTAGGGTTGCCACCTCGGCCATGTTTTCCTGGACACTTATGAGTTACACATGCTGCAGGGTAAGCAGGGCGGAACATGTATTGTGCCTCTAGACATCACATGGATAGTGCTGATGAACAGCACTATTCATGTTCCTCCCTGCACACCCTACAGCATGTGTAACTCATAAGTGTCCAGGAAAACATGGCTGAGGTGGCAACCCTATACACAGTGATTGTTTAATCAGCATGGAACTCACTTATATCTGTCTAACTGGTCAACAGCAAAGGAGACAAAATAAAGAATTATTAATAGGCTTTTCAAAAATTATATCCAGAGACTGCAAACCAATGCATTTTGTGTTTTAATGCTTGTTTGATCAGATTTCTTGTGCTTAATTGCTAGTGTATACTAAGAATATATATATATGACATTTTAATTACTTTTTTGTTATTTAGGTTGCCCTCATATATACGGATGTATGAGACATTTTATTGTTAACTATTAAGACACTAATTTCCTAACATTTTACTTTCCAAGCATTATCTATAGGGGAACAGATTAAGAAAACAGGAAGTTAAGAAACACAGCAGTTTTATATTTTCCATTTGCTTGTATGACTTCTGCTTTTTACAGGGGTAAAACTTACCATGTTGCAACACCCACAAGCACAGATTCACTGTATATTACAATGAAGCAAAAGTGATTAATTGGGTGGACTTGCATGAAAGTAAAAACACGTCGAGAAGAGAGAACATTTAAGGAAAATAGAAATAAAAAGTTAGATGATAACCAGAATGTGGACCTTAAGAAAGAAGAATGAATCGGAAATTGGAGAAAATTAGGGAAGCACAAGAAAATACTTTCAGACAATAACATAAAGTAACAGAGGACACAGCAAAATCTCATGCATATCCTGGTGAGTATCTATCAGTAAATGTACAATGTATTATCTCTCTCTCAGGGTGTTTACTAAAGAGCTGACGATATTCAGCAAAGGTTTTCTGACAGTGCTACTTTCTTATGCATGTGATTCATTTTATACATGAGAATGTTATGCTTTTTTCTGATTGAACAACTAAGGGCTAGTTTACTAAAATGAACTGGTGGTAATAACTCTACATGAGTCTATGGATAATTTTGATGCTACAAGCTCACAACATTTACAACTGGAATTTAAACTAGCCCTTAAAGGGACACTGTACCCAAATTTTTTCTTTCGTGATTCAGATTGAGCATGACATTTTAAGCAACTTTCTAATTTACTCCTATTATCAAATTTTCTTCATTCTCTTGGTATCTTTATTTGAAATGCAAGAATGTAAGTTTAGATGCCGGCCCATTTTTGTGAACAACCTGGGTTGTCCTTGCTGATTGGTGGATAAATTCATCCACCAATAAAAAAGTGCTGTCCAGAGTACTGAAACCAAAAAAAGCTTAGATGCCTTCTTTTTCAAATAATGATAGCAAGAGAACGAAGAAAAAATGATAATAGGAGTAAATTAGAAAGTTGCTTAAAATTGCATGCTCTTTCTGAATTACAAAAGAAAAATATTTGGGTTCAGTGTCCCTTTAAATTGTTTGGTCAGCAACACTTTATATATATTGTAGTGATGCTATCTGTTGACGTCTTTAAGAAATATTGATGCATGATGTCTGCTTTCTGTTGGTTTAT